>NC_133820.1:15373944-15673944 GCF_047830755.1 Zonotrichia albicollis | reverse complement strand
ACTTATTGAAGGTGTGACAATGCTTTAAAGGGACACACAGCTCTGTTGCTGGGAGCTTTTCTGGCATCATCACCTGCTTCCTGCTTGAGAGTTTCCAGACTCTGAATATTGATTGCACATAGGAAGGTGCTCAATATGGGCAAACCCTGAGGTAAATTTGCCCTGTGCAGTATCTGGTTACCTTGTTTCATTAATGTACACTCATTCTGAGGAGCTGAAAGGATTATTAGTAATAGCTCTGTAAGAGGGATACAATCAATTTAAATTAGCTCACGCTTGAGCCTGTGTGATCTGGTGCCTTTAAAATGTAGGTAAGCTGCTCATCATCCTGCTGCCTTACATAACATTGCAGGAAACTTTTCCCAAGCCCAGTCATGTGGCACATGGGTTAATTGTGAACTAGTGATTGGATTCAATGATCTCTGAGGTCTCTTCTAATCTCAGTGATTTTATGATCTCTGTAAATGTTGTGGTTCATAATATTTGGGTGTTTTTAATGTCTAGAAGAATTATCCATTTGAAAACCTAAACTCTTATTTAGAGCAATTCAGCTGTTTTATTTTGTGTAAAAAATCAAACAAGAGACCCCTCTGAAGGTTCTTTTCCCTGTCCAAGTCCTGCTTCTCCCCTTCCTCCTTTCCGTAAATTCTTCCAGGCTTCCTTCTGTCCCTATATCTCACCCTAACAAGTGTCATTGGATTGTGTGGGCAAACAGCAGGGGTGATCTTCCTGGTCTCTCCAGATTTCTGCCCTACAAAAGTGGAATGATTTTGCCAGCAAAGCCAGACAGCATTACACAGCAAAGCTCCCTTAATATCTCTTGCTTTCCCATTCCTGCCTGCCCCAAGCCAGAGAAACCCAGCTGATTTAGACTAATTATTTCAAATGCAGTTTGTAAAAGGATGCTAATGCTTTGCTGTATCCCTGAAGGTCATCTAAGCGATCCATAGTTAAACATTCATGTGGGAGACTCTGGGGGAAACAGTAAGGGATGATTTTAATGGAAACACAGTGGGCTGAAGTGTGTGCTCGTGCTCGAGCCTTCACAAGGCAAAGCAGGGCAGTGGAGTGCTCCTGTGCTTTTACAGCTCTTAAATCTGAATAAACTGAAGCCTGCAGACCCTGCTTGAACATCTTTCACGCTGGAGAACTGTGTGTGATCCAGGAGTGCTTCAAACTGCTTCTTCAGCACCACAGTCCTCAATCTCTGTTGTGTTTTATTAAGGGGAGAAAAAAAAATTTATCTGTGCACGATCTCTCGTCATTAAAATGTGCTGGGTGCCCAAGGTGTTTCTTCGTCTGTTCCTCTGGCAGCTTTTCCCCTCAAGTGATTATGCTAATTAGTGTTTGATCAGATGATTAAATTATAATTCGATTAATCCTACGTGCTAAATGCTCTGAATGCATTTCCACTGCCTGAGTGCCTTGTGCTTAAGCATTCCTGCTTGCAGCTTAATAGGAGGCTCCTGCCTTTCCTGTGCCTAATGGATTTTCTGTATTAAACTCACTACGGCTCCTTTTAATGCTGGGATGCAGGGGAAAGGGCTTTTCGTTTTCCTCCTCTGCTGCACAGAACCAGAAATAGGTAGGTTCCTCCTAGAGGATCTGAATGTTGCTAGGGATTGCAGAAAAAAACCGAAGGGGAAAAGGTTCCAAGCTTTTTATTTTCTATTAATAAGCCCACCCCATGTCCCGTTCATAACTCATAACTTGGCAAGTCAAAAAACTATGGCACAGGTAAATCCTCAATCTGTTTGCATTCTGAGTGGTATTTTCCCCAAATAATTCCCTCCTTTTCAAAGCCAAAATGTATTTTGGTCCAGAGACTCTATTCTTTGCAGAATAAATGTTCTGTCTGTGTGAGAGTGGGGTAGAGGGAGAGAAGGTTGTTTCTATTCCTACTACCTGCTTTGCCCTCCTTTTCCCCCCAGGTTTATTTTTGCATACCATCTCTAGGAGGTAATCTCCAGCAAGGGTGTGGAATGAAGAACACACTGAAATTATAACCTTGGTGCTGCTGAGAGATTAATGCTCAGCTGCAGCTTTGCTTCCTTTGTCTTTGGGGTCCTGCATTTTAGGTCATCTAATTTCATATGACTCAGTTCTACATACTGGAGAAAAAACAAAAAAAAAAGCCTCAATAATAGCATTATTTTTTTTTAAACAAGAGGTGCTTAGGCTTTCAATATTTAATATTTACAGGTGTTACATAGCTGAATGTGTTAACTGGCTTCTCTGTTTTTATGGGGGTGGGCACCAGTGTCTTCCTCTGTCAGAGTCTGATAGTAATGAGTGGCTGGAGTTTAGAGGGAGGATGTTAAATTTAAATCCCTTGGTTTGTTTCCATCCTACAGTGCAGAAAACACTATCATGGAACAGCCTCCCTCCCTCTTCCCCTCTCTCCCTCTCCTGAATTTATCTCAGGGGAAGTGTGAAACAGATTGAGCACAGGGTTGCCAAGACCTGTCTAGGGGGATTTTGCTTTTTTGTACCCCAGGTGTGGGAAGGTAGAGCGAGGGAATAGGGATGTAAAGGCTGTTTTCCCTTCCCTCTCCTTCCCTTTGTTTACCTGAAAAGCTGTCAGAGATTCATAGAGCTCCTTTAACATCTTATTTTACTCCTTTCAGACTGTCTAGGAAAAAAATTTTACCACTGAGGTGACTGGCATGACAATCTATTGCCAGCTCTAAACCAATGTGGGGTAAATGAGTCCTCTTTTATTAAAGGCATAGAGGCCAAAAGCACCTTCATTCTGTCAAAGAGCAGTTGTGTGCCAGTGATGGAATACTGAGATTTCATGATTTAAGAGAATCTATGCCCTGCCAAGGCATTCAGCCTCATCCTTTGCCAGAGACCCCATTTAGGGAGTTTTCCCTCACCCTTGGCTCACCAGTTTGCACTCTTGCCTCAGCTCTGCTCCCTCCAAACAGATTGTGGGCAGATGTTGACTCTGCCAACATCTGTGCAGATTTAAGAAATTAAAACCTATGGCTGTCTCCTGCTATGTGTTTGGGAGGGGGAATTGCCCCTGATCCCACACGGGATGGATGCAAACCCCCTGCTTTATATTGCAGCTGACCCATTCCTGTGAACCCCTCTGCTGTCAGGGTTTGTGGGGTGCAATCCTCCATGAGGAGCTGCAGGCAGTAATACCTTCAAGCTATCCAGATAAATAGATCTGGAAGCAGGCTTGTGTCACCATCCTCATTTTAGAACTGAAAGAATTAGGCTAAGCTGAATTAAGGCTCTAATTCTAAATGAAAGTGCTAGCTTAGGATGCTGCTTAGCTCATTCTTTTTAAAAGTTTAATTTCAGATTCATTTCCTGAGTATCCCCATGTGGACAGGTCCTCAGACTCTGCCTGGCCTTGGGTAAGCTACTTAAGCTTGTGACCTGAGGATGTTACTGCAAAATGCACTAAAGCATGTGTGGGAAGTGCATTAAGAATTCCATGGGAGATAATTCTATACCTGCTTTGGTTTTGTTTTTGTATTGTTTATTTAGCATTCTCTGTGTGGTCTTCCAGACAGAATTCAGCTTTGCAAAGGTGATTTTGGAGTAGGGGAGAGATATCCAAGTGGGGAAGATGGCTGTGCTGAATGAGGCACTCCAAGCTATCCCATTGAAGTCTCTCACTCACCTCCCTGTCTGTGCAGTGGGAACACATCCCCTGCCCACCTGAAAAGTGCTCTTTTGGATGGATATAAATATCCTTTGAGCTTTGAGCCTCTGGAAGGAGAGGAGCTCATGGTAAGCAGCATGAAAACTCTTTGGAAAATGCCATTTCTGTGTCACTGCATTGTTCTTGCTCTTTCCCTGGGGAGAACACATTCCAATAGTCCAGCAGCAGAGGTCAGTGCTGTTTTGCATTGGAGAGGCAAATCTAAGCTCAGGAGGAAGGGGTATAACCTATCCACATCTCCTGTGTCCAAAAAACCCCACCACACTCTCCATTGCCACTGGTGCCACGTGCCTTAGTTGTGTTTTCCTGTAAAATCTGGTGGCTGTTGATAGGGTTTCACCATCCAGGTACACAGCATGATCCATTGCTGTTTGAAGCATAAATCTCTTCCTAAATGCTACTGAATCAGAGCTCAATATATCTGTAACTAGCCTGGCTTCCCACCTTCAGGCAGCTACAAACAGATCCAGATGAATTTTGAAGAGGATCTTTCCTCTTCAAGGAGGGGAGAGGACGGACACATGGTAACATGCAGCTCTGACCTCACTTAGAGTCTCCTGCACAGAAATTGGATGGATTTCTTCTTCCATTTTAAGGGTGGCATTGAATATTTTCATGTTTTTTTCCCCCTGGGCACCAGCAGGTTTGTCAGAGTGCTGCTGTTCTGCCTGGATCACCTCTTGCCCTTTCTGGGAGCAGTCACGCTTCCCTGGCTGGTTTTAATGGGTGGAAACCTTTCCCTGCTCCCTCCCTGACCTTTCTCAGTGTGTTCGGGGTTGGCTGTTTGGTTTGATCACAATTTGAGTGTTCTGTTTTAAAGGGAGGATCAGCTCAGGTTGTTCTTCATGGTCAGGGCTGCACACAATTGCATTTAGAAAAGAGGGAAAATAGAAAGAACAGCTTCACAAGCTGGTGCTGCCTCTTCCCTT
This sequence comes from Zonotrichia albicollis, assembly GCF_047830755.1. Taxonomy (NCBI): domain Eukaryota; kingdom Metazoa; phylum Chordata; class Aves; order Passeriformes; family Passerellidae; genus Zonotrichia; species Zonotrichia albicollis. The sequence goes on along the minus strand of NC_133820.1, from coordinate 15,669,333 downwards.
CTTAAATCTTTGATTTGGGGGACAGCCTCACCCCAAGGTTATCCCACTCTCCAATCTGCCTGTATCTAGTTTGTACCATTTACTGCTATTTTTTTTCTTTTTTTCTCTTTTTATTTCTTTTTTTTTTCTTTTTTTTTTTTTTTTTTTCCCAGAAATCAGCACTTACATATTGGACAATGAGAAATATTGTCACCTGTCTCCTTGTCTTTTCTTTTTTTTTTTGTCTGGAAAATATGGCTTCTGGAAAATCAGGTGCAGGTCCAGACTGCCCCCAAACCTGTAAATAGTTTGGAACAAGTACATGCAGTTAGTCCTGTCCAGTCTGAAAAATCCCTGTGTCTCAGTCCTCTGCTGTTTGCAGTGTCTATTTTCTGTATATCTCAAGAGAAAAGGGGGTGCAGGAGGTTATTAGAATGAGGAAATGATCTGTTACCAGGCACTAACCTGGGTATTTTTCTCTTAAAGAAACCCAAAACCAGGCAAACAACAACAATGACAACAATAAAGCCCCCCAAAACAACACAAAACCAAAAAAAACCACAAAAAACCAAACAGAAAAACAAAACAAAACAAAAAAAAAAACCCAAAAACCAATCAACAAAGAAAAAAACCCAAAAAAAAAAACCAAAAAAAAAAACCAAAAATCCCACAAAAAAACCCCAAAATGCAAAAAAATCTCCAAAACAAAACAAAAAAAAAATAAAACCCAAAATACCCCTGCAGTTTCCTCTTGGAATCGGGTCCATGAGCAGCTGACTAGGTTTGCCATGAATGACAATTAGTAATGCCTAGAAACAACAATTAAACAGAGCAGAAATAAGATTGTCTGGGGAGAGGGGATAAAAAAATCCCAATAAAAAAATCACTGGGTAACCCATATGCTTTATTTTCAAAGTGGAATTAATTCATCCAAACTGGCTACTGTGTGCACTTCAACTCTGGGCTACCCATGTGTGGAAGGTTTTCTTGGCTGGAGGGCAGCAAAATTTAAATTTTTGTGTCTTTTTTGCCTTTTCCTCTTGCATTAACAGATAGTGCAGCACTAGCTCTCACCTCAGGAGGGAAAGCTGCATCTTCCTGCTGCCCTCCCCTCTCCTGCCCAGGGCTGTCTCTGGTGTCACCTCACAGCATCTGCCAGTCCCAAAAAATTGGTTTGAAAGTGAGGAGAGTAATTTAGTAATTTACCTGTGTTTTAACTTATTTTTCTCCCAGTGTTCCCTTTTCTGTCCTTCCTCAGTCACGCCAGAAATGTAAATATTCATCCTCAGAGATGACTAAAATTGCGTGAGAAATTTTTCTTTAGCTCTGCCAGAAAGAAGTTTGGATTCATACACCTGGAGAGGATTTTATTCCCTCTTGGAAAAAATGACTTAATGATAATAAATGTGCTTCTAGAAAATCAATATTCCTTTCAAGTTCTGCCTGTGCTTTCATCAGCTTGGGGTGTGTATGTGGGAGAATGTTTAGAAAGAATATTCACAAAAATGCTTTCTGGCAAAGGAAGAGATCACAGATCAGATCAATGAGATTTCCACAGAAAAGAGAATTGAAGTGATTTAATTTTATCAGCCAGCAATCTTACATTTGGGACCAGTTATGTTTTACTGGTGTCTCTAGCAAATAAACTTCTTTGAGGAAACATCGTAGACAAATAATTTTATAAAACCTCAAAACCTGGCATGCAATTTCAAAATGAGCAAGTGCACTTGTGTAAAACCATTAACATGCCTGGCTTTTGATTGTGACAGGCTCTAACAAATGGAAAGGTCCTGGCAAAATGGTGTTTAATTAATTGTGCTGTGGCCTAAATGAGCAAATGTTGGAGAACCTGTCTTTTCAGGACTGAGGTTCTCAAGGGACAAGACACATCAACAGTGAGGAATAAGCAAAGAGTGGAAAAGGTGTAACTTGAATTATTTTTCCTTTTTAGAATACCCAGACCATTTTAATCCTCTCATTTATGGGACTCTGTCCAGTTTATTTTACCTGATTAAAAGTGGCCAAATTAGCCCTCAAACCCTGCACAATTTCACCTAAACCACAGGAGGAATTGCCCCCTAAAAAATTCTGTTATTCCGATTTTCTCTGTCCTTGCCTTTCAGGAATAACAGAGCTGTTCTGTTTGTGTTGGGGCTGAGCAGTTGGTCGTGATCTAGTCCAGAATTTTTTGTGTATAAATGATCTTTTGGGATTATTGCAGGATAAGAGTGTTAGAACCACAACTCATGAACTCTCAGTACAGAAATTGAGATTCCTTTCTGGAGGGTGGGTGTGGAAAATATTAACACCTGATGGACACACAAGTGTTTCTAGAAAAAGGCCTCTATAATTTATTTTTCCCCCACTAAGCAGTAACTGCAGTTGGAAGTGTTATTCAAGTCCTCCTTATATTTGAATTTTCACTGCTGACCTGTCATAGCTCAAAATTCCTTCTGTCTGAAATGGGCAATTCACAGTTTGTGCCACATCATTAATGGAATTGTGGTGCTCCAGATCCCAGGGAATAAAACTGAGGCAGCATTCCAGCCTCTTGAGTAATATACATACAACCTTCCTAAGTAATATCCATTAATAAAGACACCTCGTGTTATGCGCTTACAGAAATTCCTAAATATTCTAGTACATGTAAAAGAGATTTGCTTGTTCTTGACTGTAGCTCATTGCTTTTGGATCTGGCTGACAATTACATTTGCCTTTACACAGCTTCCCAATTCATTAATAAATTGATTGGAACATGAAGCTCTACATAATACAGGATTAAATAACAACTCAAATTTGCAAGCTTGCTTTTCTCTTTATTCAAAAAGAAAGAAGTCGTCATCACTGAGCCATCCCATTGGTCCATAAATAAAAATGTTGTTATATTATGTTTTAATATTGTTTAATTTTTTAATTTTTAATTTTTTTATTATGTTATATGAACCTTTCCTAGAACTATATTAAAAAAAGCATATAAAAGTCTTCAATTTTGTGTTCATAGACTTTGGTTTAATGTATGTGATGGAAGAAAAATCCCATCACATTCTAGACTCCTGATATACTTTTAGACATGCTGATTGACAAGTCATAAGTAGTGCTCCCAGCAACATTTTAGTTCTGTGGATTTACAGCTCATTATCACTTATGCTCTCTGGTAAAGATTTAAAACTGCCACATTTTTAGAACCTGAAATAGGAAAAAAAAAAAAGGAAGAAAAATACTAAAATAATTACCTCTGAAATGTGTATTACTGGCATTATCAAATCCTTATTTTAGCAGGAGGATGTATTGGTGTTTTAAAACTCAGCAGCAATTGACATAAAGTTTCAGTGGAAATATTTCTGCCAGGATTTTGAAACTCTGTTTGATCTTAATGGCTCCAGAATGAGGCAGAAGAACAGTTATGTGATTTAGCATTAGCATAGAAGACCTGAGCTCAAATCCCTGCTTTGTTATCCATTTTCAGGTGCAGTAGCAGAAAAATCTACTTTGTTTTCATGGGTTCCTCAAAAAATGAGAATACCCTGCGCTCAGGAACATGATAGGGGCACTCCATGCTGCAAATTCCTACATGGAAGTCCAAAAAGGACAACCAAATTAATTTGCTGCTGAGTGAATCATTGCTAAAGAAAATAGCCTGCAGAAATGCTCATTTTAAGCAATGTTTGCACTGTTCAGCAGGCACTTCAGAAACCTTGGGGGTGATTGGAGAACGAGTGGTGGGATGCAAATAAATCAATCCCTCCTGTGTATTTTAGTGTGGAAAACCCAGAAAACCTGAGCTGGAGTGTACACACAGCCAGCTGCAATGCAGTCCGTGGCTGAGAAGGAAAAAATGTGTTGTTCAGGTGAGAAATAAGCTCCCAGGTATCAATTTTATTTTTTCTTCCTTGGATCAAGGGAGCTCTTTCAAGGTAATGTGATTTCAGCATTCACTGTGAGTTCTGCTGGCTGCCTCTGGAAAGCTGTGCTCTCTGTGCCAGGCAGTAATTGTGTTAATCATCCATTTTTAAATAACTGCATTTGAAGTTAAGTTGAGAATTGCTTTTCAGATCTTTAATTTGCTTTGGAAAAGTGAAATAATTCCCACAAGGGTTGTGCTAATCAATATTCTAGAGGCAAGTAACCTTTGCTAATGCTTGAATACGGGATACTCTATATTCTTCTGCTTAAAGAATTCTGGGGGAAAAAAATACACCAATTCCATCTGTAATTTGGCAGGTTAATAACTTTTCTGACTGCCAGGCATAGGGGTTTTTAGTCAACAGGAGATTCATCAAGTACAAAATTGCATTATATTATCTTCCTTTCATTGTTGTTGTTTTTATTTTAAACCTTCTTGCTAATATAAATGATGACAAATTGCAGGGCTGTAAATTTGAAAGTCCCTAAATGGCATTTTTGTCAAAGCCTTTCTGCTGAAATGCTTACTTGGAAAGATTTTTAAACCTCAGGAGCTGGGGGAGGGGTTTTAATTATTATTATTATGCATCATGACACAATGCATTATGCATCATGGTTGTTTTTCTGCTTTTTAAACACTTGTTATGGATGATGAAACTAATACAAATGGACATCCAGGGAGAGCTTCTGCAAAACCTCCCTGTGATGTCATATTCTGTTTCCAAGGAATTGCAGTGCTTGGAACGGAAAGGATGGGCAAACTTGGAGGCACTTAAAGCACACTAATAATTAGCTGACAGGTATTCATCAAGGGAAAGTCACCTCTTTTTCAAAGGTTTCCTGTAGAACTGGATGAAAACCTCATGTTTTAAAAACTAAAAATGGTAGAATGTGGGTGTTACTGTCTTAAACATGGGAGTGTTTGACCCTGCCTCCTTTGAAGCCACCTGAAAATTACTGCTGATGCTCACAACTTGATTTCTTTGCCTTGTTTTTCCCACCCAGACATGCACATAACTTAAAAATAAATTGGTGGTTAGCTGATTGCAAAGCTGATGGGATACAATGGATTCAGTGCCAGAGCTGCTTTTTCAACTTGCCTCTCTCCACCAAGTAAATATTTCCTGTTCCCTTGAAATCAGTTTGATATTTAGGTTCTGCACAGGTGCAAGAGGAATGAAGGGGAGAATTGCGCATTCGTTTCTTTAATAAAACCTATTTTGTAAATAGTCATAGAGCTTGCATAGGCTGCTTCCTGTAAAAATTAAGGGAGAGAGAGAAAATCTGAATAGATTTTTAAGGAGTCACAGCAGGCAATGGATTTGAGAGAGAGGGCAAAAATAAAAATACTTTGCTTCCCTGGGTATTGTATTTATGGGGACCTTAGTGGCAGGAAGGAATGATGAATCTGACTCCATGTTCTCAGAAGGCTTATTTATTACTTTATAATACTATATTATATTAAAGAATGCTATACTAAACTATACAAAAGAATACAGAAAGGATACTTACTGAATGCTAAGAAGATAATAATATAAACTTGTGACTCTTTCCAGAATCTTGACACAGCTTGGCCCTGATTGGCCAACAAGTGAAAACAACTCACACCAGTATCCAATGAAACAATCACCTATGGGTAAACAATCTCCAAACACATTCCAAAGGAACAAAACACAAGAGAAGCAAATCAGATAATTATTATTTTATTTTTTCGTTTAAGCTTCTCAATTTCCCAAGAGAAAATTCCTGAACAAAGGGATTTTTCCAGAAAATGTGAATGCCACACCCAGGAGGCAAGGAGAATCCAATATTTCATATATCAGGGTTGGGGAAATGAAATGTCAGTGTCATTGTGGACATTATAGATGATACTGGTGATGACCCACAGACATTGGCAACTACATTTGTTTCCTGAGATGCTGATCAGGAAAGTCTGAAATCTGTGTGTCCTCCCCCTCCATATATCCAGAAGAATTGCCTGGTAGTTGCACCCTGCTTTTCCAAAGGAAAAAAAACCCAAAAACTCACAACAATCTCTTCTACCTTTATACATGCTCTGCAACTCCAGGTTGGCTCCAGTTTCTGCCTGAAGTTGAAATCTGTGGCTGTGGTCTGGGGTTTTGCCAGGAGGTTGTGAAATTTATTGATTGGTTCTTTTTTTTTCTTTTTTTTCCTATGTTTACTATTTTTCTCATGTTTTTCCAACTTTGTGGTTACAGAATGGTAATTGTCTATTTTCCCTCACCATCTATGGCCCAAATTCAATGAAAGTGTAACAAAACCTTTGGTGTTGCTGCTCTGCTGTAGATTTGGGATATGAAATCCTCCCATTTGCCTCCTTGCCTGGCCAACCTTCTGCAAAGATGTAGAAAAAATTACTCCTGTGTTCCCTTCTCTACTGTCAGGGCAGGGAGCAGAAGCCTCTGCTCAGAGATTTGGGTTGGAAGGGACCTTAAAAACCATCCAGTGCCACCCCTGCCATGGCAGAGACACCTTCCGCTGTCCCAGGCTGCTCCAAGCCCCAGTGTCCAACCTGGCCTTGGGCACTGCCAGGGATCCAGGGGCTGCTCTGGGCACCCTGTGCCAGGCCCTGCCACCCTCACATTGAAAATTTCTTTTCTATTATCCCAACTAACCTTCAGCTCCAGGCCATCCCCCTCATCCTGTCCCTCCATCCCTTGTGAAAGTCCCTCTGCATCTCTCCTGTATCCTCAATCTGAAATTCCTGATGTCTCCAGGATGGATTCTCTTGCACCCTCCCTGCTACCAGGAATGGTGTTTGTCACCTTTCAGCAATTTCCACCCAGGGTTTCTCCACTCTGACACACTTTGCTAAGCCTGAGCCTCCTGAATGAATCCCCCACAACACTTAAACACTTATTACCCTCAGGTGCTGCCAGCGGAATCAAAGGGAATTTTGACATGGTGGAGAAACTCTTGCTGGATCATTCCCTCTTCACTGTGCCCCTGCTGTTTAGGCAAAGCTTTCAGGCATTTCTTGAGAAGAAAGCACAACCAGGTTGTGTTGTTGAGCTGCTGACTCCAACCTGAGCGCATTCAGCACTTGTGCCTTGTTAGTTTGGTCTCCCTCCTACTGAACCTACAAGATTCCTTCAGTCACTTTCTGCAGGAATTGGAGGAAGCTGATGGTATTAAATGGTTCTGCAAAGATCTCTGCTGGTTTTGTTTGTCCTTATAAATATTTGATGGCATCATGGCTCTGTAAAAATGCAGCGGTTTTGTGTAGCAAACCTAAATAAGGATAAGCCTGCACAAGGTATTTTTTTTTTATTTTTCTCTGTGCATCAAAAGAGAAAAGAAGGGGAGCAAGTTAAAATGCATAATGAGGCACAGCATGTTTCTAGTGCTGGGTAACCTGCATTGTTGTTAGAAGATTTAGTAGAAATGTTTACTAGAAAATACAGTGTTCAGGCTGAATTTTAACAAGGAATATTAAGCTATTATTTGTATTTGATATTCAGGCTGGTGACAGAGAGAGCTGCAGGTAGTGGTCAAAGACTGAATGACAAACCTTGACTCACATCCCTTTTTTTAACCCTTAAAACTTTCTCAATGTGGTCAATTAGCCTTTTCCATTGTAAAAATGGAGTAAGATTTCTTTTGATTATTCTGTAGACTGCTTAATTTTATTTTCTCTTTGTGTGTGTTTTTTTTTCTTTTTTTTCTTTTTTTTTTTTTAACCAGGTAGTAAAAAATTAAGTTCTAATTAATTCTTTATTACATTGTGATTAATGTCTTTGTTTCAGAATCTGCCTCTACTGAGCACAGAATGGGAATGTGTGACTAGAAATGAGAAGAAAGACTTGATATGGTTATTTACAATAAACTAAAAATATTCACAGAACTTGCCTTTAAGGAAAAGAAAATAGAGAGGAAATAATTTGGAAAAATCATGCCTCTTTTTATTTAGTTAGAAACTTTGTCTTGTGTAAAATAAAACCTCCAGTTGCTACTAATTCCTGACTGAGAACTCCTTCAATTTTAAAAATAATTCCTAAAAGTTTTAGTCAGACAAAAATGGCATTCTGAGTGGAAGGGCTAAATAGGTTTGTACATAATTAAGAAACCAGCAGCAGGCTGTGGCTCTGAATGTTTGCAGCACAGAATGAGGATTTTCCCTTTGCTGAGATTCTATTAAATTTGACAATGAGAGAATTCATGCTTGACTTGCTCTTGGTGGTCTGTCAAGGCTGAAGCCAGGGGCATACATTGAGGTTTATAAACTCTTTACAGAAGCTGGGTATCCCTTTGCACAGAAACACTGTCTGGTACAGTAATTCACCCCCTTTTCTCACCAGTCATCTGTGCAATTAATGGCTTTGGGTGTTTAATAGCATTAATTCAGCAGCAACACCTTGTGAGCAGAGTAGCCACTGGAAAAACCCAGCTCTGTGGTTTATTTGAATTAAAAGGTAGGTGCAAGACGTGTGCCTTGGTCAAACACACCTGATCATGTCCAGTTTGTCAAATTAAACAAAATATTTTTAACAGCAGGGATAAAGGTGGGGGGAAAAGCTGTTTATTCAGAGTGTAAAATAGCTGGATACCCTACTTAATCAGACAAATGCTGTGACAAAGTGGAGGAGAAGCTGATATTTCCTAAGAGATTTCCTAATCTCTTTCTTGATGGAATGTTTTTTTTTCCACAGAAAAAAAGAGGCTAATCCTCATTTTTTTATTTACTTTTGTGAAAGTCTTGAGGTTCTCTGCTCTGGATCCAAGGGTGGGGCAATCTGTCTCTTATTTAATACTTCTGATTTTCCTTGCTTGTCAGATGCTGTAAACAATTATAATTGACTTGAAAGTTATTATACTTAAAGTTTTAATTTGGGGACATGTACATTTCCAAAAAAACTTAAAGTTATTCTTAAAAATACAGAGTTATCATGAGTTCTATTTTTTATCAAAAAGAATTTTTCTTCCCTGCTTTCCTTGCACTTCCTTTCTTTTGATCTCTTTCCTCTTCCCCGGAGAAAAAAGGCATTGAAGATGAAGTTAGAGGACACTCATGTGGAATTTGAGGATACTGAGTGAGATAAAAAGCAGGCAGGATGAAAATTTTGTTTGTGTATCAGTGGAAATAGAGAAAAGTAGTTTTTAGAATTAGAAAGGCTCCATCATGAGCTTGGATAAGACATGAGGACGTGACTTGGTGTTGAAAGAGTTAAAGGGGGTTTGAAGTATTTATATCCTTTAAAACATACTGTCTAATTAGCTGATGATTTTATACTTCAAAAACAAAGAAAACTATGTTTAACTTTATACCAGTAAAAATTTTTTGCAGCTTTGCAGTCTTAAAATGTGACAAAAAGGTGTATGTGGATGGCTGCAGGGAGGAGAGGAAGACAGGGTAAAACTAAACTGTACTTTTGATTCACAGTAGCTAATTCAAATTATATGTGTTCTGTAATTATGTTGCCTCGAGCTCCCATTAACGTTGATGAGCTAAATGTATTTATCAGTGGAAAAATAGGCTTCATTTTATACATCTAAATAGTTTAATGTTTTTAATGCAGATTGCCTGATTTGCAGAGGCAGCATCATCAAATGACAAGGTGGATGAGGGATGTGTGATTTAATTTTTTTTTTTTGGAGCCTGTAAAATGCTTCCAATTATTTCCTTCTGAGAGTGACTCTCAGCAACCTCAAGTTGTTGCCGTGTGATAGAAAATCACTGTTCTGCATCTTTATTTGTTGTCTTCCCCAGGCTGTAGCTTGCCTGACTTTGTGGGTGCATCCTGAAAAAAAATGGAAAAAAGCTGGGAAGTTGCCTCTGGTGATAAAAATGTGTTTAAGAGCAAGTTGGATGGAGTTCTGAACAACCTGGGACAGTGGAAGGTTGTGTTGCCATGGCTGGGGTGTCACTGGATGAGCTTTAAGGTCCCTTCCAACCCAACCATTCTATGATTCTGTGCTGCTGCACTATAAAACAATGGATTCTCTACCATAGAAGTAAGGAAAAAGACTGGCTGGAGTGCTGTGGTATTTTAGACAAACTTGGGGGCAAGAATCTGAAGAGGTCCTGGCTTTTCTGGAGGAGCGGAATTCTTTCCCAAAAGATAGAAAGCATCCTAAAAAAGCAGGAAAGCTGGGAAGTTGCTTCTGGTGGTAAAAATGTGTTTTAAAAGCAGCTTGGATGGAGCTCTGAACAATCTGGGAACAGTGGAAGGTGTCCCTGCCCATGGCACAGGTGGCACTGGATGAGCTTTAAGGTCCCTTCCAACCCAACCCAATCCAACCCATTCTGTGATTCTGTGCTGCTGCACTATAAAACAATGGATTCTCTTCAGTAAAAGTAAGGAAAAAGACTGGCTGGAGTGCTGTGGTATTTTAGACATACTTGGGGGCAAGAATCTGAAGAGGTCCTGGCATTTCTGGAGGAGTGGAGTTCTTCCCCACCTTCTCCTGACACTTTCCTCTCCTCCTCCTTACAAGCACAAATTTTGAGCTGGTAGGAAGCATCTTCTTTTCCTTTCAGCACTTCAGAATCAGTAAGAAGAATTAAAAGCTGCCAGTTGTGGTCCCATGTATATTTTTGGACTGCAGCTCAGCTGTATGATTGAATTAGAACAAGCAGAGCAACCCCCCAACAAGCAAATAAGCAACAAGGGGTGTTTTCCTCTGAACTTCTCTGGTGGAAATGCCCAGACAGGCAAGAGGGAGCTGCCCCTTCCTTCCTACAGGTGGTTTCTTAGTAGAAGTGGGACATGTTCTGCAAATCCTTTTCCATAAAATAAAGTTAATGGTGCCATGCCATTAAGTTTTTCTCATCTCACAAAAATGTTGTTACCTTCAAACCTTACCCTGCTCCCCCTTAAATTCTCTCTCTTTTTTTTTGGATGGGGAGATTTGCTCTGTGAGGGTCTGAGGCCAATATTCAACCACAGAGATTCAATTCCACAACACCATCTCCAAGTCTTTTAAAAAAGTCAACTCTGTAGGTGAAATAAATCCTGTGTAACAGAGTGAAAAATTAAATTATTCTTTCTCATGTTATTTACACTGTTCTTTTAGTCATTGCTATTGTCTGATTCATCATTCATAAGGACTGCAACAGCAATTCACTGGGCTAACATTCGCTTTGGGCGCCAATGGTCTTGCTGCAGAAGTTAATGCATCTTTGGATCAGGTGCTTGTTGAGTTTCAAAGATTTCAAAAGGTGCTTTACAGGGGGTAAAAGTGACTTCAAAGTGACTGCTCAGGTGCACAATGTTGTTATTTTAGACTATTTGTGTTTGGAAGTGTCTTTTAAAAGCTGAGGAGTGTAATGTGGTACAGGTTGAAGTCAGGAGCCAAGATCACAAGCTAATATTTTCCTTTCTTCCATCTTACCCTCCATTCATATTTTAAAAATCTACCTTTTTCTTTTTTTCTTTTAATATTTTTTAAATTTTAATTATTTTTTTATTTTTATTTCTATCACGAGTGGCCGCTCACCTTGAGATGTCCCTTTATAACCACAGGATCACCTGTATCACCCACAAATCCATATAAAACATTAATCCTCTATTTAGGGCTACTTGCCAGGGTAAGTGTTAGATAGAGAGAAGCTAAAGCCTTCTCCCCCAACTTGGGGTCCTGCTCAATGTCTGACGGTGGCTCCTGCAGCTGTTGGTATAACATGGGGTTGAGAGTCAAACCCTAAATCTGTGACAACAAAAATACCTGCAAGTGATGGGAGAGCACTTGAAATCCCTGCAGTGCTGTGCAGCATCACCAGGCAGGCTGCCAAACCCACAGCTTTTTAACTAAACAAACAAACAAAAGAAGCCCTGAGGCCAGGCAACAAGAAAGTTTGTGCTCCTGACAAAGAAAACAAAAATGGTTTTTGGAAAGGTAGAGTTTGTGCAACCAAGCGAATTAAAACATTGTAGTACCTGAGGGCAAGGGAATCCCTCTGGGGTTTTTTGCTTCAAGTCTTATTTGCATGAGGATTTGCAAAACTGTTCTTGAGTTACATAAATCATCAACCATAATAAACCTTTATTTTAAGAGGGAGATTCAATGAGAGATTGTCTGCTTTGAAAACATTTCTAAAATGGTGAGGGGAACATCAAACAAGATTAAATCAAAAGGTGAACTAGAGGAAGAACCACGTGCAGTCCTATGTAACTTTCATTTTAGAAATAAACAATGCAATCTAGCAGCTTTGCATTGAAGGGTTGAAAATCATATTTATTTTGAGGAAGAATTGAGTTGTTCTTGCATTTCAAGAATGCAAGAATCCTGTGGCAGGATGGTGTATTGCTCACCTTGGGCTCACATTTAGATGTCTCTCACAAAGTTCCGCATGTTTTCTGAGCTGGATATGCCAGTAAAATAAATATACACTGTAGAGGAAAGATGGACCCTCCCAAACCAAAGAGATCTATTTTAATTGTCTTTTAATTTATGTTTGTTTTTGCTGATGGCCTTTAGCACCCTGACTGATTCACTCTGCCCACAGGACATGGTGGTATTCACAGGGGTCCCAGGATGAGGGAAGAGATGAGAATCTTGACTCCATGTTTAAGTAGTTTTTTTTTTTAGTATAGTTATAATATATTATATTAAAACTATACTAAAAGAATAGAAGAAAGGATTTCATCAGAAGGCTCTCAAGCAATAGAAAAGAATGGAATGATAATAAAATCTTGTGACTGACCAGAGAGTCTGAGACAGCTGAACTGTGATTGGCCATCGTGAGAAACAACTAATATGGGCCAGATGCACCTGTTGCATTCCACAGCAGCAGATAATCATTGTTTACATTTTGTTTCTGAGGCCTCTCAGCTTCTCAGAAGAAAAAATCCTGTCAAAAGGATTTTTCATAAAATGTGTCTGTGACAAAAGGATGTGTTAGGTGATGGTGGTAGGTGTGTACTGAGCTTTCTCCCTCTCTGCGCTTTTGGGAGGGGTTAGATTTTTAATTTTCTTTGTAAATTTGGTGGTTTTCTGTGTGAGATAAGGGTGCAGTGAGCCTTTGTGAGCAGCAGCAGTCCAAACCTCCCAAGGATCCAGCAATCCCTGGTGCTGGAGAGCTGGAGCTCCCATGGAGAGCACCTGTGGGAGCCCTGCTGAGCTATGGCAAGGAGCAGGGAGGGACCTGCAGGAGATTTGCTGGGAATTCCTCTTAATTCAGCTCCTGGGACCATGGAGGCCTTGCACAAAGAGCCCTGGAGGTATTTTTAGTAAATCCTTCCATGGATCCTTCCATTACTGATAATGTGTTTTCCCATTTATTTTTGACCTTGTGAAAATATTTATGTTGGACTCAGCCGTGATGAATGGAATGGGAACAGGGAACACATGAAATTAGCAGGTTCTTCTCTCCTCAGGGACACCCCCTCAAATATTGCCCCAAAAATTCTCAATGTAAGGGTGGGCAGGCCCTGGCACAGGGTGCCTAGAGCAGCTGTGGCTGCCCCAGGATCCCTGGAAGTGCCCAAGGCCAGGTTGGACATTGGGATTTGGAGCAGCCTGGTACAGTGGGAGGTGTCCGTGCCATGGCAAAGGGTGGAATGAGACAATCCCTAATGTCCTTTCCAACCCAAACCATTCTGTGATTCTATGATTTTAGAACCCCTGTGGGAGTGGCACTTTCAGGCACAGTTTGGTGCTGTACTCAGCAGTATCAGGTTGGTGCTTGGAGCCCGTGAGCTTAGAGGGTTTTCCCACTCTGAATAATTCCATGTCAGATGTGGCAGGGGTGAGGCCTGGGGCTCCCACAGAGCCAGTGCACAGTGTGTGTAAAGAAGCAGGTTTTTCATGGGATTGTCTTGGTTTGGAAAGACAGGAGTCTGTTAAGGAAGGCAGGAACCTTCCCTGAAATGGAGAATGTAAACCCTCCCCACCCCTCTGAATTGCTATAAATTTTTAATTAAGGGACTCTCAGGCAAAAATATGGGTGCAGGAAATAACAGTTCTTTAATAGGGAAAGGAAAAAAATAAAGGATAAAATAAACAATGCAGTACACTAGAACAACACTGACAGAGTCAGAACCCAACCTGACACCCTGTGGGTCAGGGTGTTGGTGGCAGTCCCATTGGAATTGTGGCTCAGCCCTCCTGCAGTGTCAGGGGTGGTTCTGTTGGAGCAGGGGGATCTGTAGAGAAGGATGTGTTCTTCCTCTGAAGATCCAGTGGGAGAAGAGACAGCTGCTGTTCCTCTGGGGAATCCAGTGGAGAAGCCGTGCTGGTGTCTCAAAAACCTCTGGATTATATCTGGGTAGCAATGCTTGGCTCCTCCCTCTGGGCTCACATCTCCCAATGGGATGCTGTAGTTCTTATCAGCCATGCAGTGACATTCAATAGTCTGTTATCAGCAGATGTCCCCTCCAGAAGGATGAGTGAATGTGGTCACTCAAAGAGAGAGATAAGGCAAACTGCCCACTTGGCAAAGGTAACCTGCCATACAGATGGTAATGGAAAACATCTTGCTTTGCAATCTTCAACAGGGACACAGTAGCTGGAGAGCATCACAGGGGTGGCACAGTGCTCAGATTATCGTGGCTGTTTGCAGGGTTGGCACTGCCAGGGTCACTCCGGGCTTGCTGCCAGCTGGGCCCCACAAACTGAATCCTGGTTTTCCTGTTTCCCACATAAAGTTCTGTGTTCCAGAGCCTGCTGTGCTCTCTGGAGCTGTGAAGGAGGATCCTTCCAGCCACTCTGGGACACCCCAACCTCCCTCAAGCTTGGCATGCACAGGGATGCTGCCACTTTCCCACTCTGTAGTAATTACATATCCTCTGAACACAGAGAGACATGGTTCTCCCAGGAAAATCCTGGGAAGCTGTGTAGAAGTTGTAGGAAACTTAGAGGAAAGAATTCAAACAATTATATCTCTCTGTAACCATTGTTTATAGAAATGGTTCTCCAGAGTGTATTATTCAAAGTTCACCAATATAATAGTGTGAGAGAAGATTCCTAAAGGCCAATCAAGCCCTAGGTCCACCATTGTTTCTATAAAAACTGTAGATTAATAATAAAGTATCTTTTCATACCTTCTGTTAATAGAGTCTGTGTGTCACCTTTAGCTGTCCCAGATACCCTTCAGTGACACCCCTCAGCTCAGATTTGGGATGAAGCAGCTCAAGCCTCCTCTCCCCTTCTTTGTGGCAATTCAGTGGTGCAGGTTTCAGCACACCTTTCCATTATTATTCATTAAAATCTCATTGTTCCTTAGTCAATTGTAAAATTGAGGCAGGGTATTTGTAAGTGTTAATAAATATAAAATATCTTTGAGCTAGGGTGTTTCTGCATGTGAGATCTGACTGCCTTTGCAGGGTTTTGTCCTTTCTTGAGGCCTCACATTCTGAGCTTTGTGATTTATACAGGAGAAATGCAGCTTTTGTTGCACTGTCACCAGGTTCCTTGGGAGAAAGTGAGCTTTAGCAATTTCTTAACCCTTCATTAAAAATAATACATTTGTGCAAATTATCCGGTCCTGAGGGGTTTTTTAACATTTTCCTTGTTTTATAAGTGCAGCACTTTTTGTCTCTTAGAAATAAAAAAAACCTCAAATCTTTTAAAGTTGCCTTGGATTTTATTGCACAGCAAAATACTTTTTCTTTTCCTTGAAAAGGCCCACCTGTGTGTGGAGCCCTGTGATGCCATATGCCTGTCAGTCTTGGTTTAAAAAGAGGGATATTTCTGACTCTTGAGACCAGGGAAGAAATCTTAAATCTTTTCTGCTTAGGTTTTTAAAGCTTATAATTTTAAAACTTATCATTTTAACCAGAGACAAAAGGAAACTTTGAAATCTTGATTTTTTTAAACTTTTTTTTATTTTTCAACACACCACTCTGAGAGGGCTTACACTCCCCCTCCTGCCACTTATTCACTCAACACCAGTGTGCAAAACAACCCCAGGCCTTCTCCCTATTTATTTCCAGCTAGGATAAACATGTTAGGATAAAAATTGTGGTCCCTTAGGCTGTGGTTTGGTGCAGGCAGGTGTGAGGAGCAGCTCCCAGTGTTGCCTGCCCTGGTCCATCTGTGCCACATGGGGAAGTTCTGCTGTTTCTCCCATTTTGTGCAGAGTGGGATGGAGCCACACCTGGAGCAGTGTCCTGGTAGAAGAATAACATGGAGCATCTTACTCCTATTTTCCTTCAGAATTTATTGCCCTCCCTGCTTCTTGTAAGCAGTTTCCCCTCTTTTTTTAGGTGAAGGAAAGAAATTGCTTGCCTTGCTCAAAACCAGAAGTGCTTTTGAGGCTGTTCACTCAGTATTATATTTGTGTTCCCCCCAGATGAAGGAAGGAATGATGAATCTGTCTCCATGTTCTCAGAAGGCTAAGTTATTTTTTTATGATACTATATTATATTAAAGAATACCATACTAAACTATACTAAAGAATACAGGAAGGATATTTACTAAATGCTAAAAAGCTAATAATGAAAACTCGTGACTCTTTCCAGAGTTCTGACACAGCTTGGCACTGGTTGGCCATTGAATCAAAATAATTCACACCAGAATCCAATGAAACAATCACCTGTGGGTAAACAATCTCCGAACACATTCCACATGAGCAAAACACAGGAGAAGCAAATGAAATAATTATTGTTTTCCTTTTTCTCTGAGGTTTCTCAGCTTCCCAGGAGAAAAAATCCTGGGTGAAGGGATTTTCCAGAAAATGTGAATGCCACAACTCAGCTACAACCTTTTCCTCTTGTCCTTCAGTGGAAATGAGGAAGAAAGACCTGGGTTTAACTGGGATTGATCCCAACCGTTCCCTACTCACCTCTACACCTCCAGCAGCTCATACAGGTGTGGTCTGGGCACAACTTTTCTCAGCACCTCTCCCTGGAAAGGACCTTGCTGTCCTTTGTGTCTTGACAGGGTTAATGCATTAAAGCCGACCAAGGAGTGTTCAACGGGAGTTGTTTGAATCTCTGGAGCAAACTAAAACAAAAGTGACATGAGAGAAGCAGTCATCCATTGTTGCCTGATGATAGAGGAGTTTTTAAAAATCAAATGCTTTGGTATAGCCTGGCTGTGCACAGAGAAAAACCTAATTAATTATAAATAAGATGGATAAATAATTTAAATGTATCACTTATTTCTCCTTTATAGTTTAACTCATGAAAAAATCATTTCAATTAGAAATTTCAACTCTATCTGAAATGCAGAGAAGCATGATGGTTCAAGATGGATGTGAACTCCTTTATGATCTTTATGACTTTCTTTCAAAAATGTGAGCTTTCTTTTCTCTTTTGCTTTGGCAACTTGGGTGAAAAAAAGAAAAAGGAAAAAGACTGCTGACAGAGACAGAAGCAAGCAAAATTTCCTTTGATAGGGTAACAGAATATATTTTTAATTTATGAATTAATAAGTATGTTGTGTGCAATGTCCAATTTGTCAAAAATGTCTTGGTTCCCTTCGAATTCATGTTAAATGCATGAAATAGATGCAGTTTCTCCCCATTAATTATAATATCCCATTTCCTCAAGAGTAACGAAAGATGATTCATTTCTCTCCTCTGGCCCTAACTGGCTCCTTGGTATTACTGATAATGGGTTTTCCCATTTATTTTTGACCTTGTGAAACTATTTATGTTGGACTCAGCTGTGATGAATGGAGTGGGAAGAGGGAGCACATGGAATTAGGAGGTTCTTCTCCCCTCTACTCAGGGACCAACTCAAATATTGCCCCAAATATTCTCAAGATCACTCTGCTCTACTGAAAGATCTTCAACCTTAAAAATTATGTTTGTGGTCAATAAGTATAAAAAACAATTCATGATCCTGTTATCCCTGATGCTGATTTTTCATCCCCTCTACTCCTATGTCTTCGTTCTAATAATTTCTACATTTAGGGCTACATTTATTTCTCCATAGTTCTGTATCTTTATGTCTCTGTGTTTTCCTCAAGTTTAGAGATGTGTATATATAGTAGCTGTATGCTGATGGCTCTCATCTGAAGCACAAAATATGTCCTAATTGCTTCAAATTACTGCTTTTGCTTTCAGTTAATAGTCTCCTGTTTTGTTTCAGTTTCCGCTATGCAATTTTCCTGTTCAAAATTGTATATGCAGAGTACATATATGCTTACATCTGTGGATGGCTGCAAGGGAAATATACTGTATGTGGTGTGAAACGGGGATTTTTATTAAACTTGATTGAGATAATGTCAGGAGGAGACAAAAATCAGCAGAGATGGAATCAGAGCAGCATCTGGTGACTGTTATTGAACGGGGAGGTGGAGGGAAATGATGAGATTTGAGTAGGCCAAGAGCTGGTGCTGCACCAAGCTTGGGGAGATCCCTGGTATTGCTCAGCCTGGACAGGAGAAGCTTTGGGGTGACCTGATTGTGGCCTTCCAGTGCCTGATGGAGCCAACAAGAAAGATGAAGAGAGACACAGTTTCCAAGGACGAGGGGAAATGGCTTCACTCCAACAGAGAGTGGGGTTAGATGGGATATTAGAAAAATTTCTTCAATGTGAGGTTGATGAGGTGCTGGCACAGGTTGCCCAAGGAAGCAGTGGCTGGAAATGTCCAAGTTCCGGGTGCCTGGAGCTTTGAGCAGCCTGGAATGGTAGAAGGTGTCCCTGCCTGTGGCACTGGAACTTTATGATCTTTAGGTCCCTTTCAAGCCCATTTTGTGATTTTAGATAACTTTGATACCTAGGAAAATAAGATGAAATGAGGTCTTCAGCTGTCTTCAGGGCAGTGAGTGATTAGCATACAGACATTTTAACACCAGAGCAATTGGTTTTAGTTTTTCTATTGCTGGGGTTTTTATCAGCAAGAGTGAATTCCTCAGCCACTGGTTCTGTCCTCCATGACCCTAAAACAGAGACCTTTTTGAGTATTGAGGAGTTTCATTACTATAAAATAATTTTATGGTTATTTTACTTTGTAACTCTTAGAAACCAAAGGCTTTGTGCAAAAAATTTTAATATTCCAATTTCCATTTGAATTCCGTTTTTGTACTTTCTCTTCATGATACATGGAAGTCCTGATGCCCAACAGGTCAACTGTGCACATCTATATTTAATGATTTGATAAGCTTCTTCCACCTTTTTCTGTTCTGAATTTCCTGAGAAGAGCTTGTGAGTATGCATTTCTGATGAAGCCTTTGATGGAAAAGCATTGGAATTTTTTTCCCCCTTTCCTCATTCAAAGTACATTTAATGTGCAGATCTGGAAAGCCCAATTTTTAGCCTAATAAAAGAATCTGAGAGAGGATGGTGGGGGAAACAAGGTTTTGGAATTAAATTGAAGCTAAAAGTGTAGTAGAGGAGAAGTGGTAAAGAAAAAGCTCTTTGCTCTTAGGCTTTCTTACATTCATACCTGATCAGCTGAGGCTTTTAATTCCAAGGGTATATTTGGAAGTTTGAGATTTTAGCATTTCCCCAATGATGCCTTGTGCAGGCTGACCCAGAGCAGAGGCTGGACAGAGCTAAAGAATAAAGCAGGGATTTATTCAAAGCCTCCATGGATGCACCTTGGGCAGCACCAGAGCCCAGCCAGGGCTGCACCCAAGATGAACCAAAATGGCCCCAAAATGCACGGCCGGGCACGGGGTCTCTCCCTGGGATCAGTTCTGCTCCATTTGCACCTTGCAGTTCATTGTCCCATTCCAGCTTTAGCCCAGGCAGTCCCACCCTGCTTGTTTTTCCCTCTCCAGCCCACAGGGTTTGTGCTCCTGGGCTGAGATTTGGGTCATTTGTCCTTGGTGCCCAGCTGGAGCAGGAATTGTTTTGTCTCCCTGCTCTGTGCACAGAGCTCACCATCTCCTAATATGAAGGTCAGAAGTACACACTAAAACAGCACAGAATCTGAAAAATATAGAAGCTCAAACATGAGGAATCACCAAGAATGTATAACAGACTTATGGATGATGTGTTAATGACATAGATATTTTATTTTAAGGTTCATGAGGCACATGTCACTTATGGTAATTACCCATTACAATTGTGTGACCAGGGCAAGGATTGTCCCTTTGTGCTGGCTCTGAGAGGCCCCTCCAGGGCTGGGCCCAGTTCTGCTCCTGCAGGAGAGCCCTGGAGGGGCTGGAGCGTGTCCAGGGCAGGGAACGGAGCTGGGCAGGGGCTGGAGCCCCAGGAGGGGCTGAGGGAGCTGGGAAGGGGCTGAGGCTGGAGCAAAGGAGGCTCAGGGGCCCTTGTGGCTCTGCACAAGTCCCTGCCAGGAGGGCACAGCCGGGGGGTCGGGCTCTGCTGCCAGGGAACAGGGACAGGAGCAGAGGGAACGGCCTCAGGCCGGGCCAGGGCAGGCTCAGCTGGGACAGCAGCAGCAATTTGCCCATGGAAAGGTAGCTCAGGCCTTGGCAGGGGCTGCCCAGGGAGCTTTGCAGTGCCCATCCCTGCAGGTGCCCAAGGAAGGCCTGGACATGGCACTCAGTGCTCTGGGCTGAGGACAAGGCTGAGATCAGGCCCGGCTTGACCAAGATGGGCTGGGAGGGCTTTTGCAGCCTAAATTTACATGATTTATGTAGTTCAACAGCTGCTTCTCTGTTCCCTGGCAGTTGCCTTAGCCCCTGTTACTGGCTCGTGCATGAAAAGCTGCAGAAGCACCTCTTGAGAGGTAGCACCACCCCAGGCCTTCTGTTCAAGGGTCCCTGTGCCAACAGGCTGCACTGTGATCAAGGTTTTATTATCTGATAAAGTGGCTGGGGAATAATTTTTCCCTCTAAAAATTCCTTTAATTTTTTTTTAAATGAAGTAAAATCAGGAAAAAGTATTCTTCATTGAAGAACATCTAAAATCAGGTAGTTGAACTTTGATGAATTTGTTTGCAACCCTAGTGAGCACCCCAGTTACAGAGCTGGCCTCTTCACTTTTGGGTTCAGTAATAATTTCTGATTAGCTCTATTTGAAAATGAGCTTCAGCTGGTGATTTACACAAACTAAAGCTCATCATTCTTGCAAATCTAGTCAAGTAGTCCTAATATGGCAAGGCTCCAAGTGGAATATGTTCAAAATGTGGTGGAAAATTGTGATTTGTATCTGTGTGTTGAAATCTTGCTATTAACAAGGATCACTGTGATCTTGCTAAATTTCACAGGGGAATCTTCCAGCAGCCTTAAAGATAAACAACAGGGCTGGTTATACTGGGATAGACTGACAGATTAGGACAGAAATCAGAACATTGTCTTGTGAATTTTATTTTTATTCCCTACTGAATTTAAACCAGCAACTTCAAAGTTAAGATTTAAAAAAAAAAGGGAAACAAAAAAGATTCTTAGGAGAGTATACAGACCAAAGAGCCCAGGACAAGATCTTTTCTATATAAAACATTAAATGTAATGCCTAAAATAAGAATGGAGGAAGATTTGGGGAGCTGGGATAGGAATAGGACTAAATAGATGTGAACATTCCAGCAGTTTAGAAAAATTGCTAACAATTACATTTCACCTTTTTATTTTCTCACCTTATCTGTTCAGTGTAGTTCAAGCATCATTTAAAGGAAATCTTGATTGCTTTGTGGTATTGGAGATTTTGTTAAAGTCTATACCCAATCTCCCAATCACTGCTATAATTTCCATCCCCATTTTGGTTTTGAGGGTTGCTTTTTTTCTCAAAAATTTCTCCTGTGTATGGAGAGGTAAGATGGCCTCTTAGCTGTATGGAGAGAACTTGATTTGCTTTGCTGAATTTAAACCAGGATCTTCAAAGTTAAGATGGATAAAAACCCAAAAAATAACAGAAAAAAAAAAGATTCTTAGGAGAGTACACAGACCAAAGAGTCGAGGGCTAGATGCTTTCTATAAAAAACATTAAATGTAATGCCTAAAATAAGAATGGAGGAAGATTTGGGGAGCTGGAGATAGGAATAAATAGATATGAAAATTCCAGCAGTTTAGAAAAATTGCTAACAACTACATTTCACCTTTTTATTTTCTCGCCTTATCTGTTCAGTGTAGTTCAAGCATTTAAAGGAACTGTTGATTGCCGTGTGGCATTGGAAATTTTGTTAAAGTCTATACCCAATCTCACAAAAAAATCACTGCTATAATTTCCATCCCCCTTTTTTTTTTGAGAGTTTTTTTTTTTTCCTCAAAACTTTTTTCTGTGTATGGAGAGGTAAGATGACCTCTTAGTTGTATGGAGAAAACTTAATTTATTTTGCTCTTAAACCAGCCTTCTAATTTCCCACCCTAAATATTTTCACAGCCAGCTTTGTTCTTCTACCAGGATCATGCTTCAACTTAAACATTTCTCTTACTCCCTCAGTGTGCACCTCTCTGATATAATTATTCTTGGAGGAGGACAGTATTTATATATTTCCATTAACTTCTGTGCATTAGAAATCAGATACAAACATAATTGAACAAAATTAGATGCATTTTCTTCCAAAGAGTCTCACAGAGTGAAAAATGAATCATTGAGCATTTTATTTGAGTTCTGTGTGGGATTTGCCTGGCACCTTTTGACACTTAATTTAATTTTGTTAAATTTGATATTGAAATATATATGAAAATTCTTTGATAAAACACCACTCTCCTCTGCTTTCTTTCAATCACACCTTTTGGAAGAATCAACTCTTCTGTGTGTTTAATAATACCTTTTAAATCAGCTGTTTCAAAATGCAAGGGGAAACACTAATTTCACTTAGCAATAGGATTTAGCTACACTGTGGTGGCTTGGAGAGGGAAGTGTCAGTGAGCTTGTAAGGATGCCAGGGTTCCCCCTGGCACTGGGGCTCACCTTTTTGGTGCAGGAATGAATATATAACCTCAGGAAATAGGGTGGAAAATCTGCCTGTATCACTGTATTATCTGACACTCTAATCACATAAGCAGTTCATCAGTGCGTGTTAAGGCAGTGGCTGATTTTTTACCTTAAAATATTCCCAGTTTTACATCTTCCTTATCAGCCCTCTGCTCTTCTGTAGCTGCATTCTCCCTGATATGACCATTTTTGTTCACTGAGAGAACCAGCAGCAGCCTCTCTGCCTTCTCCTTGCACCCTCCAAAGGGCACAGATGCTGCAGGAGTCAGTGGAAACCCTCCTGAAGATGAAAAATGATGTCTTAAAATGATGTCATAAAATTATCGCTCCGAAGCTGTCCTGCTAAGATCATTTTACATCTTGGAAATGTGCCCTCATCCTTCTTCTGCTCTCCTGTGTCACAACTTCACTTTTAAAATAGCAGTAAATGTTATGTTAATATCTGCTTTAAAATCACTCCTTAATGTATGTGTTCATCAGGGTAAAATGCAGTACACTAAAATATTGTTAGCACTGAGCATTAACATTGGGGGGGAAAAAATGTCTAAATCCTACTTAAATGGGTATTAAAATGTGTAATATTCTTTTAGGACAAGTCACTGTTGGATGTTCTTTTCTGTTGCTTCGTAGCTCCAGCAATTTTTGCCCACACCCTGCATTGAACTGAAGCAGAAGTTTCATTAATCTGGCTGTTAATTTTGACATTCAAAGGTCAATGGAACTCTCTATTAAGATATTAAGCATAACATATGCTCATTATATCATCATGTAACACTTATCTCAGTTTGATAATGCAGCAGCATAATGGTGTAATAACATTCTGTAAATCACAGCCAGGTATCTGACATCTATATGTAAATGGAATTGGGAGCAGATGGGGTTTTTTGTCTTTATGAGTATTTATGGTGGTACCTGATATCCTGGTTGACCTATATACTTGTCCTTTTCAGTAAAAATCACATTTCTGTCACTCCACATCTGCCATGTTCATCCATGGGCCTGGACTTTATTTGGATTGCCCATGGAGTTTGAAGGCATGGATAAAAAACTTATTTTTAAGGTCGTCCAGTTGTCTGCTTTAAGTGTGCAGTATTTCAATCCCAAATGCCTCCCAGCCACAAGAATTCATGTGGAATAAAAGAGATGGAATGAAAGGTTTTTAAATGAAGATCTTTTAGTGGCTTTACACTTCTAAATTGTTGTCTCTGCACTTGGAATAACCTAAGAGCACTTATGAATATTTGATGGTGTGGTGAAAGCCCTAAGTATGCTGATTTACAGAGACCACAAATAGCTCACCTGGGCTTAAACATTCTTGCTCCTTATCCTTTAACCAAAGCCTGGAAGGTGTAAATTCAAGGTGATGAGGCAAATGTATCACTCAGAAGGGGCTTTCCATATGTGGACTTAATCTAATTAAAATATGCTTAATTCCATATTTATTTTGATGACTTTGAGGCAATGCTGATATAAAATGAAGACTTTGCATTTTGCTTAGTGAGTAATACAACAAAAATGATTTTTTGTGTGTGTGTTTGGCTTTTTTGATTAATAATTTGGCAAAACTTTGAAAGATTCTTTACAAATGTTAACTTGTTGCCTGAATCTGCATGCTGAAGAAGGGATTGCTGGGGTTTTTAACAGCTGGCAGTGAGATCTGTCAGTATTTTTGATGGGGATGCACTCTGATTTTTCTTTGCTAATGATTTGTAAGAAATTAGATTTGGGATCTGGAAAATTTGGGTTAAGGAAAGGTCAAGGAATTAAAAGGTTATTATGGGCAATAAAAACCAGATGGAATACAACATTATGCAGTGAAGAGGAACTTCTGGCAGGGCGGGGCGAAGGACAAGTGGAGCAAAGCCAGGACAGCAAAGCAACTGGGGTTTGCACATAAAACCAGCATGAGACTGCTTCCCTGCACTGCTGTTTCCACATCTGGACAGAAATTCAATTTAGAGACATAGAACTTGAGCTGGGAGCTCAGGTGCCACATGTCCTTTGGCCAGCTCAGAGCTTTATGCCAGTGCCAGCCCAGCCATTCTCTGTAGCTATTGCATTTTCTGAAAAATCCTTTCCCTAGGGTTTTTTCTCCTGAGAAGCTGGGAGGCCTCAGGAACAAAATGTAAACAACGATTATCTGCTGCTGTGGAATGCAACAGGTGCATCTGTGATTGGTCTCATGTGGTTGTTTCTAATTAATGGCCAATCACAGTCAGCTGGCTTGGACTCTCTCTCCGAGCCACAAACCTTTGCTATCATTCTTTCCTATTCTATTCTTAGCTAGCCTTCTGATGAAATCCTTTCTTCTATACTTTTAGTATAATTTTAATATAATATATATCATAAAGTAATAAATCAAACCTCCTGAAACATGGAGTCAGATCCTTGTCTCTTCCCTCATCCTCAGACCCCTGTGAACACCATCCCAATTCTCCATTTGGGAGAGGAGGATAAAGGGGTGAAGAGGGGATGCAGGGTGGGGAGACACTCAGAATACCCATGCAGGCAGCATCAGCAGCCAGGCAGCTCCCGGCCAGACCCATTAATCTGCTCAGCCTGTCAAAGATGAAAGTCAAACTTGCTGTGGGAGCACTGCCAGGCTCGGGTCACCCCCGTGCATTCAGGCTCTGCAGGAGATTGTGCCTTGTCCTGGGAGGATTAGGCAAGAGGGTGACACAATTATATTTTTATTCTGTCCCTGCTAGACAAAATATTGCCCATTACACATTTGTGCTGCTGTTTAATTTGCTCTGGTGGTGAGGTGATGTGTGCTGCTCATTTTTAGTGGCCATGTGCTGCTGCAGGAAGTTATCAGGACAGTGTCCCTCCAATTATGCAATGCAGGTTATTTAAGCCTATGGATGTGTTGTTGGCTGTAATGAGAGCAGGGATTAGGAGCAGCATGTGCTCCAGGATAAAAAAAAAAAAAAAAAAAAAGCTTTGGACTGACCCAGAAATTGGTTTTTTGTGACCTTATCCTGCTGTAGGAGAATTTAGGTAAAGGTGAACTTTGGCTGGTGACTTCTTACTTGCAAAAAGGGATGTTGGTTCAAACAGAGAGAGGAAAAACTCTCTAGAGAAAAGTTGCTACAAGGGGAAAATCTATAGGCTGAAAGAATGATATCACAAATTTGCATACCTGCTCATTTTAGTAAGGAGAGAAGGCATCACATGTTACAGATAAGGTGAGAGGCCCCCAAAATAGGGAATCTGGGGTGCACAGGGATGGGGGTGAGGGTTCCTGGCTCTGTAACACACAAATAACACTGGGGAGGTTTCAGTGTGGGCAGCTGCATCCAAATCTTGCTACAGAGATCCTTCAGCCTCCCCATGGGATCTGCAAAACCAGACCCACATCCCTGGCCAAGGGCATCCCACATGAGGAGAAGTTTCTGGGTTTCCCATGCTTATAAAAGCAAACCTAAAAATCTTCATTTTTTTCTTCCCCAGCCAACAGACTGCCACTTTCTTCTCTTAATTGTATTTTCTACTGAGACTCCAGGTGTAACATGTCAAAACTGTTTTTATAAGGAAAAATCATTTTGATGAAATTCTGATTCAACAACATATTCAATAAAGTTGCAAATTTTTTTTATAACAACAATTTTAAAGGTGCAATGAAAATTAGTGCAGGTGAACTCACATGTGCTTTCAGAATAAAGCTAGCAGGATCCATTGTGCCATCTTTAATACAAAACTTATTTTTTTTACTTGTCAGAACAAAATTGTTCTGTATGATTCTTTTTTTATCTTGAGAAAAAAAATAACATTTTGCCTTTACACTCTAATTTGGGGAGAAGAAGAGGTCATTTTAAAAGTTGTTATTGCCTCTTTCATTGTTAAATAACACAGAAGATTTATTTCCTGAACACACTTTTATACTTATTTTCCCCCTAAGATTCATTTATTTGTTTTAAATGTATTTTATTTCTTGCTTGAATGTTGCTGACTGGCACTTTTGGTGCTGTGGCTGAGAGGAGTGGCACCTCCTTTGCTCAGAATTCCATGGCCACAAACATAAGGAGCAGCAGCCAGTTCTCCATCCCAGCAGCACTGAATGTCTCCAGAATTATTGCTTGAGCAGTCACTTGGGTAAGATGAACAAAAATTGGTTTAAAATACATTTGCAACTCATTTTCCCAGCAAGGCATTGGGGCTGTGCTTGGTGGTGGTCTTGGCTTTGTTTTTTGAGAAGATTTAGGTTTGTGCTTGAGAAATGACAGTGAAGTAAAGATTCTGGATTTAGTTCTGTTGGCCTGAGTCTGGAATTCTGTTCTCTTCTAGAATTAAGTTCTGATAGAAATGCTGTATTCATCTTCATCAGCTCTTCTCTTGCCCTGCTTTCATTTTTATCTCCCTCCAGCCCATTTTTCCTCTTCTTTCCTTCCCTTTCTTCCTCTTCTTTCATCTTTTTCCCTGTTTCCTCTGAGCTTATGATCCCTCCTGCCTCCTGATGAAGCAGCAAGAGAATGAAAACAGCTGCATTTTGAGCTCTTTATAACACAGTAAATTAAATATTGGACATGAGGAAGCAAAATTTGATTACTTTTTGTGGGAGAACGTCGGGGTTAAGAAATAGGAGGCGAATTTCATTTACAGAAGAAACATTAAACACTTCACCAGGACCCATGGATTTATGTAAATCTTGTTCTTTTATGTATTCCCTGATCTCATCCGCTTCTACCAAAGTCCTCCTTGGTCTCTGGGGAAAGGTTTTGGGATTCCTAAAGCTGATCTTGCAATTAAATACTGGGATGAATAAGGCCCTTAGTCAAAAGAAGGTGCCCAAATGTTTGACAGGCTTTTTCTGTAGACATTCAGCTTTCACTTAAAAGTAAACATGTTTCCAGGTGAATATCTTTATCTGGAAGATATCTGTGGGTAGAGATTCTCCTGGAAAGAGGACAAATCAAACCCTGGTCCTGATGACAAATTCTTTCTTCTTGTAAAATACCTGTGCTGCTGCGCATTTGTTTGGGTTTGTGTATTCTTTTTTGTCTTAATTCCCTCCTGAAGGATTTTGCACTTCACTGAAGGACTCTCAGATAGTGACACAGCCCAGATTTGGTATCTTTCTGCCTCTTTTTATTGTCGAATCTAGCACAATTCTGACCTTTCACAGCTAAATATAATGAAAAAGAATAAATCTGTTCAGTTACTGCCTTTTGGTTTGAACTACTACTAAAATGAAAACAAAATAAAGGTCAATTTTGGCAAAAGAAGTGTAGCTCTAACAACATGACACTGTTATTCTACTATGCTGTTTATTTCCTATTAAACACATTTGTCCTGTTTTCACCAAGTATCTATTTCTACTTAAGTCTTTCCTACAGTCCTCTGTAAAATCTCTATGTTTTACAACACTTCTGTTATGTCAAATGCACAAATATTTGATATTTTTCTGGGATGTTTGGTCTCTAAATCAGTCCCTGTGTTTTGTCTGTTCATGCTGAGTGGAGAGTTGCTGACTTACACCTGTGAGGGAGCCTGCTATAAATATGATCAATAGCTGTTTGCATCCTATTATTTTTATTCCAGGCATATTCCTGTGGTCAGGATGTCAGATCCAGTGTAATGTGGTATGTTGTCTAATCAATAGTAATAATGATAAGACAGCTTTTTATCCTGATGGCAGCTTCATGGGGGGATTTGGAAACCATTTGTTATCTGAGATGATATGAAACCCTAACATTAATGCCAACCATGCTGCATGTTCCCTCCGAGTTTTCAGTGCATTGTGTCACCTTCCATTAAGTTTTATCATGTCATGCAGCTGCACTTTGAAGTGCTTTACTTGTTCCTACGTTGAGAATTTGAGGCAGAAGGATGTATTTCAGCTTCCCCTGCTGCCAGTGCATTGCAGGAAGCATCCAACTTTCCTCAGAGTTGGGGTCTAATTGCTGCTTATTAAAAATAATGAACTATCTTACAAGTTGCACTTTTCTGCTGCCGATTTAATTAGTGTTCACCTCCCCCCCCCCCCACTTTCTTCCCCCCACCCCAGCTCCTTTGCTAGGCTGACAGAGCTGAGAGGAGGGAAACTGAAGCAATTTGAAACCTTGTTAGAAATTTATGAAGTGCTAAAATGTTTTATTCCCAGAGGCTGCTTTGCCAGCTGTCACTGGTAAGCCATTCGCTGCCTGTGCTAGCAGGGGGAGGCAGCAGGCCACAGCCAACACAAGCGTGTACATCGTTTGGCAGATTATACACTCTGTAATTAGCAGGAAGTAGAGTGAAACTAATTATTTTTCTCCTCAATTGGGCCAATGACATTTGAGAGGAGGACGGATGTGGTGCTGGATTGGGAAGTTGTGAGGAGGCCACAGATTCTCTCCTTTCCCCGCTCGCTGTGCCGGTGGTGACCCCACTTGAAAAGCACCTCTGCCTGGCTCACAGCCTGTGGCCAGCAGGAGAAAAGCTGTGTGTTTGCTCTGCTAACCTCTCCTGGTCTGTGGGAATGATCCCTTTTGCCTGGGGAAAAGCTGGGCAGGGTTTGGTGTCTCCTCCAGTGATGCTGTGTAGGGCAGGATGCAGGTCTTGAGAGAGGAGATGCTTTTGTGTCCCCTCATTAAACCTCTAAATGGCTGATTTGGCTACAAAGTGCACTGCCAGTAGGTTCTATCCAAACCTAGTAGTAGTAGTCTGTTAGAATTTTTAATTTTGATTTCCTGAACTAAAATGAAAATCTGTCTGCTTCCACCTTACAGTTCTCATTTGCAAGCAAAGCAGCCACCCCTTACCTGCACACATATGCTGCAGCCTGGAAACCAGATCTTTTTTCTCTCCCCTCTAAGGCTGACCTTTAAAGTTCATTTCTATCTGTGCATTTCCAAGGGAAGACTTTCACAAGGTCACTTCAAAGACCTTATTATTTGAGTGGAGTCACTTGAAGTACAGTGCACAAGAAGCATACTGCTAGAATATGAACCACTAGAAAATGCATTAAGGGCATTTAGAAACATAAAAATAGCTGCTGCTTTCTGTCTTTAACACCAGGTGTGCTTCAGTGCTTTGGCTTTTTATTTTGTTTCTTCCCTATAGCCTGAGAAAACTGCTGGTTTATATTTTAGGTGCTGGGCCTAGATTCTGCTTTCCAGTGTCATTTTAATCAGTTCTTTAATTAGACCAAGATGGCTTTTCCTTTTACCCGTTTTAAAAAATTCACCTTTTTTATTCTTCTGTCCCCCCACATTCCATCTTGTGGTGCTGGTCCCTTGAGTTTTGCACTGATCATATTCTTAAGAGGTCTAATGACAGTCCCTCAGTTCCCTCCCTGAGCAGATCATTTCTGTGCCTAACTGCTGTTAAAGTTAGGAAAAGCCTAATGTGTGTAGCCTTATTATTTTCTTCCCCTCATTTGATTTCAAAGTCTTTTCCCTTCATTATGCCAAAGAGGAGTGAGGAAGTTCTTTTCAGTGAAATGTTAAGACCAGGAAGAAGTGGGTGTTTATGTGTACTCAGGAAGGGAATTCAACAATAACAAGGCATTTTAGTGTCAGCTGTGTATAAATTAAAGTGGATGTTCCATGTAGACAATGCACATCCTTTAAGAATGAGCTATTTGTAAAAAATAGGGTGATTTTTTTTAACAATCGTGTCTTTCTTAACAGCATTAGGTATTTCTTCAAAGTAACAATGCTTTTGTGTGAAAATTGTTAGTTTAGGTTGACTCTACATTGTAAAAGCACAAAGGAATCTGAGCTCAAGTTTGGAATGCATCAAATGGGTAATGCTGCATTTGCATTAGGATGATGTTTACAGGGCCTTCAAAAGGCAGGAACTGAAAATGTGCTTCAAGACTCTTTACTTCTCCCTCTTTTCCTGCCAGCTCTTTGTGCTCATCCTGAGAAGCCTCGCTCATGGAGTGCCTGGTTTTCAGCTACCAATGTTTGTGTCACCTCTGCTCACAGGGCCCAAAAAGGGACCTCGAGGTTCCTCAGCAGTTTGTGCAAGCCCTGTGTGCTCAGCCCTGCTTCAGGCAGGAAAATGGAGTTTTGTGTCACATTACCTCTCAGACACCTTTGAATTCCTCAGAGTGCCCAGCCTATTGTGTCTGGTGCTCACAGGGTCCACAAAAGGACCTTGAGATTCTTGGCAATGTGGGCAAACCCTGTGTGATGAGTCTTGCTTCCGGCAGGAAAACGGAGTTTTGTGTTGCATCATCTCTCAGACACCTTTGAATTCCTGAGGGTGCCCAGCCTGTGGTGCCTGGTGCTCTTTGTCACTTGGCCCCTGCCAGCACAGGTGGGATGGAGAGTGGTGGCCAAGCAGGGACTGATCTTCCTGCAGCAAAGCTGCCCCTGAAATCCGGCACTAATCCAGTGCAGGCATTGCAAAGCAGGCTTTAAATCTGTTTTTGTGGTAGCAGGATGGCTCAGTGGTTGCAGATCCTGTTGCATGACCAGAGGTGCATTCCCTGGCAAAAAGGGCAGTGCCCCCAGTGGAGTTTGCAGATGCCTTAGTCCTTCCAGTAAATAATCATATAATTCTTACAGGTTTTTCCCATCTGCTTCCATTCCCCTCCTTTCCACCAGCCCCAGATACTTCATGTAGACCTGACAATGGTGTTGCTTCTGAGTATTCTTTCCTCTTAGATGGTTTCTCTCCCTCTCTGCTTCTTCTGAGGGAACTTTCTGGTCTCTGCTGCAGACTGTTATGATGTCTGAGTAGGTTTTCATCCCCTTATGGGACTAAAACGTGCATTTGCAATTGTAATAAATACTGCTCTTTCTGAAAAATATTCTGTAAACATATGTTTTCTTTCATAATGAGATCTACAGCAAACCAGCTGAGATTAAGGCTGTTTCATATATTTATTTCTCTTTTATTGTTCTTGTACTTGACATGTTAATGAATCATCTCACTATTCTAATGAAAGTTATCACACATAAGGTTTTCAGAAAGTCAGAATGCAGTTACTGAATGTGTTGGTTTATTATCATTCTGGAATCCCCATAAACTCTTATTTTTTGTCATGAGTGTTACCTGTGTTTTGCTAAATCCAAATTTAATCTATAAACAATACCAATATTATTGTTAAATATAAAATTGTACTTGGATATCAACCAAATAGAGATAGTGCAGAGAGTTATTTCTGCTTGCACAGGCCTCCCTGGGAAATCTGGGCTGTTTTGTTTCTGATCATTTTTAGTTACTTGCATGTAAGGTCTGTTCTCCAAATTTAACATTTCAGATTGAGACAATATGACATCATCTGAGCATAGGCTGCTGGGAAATACAAAATGGGACTCACCATCCCCTAAGCACTTCTAGGACTCATCTGATATTTTGTGTATTTTTAAGAGGCAGAAACTAATTATGCTTTTAACAGTTAAAAGACAGCTTGATGCAGTGCTTGTGATCTGTGTGTCATAATTGGCTTGTTTCTTCTCCCACCAGATCAATTGCATTTGTTATTAGTGAGTGATATGCACAGAGCAAGGATCCCAAGGAATATGGAAGAAAGAAGTAATTTCCAGTCTTCTTAAGGAGAAGTAACTTAGATTTTTAGACTGTTTTAAATTCCCTGTTGAACATGTTATATCAGCTGAACAACAAGAGCATCAGGTTTCTACATAATGGAATCACAGAATGGTTTGGGTTGGAAAGGACCTCAAAGCCCATCCAGTGCCACCCCTGCCATGGCAGGGACACCTCCCACTGTCCCAGACTGCTCCAGCCCCAATGTCCAACCTGGCCTTGGGCACTGCCAGGGATCCAGGGGCAGTCACAGCTGCTCTGGGAATTCCATCCCAGCCCCTCCCCACCCTGCCAGGGAACAATTCCTCATTCCCAATATCCAATCTTAACCTACTCTCAGTCTGAAGCCATTTCCCCTTCTCCTGTCCTTCCATCCCTTGTAAAAAGTCTCTCCCCATCTCTTCCCTTGGCTTTGTGAATCCAGGGATGTTCCCATGGCCCCGTTCTCAGCCTGCCCAGTGTCACACGCCCTGTGTCCCCACACCTCACTGCTGGGGCATTCTTCTTTTAAATGATGTGAAAAACAGCTCTGATATTTGTCTGCACCTTGCTCAGCATGGGGAGGTGCTGTGCTGGTGAGTGATGGACTAGAAAAACCTAAAAATACCTTCTTGCTACCATGGTCCTTCTGCAGACTGCTCCTTACAGTGGCCTTTTGTTTAATTCAAACACAGAACCACTTCATTTTCCCATTTTCAAGGCTGATATTCTGGGAGTCTAAAAAGAACACCTAAGCTCATGAAACCTGATACAAAGGTCAATTTGTGCCCATCCTCCCCAGCAAATCCTTGATGTAATTAAATGTGCAGTACTTGAAGCTTACCCTACTTGCTACCCTTTTTTTTTTTTGTTGTTGTCTTGATTAAACATGACAACAGATCAATGAGAGAGTTAAAACAGGCCATTAAAAATAGGCACAGGCTTAAGCCAAGTATTTGGTTTCACTACAGAATAATAAAACAACCCAAAATGTTCAGAGTGTTTTTAATGGGACAAATCTAGATGTGAATTGTATAGGGGATGGGATGGTTTGGTTGCATGGCATATTTGTAAAAATTATTTTATTTTAAAGCCAGAAACCTTAGAACAACCCAAGAGGGATTTTACCAATCAGCTATTGTATTGGGTTTTTTATTTTCAGCTAGTTAATGAATGGAAATGGCTCAGGGTGATGATAATCAATAAAGCCAAATACCTTTCTTAAAAATCTGAGTGAAGAAAGGAAGACATGGAAAGATGAAAAAATATTGCTGGACAAATCCCCACAATTTCTCTGCTAGATCAAGTTCTGTATTAGGAAATGCAAAGAGGCCCTAGGGATACCTTGGTATCAGTCTATGCCCTGAACTCAACTGGTGCTGCTGCACAATCTGATATTTCTACAGATTACATAAGGTCTTTTATTTGATTGGTGTGTCCTTTGTGTCCTTGTGGGTGAAATAACATTTGAAAATCAGTATTTTTTTGCCACTGAGTGCTCCTGGCCTTCTGTTTTATTTAGTTTGTTCCTCTCATGTTACATTTTCAACTATGCATTGAAATATCAGTGAGGCCACATTTGGGACTTGATCCACTGAGAAATGTTAGAAATAGAAACACCTCTATCAAAAACCTGTGCAAGACAATGATGTTTGCCAACCTGCTGTCCTGATGATGGACAGAACTGACTGCTGGACAGAACTGACCTTTGAACTGGTCATAAAATTAAAGTATTTACAAATACATAGGAAATTTGAAAGCAGATAGATTTTTTTCTCTCTTGCTTCTGCTCTCTCATGATTTGCTGCTTATCAATTTCATGGGAGCAAAGGAATCTTATTCTCCTTCCTCTGCCTTCCCTTTACCCCTTTAGTCAGGTTTGTGTGTCACTGTCACATCTATTTGAGGTTACCTCTGTATCTTAGCTATAGATTTGTGTGTGTCATGAGGTAGCAGCCTCCAATCGTGGCTTTCTAGTCTAAATATTGATATTTAACACTTAAAGCAAGATTAAAAGGATAAATATTAGGATTTTTGCCCCACACACAGCATGACCTCCTCATGTCTCACATCCAGGCCACTGAAGCTGGATTGGGTTCTGTGTTTGCAGCAGAATTACCTGCTAAAGACTCAAGCAAAGTCTGATCTTTTGGTAACCATTTGGAACCAACACAGAGTTAAAAAGAAAAAAAAAATAGTGATATATATGAGACACTTTAATTCCCGTTCATATTCCTACTCCAGCACAAATGTCATTAAATTGTAATAGTGATTACACATAATGACTACTTGATACTTTGATTTTGCTCAAAAGATCCCTTTTATCTCATCATTATTTACACTTTAAACTCTGCTTCACAATCTACATGGCTGTCAATTTGTATGATGCACATACTTAATTATCTCTGATTAGGAGCAGAAGTGTGTGTGGGAGAAACTATTTTGCCAAATACAGTGATTGTATTAAGCCTTAAATATTATGGTTTAGTGTGACTGATGAATGAAAAAGGTGGATTTTCAGCTTGGTAGAGTTGGCTCATGAAGATGAGAGGTGAAAGGTGGATGTTTTGGTTTGGAGCCCCCAGGGAAGGTGATTTTTGTCTTGGTTTAGCACAGGAGATGCAGCTGGAACATCCCAAGAGGTACCAGCAACACAGGAAATATTTATATTTCAATATATATTTATAATTTATTTATATGACATATATTGATATAAATATAACTATTTATGTATTTGCTATATTTATATATTTATATATATTTATAAGATATTTATATTCAATATATATATTCCAAGAGGTACCAGCAAACACAGAAAAACTTGCTTCAAACAGGTTGTTTCCAGAAAAGGTTGAATTTTAGGACCTCTCTGCTCAGCCTTTTCTTGTAGGATCCTTTAACATCTGCCCAGCCCCAAAAAATGAGTTAAAAAAAATTAGTGTTGGAAAGAAGGAGTAAGACTTACAGAAGGAAAAGGAAATATTTAAAGGTAAGTTGGGATGTGATACAAAATGGATGGTTTCAAACTTAAAGATTGGGGGATTTGACAAGTGTAGGAATAATTGGTGAGAAATTCTCATGTAATTGGTGAGAATTTGTCTTCCAGGGCTGAAATCTTGATGTAAAACCATGTTAAATCCTGCAGGCTTGGACAAAAAAGTGAAGGTGAAAGATAGTGAACCTAGAAAATGCCCAAATAACCCAAGTGTTTGAAAATGGGCATCTGGGACAAAGCATCTCAATCCCTAAGGAACTGATGCTAGAAAATTAATTTAAAATAGCTTTTTAAACTTCTGAAAATGCCATGCATCAGATGTGTTCTTGTTATTTTATTTTGGGTTCTTAATGTCACAGGTTTTTGTTGTCTTAAAGGGCTGAGGTAGAGAACTCTAAGTTACCAGGCATTAAAGAACAAAGTTTTTAAAACACATAAATAAATGCAATACACTGGGGAAAGAAATCTGACAGATTTAGAAAAGAAAAGTTGTGCTTGGCATATTATTACAGATTTTTTTTTCTTTGAGGGAATCGAAGCAGGTAGGCAAGGAGAATGGAGTCAGAATAACATAACTAGGTCTTTAAAACAAGTTCATCAAAATGTCATATCAAGCATATCAAGAAGAAAGATGCCATGGGGTAAGAGAGGTCCTCATGTAGATTAATGACAGGCTAGGAAAGAAATAGGAAACATATAATTGATTTTCCTGCTGGAGAAAAAGCCCTGTCAGTGATCTGTGCTGGTTCACGGGTTGGTGACATAAATGAACTGAGGAAGGTTATAAATATTAAAATCTTCTGATGGAACACTGTTCAAGAAACCCCAAAATGCACAGAAGTAGAGCTGCAAAGAGTTACAAAGATCATGCAATAATGGGGAATAAAATGGCAATTGGGGAAGGAAATGAGTGCAGAGCACTGCAAACAGCAGAGGTAATTCCAGTTATTTGTGTGATACTGGGCTTAAAATTAGCTGTCACCACTAGGAAGGGATTGTGACAGCCCTTCCCTAAACATCCTTTATCAGCCTCTGCTGGAGCACAGGTGATGGGTACTTGGACATTTGGAATAACACCCTATTCTACTGTTACACAAAAGAAAAGGTGATTTATTAAAAAAAACAAAAAAAACAAAAAAACCCTGAACACTGAAGAATTCTTTTTCCTTTCACTAAGATTTATGTTGAACGTTGTCATCCTTCTCCCAAAAGTGATAACAAAATAAATGAGTTTGTGCAGTTACTGTTGAGGCTTGGTCTTTGTAAAATGTTCCCAAGGCAAACTGGAAGGGAAAAGGTTTGTTTAGGCTGAACTGACACCAGAAATACCTTCCTTGGCTGCAAGAAGGTGCAAGGGCTTCATTTTCATTGCACTTCAGTGATATATTCTTTTTTTAAAAACTATGGGAAAACACAGGAATGGCCCAAGCTCAAGTTGTCACAGAGATCTAAATGTTCAAATTTCAATTAAGTTCAATTAATGCTGGTTTTTGCTGTTGCTCTTTGAGGCTTGGGACTGCTTTGATGTGACACAGAAATCCTGATAGGGGGAGCAAATGGAAACCAGGATTTTCCAAGTAACAGCTCAGCAAGTTGTGTGCTTATTTTTCAGGTGAACAAAAAGGCCTTCAAGGCAAGTTAGTGTTGTATTTTGTCAAGAGTATATAATAAGTAAATCTGTGTTATAGATTCATCCTGGACCATTTTAATCATATTTTCATATTATTTCTGTTCCTCAACTGATTAACATGCTAAATGTGCCATTTCCAAACTGAATGTTATCTTGGGAACATTCAGAATGTTAAAATACTCTTGGATAACTTATTTTTCCATTGGTAGTGTCTCCCCTCCATTTTAGATGTGATATTAATATTGAGTGATGTTGTTTTAATTTATTTGAGGTATGTTGAATTTCTACTTAAAACTTTCCTCATCCAGCAAAACCCAAATTCCTGAGATCTTGTCTCCCATTGAGGAAAATAAATTCCTCATGGGCTGTGTCTATTTTATAATACTATTAATATACTTTAAAAAATAGAAATATACTATTTTATAATACTAATAATATACTTTTTTCAATGTATGCTATGTTGTATGAATTATACAGTAAACCCAAGACAAAGAGAATACCAGATTGCAGTTGTTAAGGCAGTGATCATTCCATAAGTTGTCTGTCTGTTGGTTTTGTTAAGAAACAAAATTAAATCCTGAAGACTTGTTTTGCACCTACCCTTTTTTTTTAATCCTCTTTTTCTTTCCCCTTCAAGTGGTGGGTAAAGTGAAAAATCTTGCTTTTTTGGTATTCTTTTTAATTAAGATTGCAGTAGCTTGTCACAGCTCTAGTCTTCTGCAAAAATAGCCATGAATGCTAGGGCATTTTCTTTTCCTTTAATTTAGTGAGATGCAAACAAAAATCCGTACATCATGGTGATCTTGAAAGAAGTTTAGGAAAAAATATGAGCAGTAACCAAGTTATAATGCTGCTTCTCATCTTCATTGTAAAATGGAACCATGGAATGGTTTGGGTTGGAAGGGAACTAAAATCTCATCTCATTCCATCCCCCTGCCATGCACAGGAACACCTCCCATTGTCCCAGGCTGCTCCAAGCCCCAGTGTCCAACCTGGCCTTGGGCACTGCCAGGGATCCAGGGGCAGCCACAGCTGCTCTGGGAAACTTCTGTCAGGGCCTGCCCACCCTCATAGAAAAGGATTTCTTCCCAATATTTAACCTAACTCTAAATTGTTTCAGCTAAAGGCCATTTCTTCTTGTTCTGTCACTGCATGTCCTTCTATTCTATGTACGCTTAAATTATGTTGGAATATTCTATTCTACCTTGTTTTGCTGTAGTATGTGAGTATGTGGTATGTATTATGTGAGTTACTCTCTGCTTCTGTCAGTCCTGGCTTAATTTTCATGATTAATAGAGCTAAATCACTTTCAGAGCCCATCAGCAATTTCATCATTAAAACAGCAACTCTATACAACTTCTGTTTGCTCTGTAGCAGTGAGACTACTCACATCTGTTGCTGCTGGATGCTTGTGCTGAACAGAAGCAATTGCTATGAGGGTTTTGTGGGTCTGTCCTTCTTTTCCTTCCTCTCTCCTTTTTATTTTTTGGATGTTCACTGAGAGCCATCCCCTGGGTGAGCCAGGCAGCTGTGCCCTCTTCACTCCTGGGCTGGTGCTGGCTTTGGAGCAGGGGAAGGGCTGCCCTGGTTCTGCTGCTGTGACTCAGCCCCAGCCAGCCCTGGTGACATGACAGGCAGGCTGTCACAAGGAATTCACTCACACCCAGGGCTTGTCCCCACAGCTGGAAAAATCCAGCAGGGATTTTAGTGCAGCAAAATGTTTGAGACGTGCTGCGTGCTCTGCAGAGGCTTGAGAGGCCCCACCAAGCAAGGAAATCCAAATGCCAGGTGGATCTGTGGTCCTGGAGGGATTTCTAATCCACATTTCTAGATCCTGCATGTTCTCTCCCTTCAGATTAATGTTCAGGGGTGTGTGTTTTCTTGCCTGTGACTCAGGAATTTCTTCCATTCCTGCATTTTCATGTACCCTGACCTCTTGCTCTGCTGCAGATTTGGGGAATGAGGATTTGTTCTTGCATAAATCACCTGCAGTCAACTTTGAAATGAAAGTAGAATCATGGTGGGGAAGTGGGGGACAGTAAACTTAACACTTTCAGAATGGAAATGCTCTTATATGAAAATATCATATGAAGTTTGATGCAAGAAATGCATCACACAAATATTAAATTTTGTCCTTGATGTGCTGGTGGTGAATTTGGACTGTTAAGACTACAGTTCAACATTTCCTAACTGGAAATCCAGTAGAGTTCAGTGCTACTCATCTCTTTAGCAAATTCTGGAAAAACTCTGTTTTTCAGGATGTGCTACAAAGGTTGCTCTGCTTATTATTCCCATAATGGGCAGGTTTTGCATTTCCCTTTAGCAGGGACTACATAATGTGGTACCTAAATGGGTGTCAGTGTTGGGAATACTGTGCCACCAAAGCTCTCACCTAATTCTCCCTGCATTTTCTTTCAACACCCAGTGTATTTATCAGTGTTTGTGTGATTTCTTACAGTAAAACCTTGTGTTTTGTATTTAAATGCCTGTGGCTGCCAGAATATTTCAGATCCTCCTGCTTGTCCTTTCTGGAGGAGCTCCCCGATGGTGTCTGGGTAGAGGCTGTGCAGGCTCAGCCAAACCCCAAACCTCCATTCTTACCTTTCCCTTGGGGCAATATTATTTCCCCTCAATGCATCCAAGAAAAACACTTTTTCCCCTAAAGTGGCTCAGTGTATGGGAGGAGTGAGACACAACCAGGCATCATCCAGATCTCCCCCTCTGCTTTCCTTTCTCCTTCTCTCCTCTCAGAGCTTTGGAACAGAGCTTTCTTTGGTGTATGTTCAGCCCCATTTTGGATTTACAGAAACTTTTAAGGCAGTCCATTTCCAGCTGTGACAACAACATTTGCATCCAGGTTGTAGATGCAGGAGCGTGTTGAACTTGCCATCATTATACTGAGAACTCCTGCAGGCTTCCTGAGGGCAAAAGTAGCATTATGGAATCATGGAATGGCTTAGGATGGATGGATGGCCATGAAGGCCAGAGCATTTTCTTTTCCTTTAATTTAGTGATATGTAAACAATAATCAGTACATCATGGTGATATTGAAAGAAGTTTAGGAAAAAATATGAGCAGTAACCAATTTATAATACTGCTTCTCATCTTCATTGTAAAATGGAACCATAGAATGCTTTGGGTTGGAAGGGAACTAAAAGCTCATCTCATTCCACCCCTCTGTCATGGGCAGGGACACCTCCCACTGTCCCAGGTTGCTCCAAACCTTGTCCAACCTGGCTTTGAACTCTTCCAGGGATCCAGGGGCAGCCACAGCATCTCTGGGCACCCTGTGCCATGGGCTCCCCACCCTCACAGCAAAGAATTCCCTCCTAAAATCTCATTTAAATCTACTTTCTTTCAGTTTGAAGCTATTTAGCTGATTTCTCTTTTGTAGGCATTCAGGAATGACAGTGGTGTGGAATAATGGAGATGAGAGGTTGAGGTTTAAAAAAATCCCTTGACATTTTGGGGTTTTTCTCCTTCCTCATTTTCCTAGCTGGGTCTTTGGCAGGATTGCTCTGCTGGGAGGTTCACTCTGGCAGTGGGGTTCACTCACTCACCACAAGGAGAGCTCACCCACATGAAAACCCAAAGGATGAGTCCTGTCTCCCAAAGGGATGTCCTGTCTGTTCCCTGCATCCAAATGAAAGAACCTTCATGGCTTGCATGATTGGCAGAGTCTTCCTCTGGGATGTGGGAAAGGTGACAGAGAAGTCACCAGACTGTGATACTCAAAATGGAGCTGACTGCTCCTCTCTAAAACAACCCTCATGGAATTTGTCCATGCGTCCTTCTGACATTTAATTATTTTCACTGAAAATTTAGATTTATTTTTCTTTCATTTTTGTGTGGAA
The DNA here is from genome assembly GCF_047830755.1 of Zonotrichia albicollis. Classification (NCBI taxonomy): domain Eukaryota; kingdom Metazoa; phylum Chordata; class Aves; order Passeriformes; family Passerellidae; genus Zonotrichia; species Zonotrichia albicollis. The sequence goes on along the minus strand of NC_133820.1, from coordinate 15,628,812 downwards.
GAGATTTTTTTTTTCTAATTTTTCTCCTTCCTGGACAGGTCTAATAAAACTATGCTCAGCTTTGCTGTTTATTTGTAATACCATGTTGGTCCCATTAGGATGTGAGGTTGGTGGCCATCAGGGCTTTCTCAGAAGCATTAGGTCAATTGCAGCGTTTTAAAGACGAGCCCCAAATTGAAACCTGTTAAATCTCAGGCAATAAAGCCCTAAAAATAATGGCTCTGCTTATGGAAAAAGTGATAATTTTATAAACCAGTTAAAAGGATCTATGCAAATATGGATTAATTCCATTTTTCAAAAACCTAAGACGCATCTAATTATCTTTATTTCTTTCTCATAAAATATTTTTGAGAGAAAAATAAATCTAAGTCTCTTCTCTAATTTCTGTCCCATTGATTTTGGCGTTCTTGCTGTCTGTTCCTTATGATAGGAATGAGTGGAATTGAGTTTTTAGGTTCAAGAAGCACAGATGCATAGTTTTTGCCCATAGATTGACAATTATATGGGTTTTTTTAGTTTGTTTTTTTTGGTTGGTATTTTTTAACCACAAATTATTCCTTTCTAGCTGATTAAAATCTCCCATCACTTGCATTTATTGCATTGTGCACTCCACCAAAACCCAAACTTCTCTCCCTGCCCTGTGAGTTCGTTCTGCTTCTTTTTATGGTCTCACCTGAGAACCTTTTCTTTTAATTGTGGAAGCCTGCTTTGATTTAATGGAAGTTTCTGTCCTCTGAGAATGATAATGCAATGCTGAGTGCTTTTATTCCATAGCGATTATTATTTGTGGGCAAAACCAACCGCATACTTAATTATCCTCATTAGTGGTTCTGATTTTGAAACTGATTCAAATGAGAAACCCTTTGGAATAAAAGGTTGAGCACTGGCACATTGAATCAGAGTAGCAATTTGAAAAAAACCATCATTTTTGTTGGGTTTTTTGGTGGACTTCCAGCAAATTTATATTGTTGAGCCCTAAAGTATTGGCTACCCTTACACAACACATAATATGGGAAATAGTTCAGTATTTTGAGATTTTATACTGTGGGAGAATTGTGCTCTCCTTTGTTGACTTGACTTAAATCTGTTGTGGGTGGTGGTGCTTAACTGGTGTTTTTGTAATTGTATTACCTTAATATCTTCATCTCTTTGCTAATTTTATTTTTAATATCAGATAATTTTAGGCAATTGATTTAATTTTGTTTTCCATGTTAAAGCTATTTTGGTTTTAGCATTCTCTCATAATTCTTCTTTAGGGCTGCTTTCACTCTTCATTTTATTAATTCCTTTTTAATAAGATTTATTTTGGAGTCTGGTCAGAGAATCTTTATTGTTGAAGTTCTTGAAGTTACTTATTCTGCTTTCACCTGAAACTTACTCCTCCTGTGAGCTGTTTTACCCTCCATCCCCTCCAACAATGAGGAATGTTCAATCCCTATCCATTCAGAGGAGCAAAAGAAATCCCTGTCCAGAGTCAGAATCAAAGCCAAAGTTGTAAAAGTACATTTGCTTTCCCCTTGCTCTAATAAAATTTATAATATTTATCAACCTTGTGTGCTAGTCATTAGATAAAACCCCTAGAGGGAGACACGATCACAGATGGATTATTGTAATGCCTCATCACTCTGATCTTTCCACAATAGCTGCAGTAATTTCTCTAGGTCACTTTGCATAGCCTGTTACTGGATAATTGAGTAGTGATAATAACATTCTTGTTTGTAAGTGTCTAATCAGGTTTTGATTCTTTTCAAATGAGCGGGTTTTTTTTCCAGTTCATCAAGGGAAGACGTATTGCAGGAAAAAAGGCCAATTTAGCCTCTTTTTTTTTTCTTAAATCTCTCTTTTAAAATCTCATTCATGGTGATCCATTATAGAATCTTGAAAAAAAAATTAAAAATCATCCTAAATAGTGACACAGCCCATCAGCATTGCACCCTCCCACCCACCCAGGCTCTCTCTCCCTCCCTGTGCTCTGCAATGAGTAATCAGCATATTTGTGATTGCATTTGTAATGTTTCTACTGCTTTGAAAGGCACAGCAGTGCATTCAGAAATGTTTCATTTATCAGTTCTGTGTGTGTGTGTGTGTTTATGCAAAAAAGATTATCTTAGTATACTGTATTGTTTGGATGTCAACAGGGTAATTAACCTGTAGTGTGATCCTGGTAATTCAGTTTCCTTAAATATAATTTGTTGTTTAGATGGCTTCAGCCATTTTCCTACAAAAGTTGGCTTGGGTTTATTTTTTTTTTTTGTCTGCTTTTTAGATTAATTCCACTAAATTGTCTTACAAGATATTTGTATTTACAGTGAAAAATCAATATTTTATTTTCCTCTGTTAGGGAGGACTTCAATACTTTTCGCTGACCATATGAAAAATGAGGCTTAAATTCTCACTTTAAAAATGTTTTCAATGGTTTTGCCATAATTGGGTCTTTTCTTCTCTCTAGGTGTCTACCTCACAGGCATATGCTTTTAATGACTGTGGTCACAATGATGTTTTCTTGCCGGCTTTTACCCTGATTTCAGGGCAGTGAAAAAGGAGCTGTGTGGCTGATAGCAGAGATGTGAAATCCTGAGGAGTTCCTTGAGTCTTAACATCCTTCTGACTCCCACCTGTCTTGCCACCTTCTTCTTCCATTTTGCCAAACAATCTCTGTTATTTAATCTCTTCCCTGTCCTCTTTTGGGGATGAAAGGGAACATCTGGTGTGGCTCTTGGGGATGATCCTGTGCAGAGCCAGGAGTTGGACTTGATGGTCCTTGAGGGTCCTTTCCAACTCAGGATATTCTGAGATCTTTGTCCTTTCTTTGCCCTGATTTTACTAAATATTTTTAGGCGCCACCTCCTGCACCAAAACAAAATAAAATTTTGAAAAACCAAACCAAAAAACCAAAACAAACCCCCAAACCAAAAGAACTTTAAAAAAACCCCTATTTTTGGATTTTCTGAAGGAAAAGGCTTCTTCCAGAAGGCATGTAGGACATTGATATTTTATTGTTTTTCTTAAAGTTCAACTACAGCTTGATGAGCTGATAAGATTACACAAGTTCTTAGTCCTTAAACCTCTTAAGGGAATGTGTCTCATCCTGCTTGGCATCTGTTGGCAAAAGTTTTTCTGGAATGTGCTGTCCCATCATGGTAAAAAGGAATCCCAGGTGTCTGCCATTCCAATTCAGCACTAGGAGCTGAGACTTTATTAAATACTGTCATTTCTTTCCTTTATCTTTCTATTTTTATTATATTCCTTGGGTTTGCTTCTATGTTTCTTGTGTTTAGACAGCTGTATTTAAAAAAATTACTATTGAAGGTGGCACATATATATCCAATAAATCTGAAAGAAAACTTGGTTGTTGCCCAGTTCCTCAATCACAACATCATTAAACAGAAAAAGAGAGGGAACATTGATATCCAAAGCTGTGGCAAACCTGAAGTTCCACTGTAACACAGTTCAGGCTGTTTCTACAATCTTGCTGTAGTGCAGGAGTGCAGTCAACTGCTTAATTGCATAATTTATCTTTTCTGTTTTGATTTTTATTTTATCTAAATAATCTCAGTGGTCTCTTGGCTCCAGACTTTCACTTTGATTCATATCTTTTAATTTATCTATATAAATATTTCATGCTGGATTTGATTAATCAAATGGATGAGAAATAATTTTTCCCTTAGTTTGAAATTGTTATTCATTTAAAACCAAACTTTCCACTTGCAAAGACATTACAGGAACAGCATTTAGTCCTTGAAAAGGGTACAGAAGGTGAATTAAATATAAGTATCAATTAATTGTTCAGAGACATTTTATTCATATTTTTGAGTGTGGTGAATGGCCTCTCAACCAAAAGGATTTCAGTTCTTCCAAGAGCTGAAGAGAAAAATGGGGCTTCAAATGGCCAATTGCAGAATAGGGGAAGAGAGCATTGGGAGAACATGAGGCCCAAGAAAACAACTTCAAAGTCACACAAGTGTTATTTAAACTTACTAAAAGATGAAAGAGCACATGATAAAAAGGAATTATGTACAGCACTGAGGCTCAGCATTGCATTCTGCCACTGAGTTGAACAGATACAAAAATTTCTTTTGTTCCATGAAAGCTGCAGGAAAATTTTCACTTTTGGCATCTTTAGGGTAAAGGTTCTTGGAGCTGAAACAAAGTGAAGGGGAAATATTGTGGAGGAAGGGTGTGGTGGTACCAGTTGTGGGTTTCTCTGGGTCTGGATTGAAGGCACTTGAGATGGTGTTTCATGTTCACATTCAGGTGTTTATTATTTCTTATCAGTAAAACAGTCTCACTGCTGTGAGTTCTGCAGCTTTTCATTAGAAGGCACAAAATGGCAACAATCTCTTGTTCCAAGGGCTTTTAAGACTGAACTATCCAATGAAGAACTGACACCTGGATTATTTTCCCTTTTACCCCAGTAACTGATCCCAAAGGGCTGCAATGGGGACTTTTCTGCCCAATTACAAAATACCACCCAAACCCATGGAGAAGGAGGAAGAAGAAGCATGAAGAAGAAACCCAGGATGACACCCTGTGCCCTCCATCTTGCTTCCATCCACAGCATACTAAAAACCACAAAACCTCAATTTCTCACCAAGTGATACACCTGCACTGCTCTCTATAATCTATTTCACACTTTTGTGGATTCTGGTCTATCTTGAAGTTTAGGAAACTTTCTCCATGGATGAGGGTCAGAGTCAGTGCTGCCCTGGGGGTTAGGGCATCCCAGAGCAGACAGAGAAATATTCCCTGTGCCCTGGGTTTCCACAGATGGGAAGAGGACAGATGGTTTCATGGCTTTTGCATTTCTTATCTCTTTGTTGGTGCTGATCCCTCCTTGTCAGCAGAGCCCACATGGGGCAAGCCCAAGCTGGATGGATGCAGTGCTGTCATTTAAATGTAGGATTTTCTCTCTCACACCTTGATGTCACACCTTTCTGCCCAGGAAACAGGAGGATTGAGAAACAGCAGTTTCAGCCTGGTTTACTTTGTGAAGCCTTAACAGGAATATCACAGGAGGTATTGGCCAGGTCCTTGTAGAAGGCCTTCAGTGCTCATCATGCTCAGACCTGGAGGAGTGACCTGCCTGAGAGAAAAGGCCACCTCTGTAAAAACAAAAAAATTACTCCATTCTCAGCTGTGCCAACAGCTACAGGTGTTGGAAATGCCAAACCCAGCCTAAATGTTCCTGGCTGTGTGTCCATCCTGGTTCCACCTGCCCAGCCTGGCTCTCAGTGCTCAGTGTCCCTGGCTGGGGGAGATCAGCTCACAGCCCCACAGAGCAGCTTGTAAAGAATCATTTAAGCTGAAAAGAGATCTCTCAAGTGCCAACAGAAATTTTGCATCTGGCTGATGTATTCAGCACTTTGCTAAGCGCAGCAGCCCTGTCTCCCCTGAAAATCAGGATGAATTTCCTTGGCTGTAATGCTTTGTCAGTTCCCCTTATCGCTTCACATACTTGAGAGTAAGGAATACTGATTGAACTTGCAAAACATTTATCCACCTCCCATCTCCCTCCCTCTCTCCCCTCTATTTTTCCCTCCCCCATACCTCTCTCCTCATTCTTGCAGGAGTGAGATCCTGGCATCTATTGAGCCTTAGAATCCAGAAGTGCTTCTTGTCCTTTGATCCGATAAACTGTTGATGTTCTCCTTTATCCACTCAACCAAGGACACAAATCTCTGCCTTCCTGCCCCAAAGTGCTTGCAGGTGCAGATTGTTTGTCACCTTTTCATTCCTGAGGTGCAGCCTTCCTCTTGTTTCCCTCCAGAATTATTGGTTTGGTAATAAATAACCCTCATTAAGGAAAAATCTTTTCTTCCTTTTCTTCCCTTACACTGTGAAATGATGTGATCTCTGTCCAGGCCAAGTGCAGTCACTCAGCTGCAAGAGTTTTCAGTTCAGCCTTGGATGTTATTTTCTCTTCTATGATTGCCTTTTATTTTTTTTCCCATTCTTCAGGTATTTCTCTTTGCTGTTTTATTTCCATAACTTTCATCAGTTTCCCTGACCACTCTCCCTTGCAACTCTTAATCTGAGCTGCTTCTCCTTTCTGAAAAACACAGTGTTTAGTTGGCTCATATTCTGTCATTAAGTAACATATAATTAATTACACATCATCTTTGACTTGTCTCAGCTTCAATTATGTTTCAATAAATCACTTTTTCTGTCATTCAGCTAATCCCTTTCTTCCTACAGAATGTTCAGGAGAAATATCTTTTTAATAAAAGCTTCTGAAATCCCATTTTTGTCATTGGATGTCTCCAACGTGGCTTACACAGTGAATTCCACCACAAAAAGCATCTGGGCTGTCAGCACTGTGTATAAGTGTGTGTATCACAGCACTGTGATTATTTTCCAGGGATCTTGGTGTGTTTGTGGCTGCCATTAGGATGAATGTGCAGCAGATGCTGGGTTAAAATGAAGCACTATTATACTGGCTGATGGATGCAAAGTTTGTCAAAAGTAGGGAAAGCTTCTACAGGGGATACAAAGCAGCTGGAAAAATTCATTGTTATGTGCTGCTAGTGTGAGTCTCTAGTTCAGCTGTGCTGTGTTTGGTGTGGAAGTTACATTCTATGGAAGTGTCAAACAGAGTTCTGATATGCTCTATTTTTATGGCATTCATAATTTGGTATTTACCTCTTTGTTCTTGGCCAGGAAATCTACTGGATTTGCTTGAATATCTGCTAAGAAGCAGCACAGCACAATAAAAGCTGGCAAATGTGAACTGTGTTTATTACTTCCACGTGATTCTCTTGTTGGCCAATGGAAATTTAAATGCCCCGTTGATTGTTTCATTTGTATTTGCAGAGAAAAGCTTGTACAGCAGATGAACAATGCTAAATTGTTTTTTTTTTCCCACTTCTCTATTATGTTACCAACAATAGTGTTCTCTGCTTCAAAGTACAACTATAATTAGAAATGTGATTATGTAAAAGTGGCACCATCTTATTCACTCCTTCTGAATGAGGATTCAGCTTCTTCCTGTGTTTAGTCCTTTTGTGCCTATTTTTGCTTTCCAGATGCCTGAGTTCCCCTTGGGATTGCACCCACTAGGTGGAATTTATCTTGCAGGGGATTTATTCTGTGCTGGCACCTGCCTCATCCAAATGCAGGAGCTCAGTTCCAGAGTTAAAATTTCTTCTTTCTGAAGCTCCAAGTGCCTTTCAACCTTCTCTGCGCCACTCATTTATCTGCCTCATGCCAGGCATCTTTCCCTATTGGAGAGGTGTCTCTCTTTTTTAATTTCCAGGGATTCCCAGAGCCAGTTTTGCTCTCCTTTGAGTCTCTCCTGATTGATATTTAGAATAAACACCTTCCCACCTTGTTGCTTTGTAAATTATCAAAAAAGAGAAGAAAAAAATTGTCTATTTTGTGTTCCAAACTATCATAAAATGCAGTGGCAGTTAGACAAGAGAGTTCCTGGCTTAGCATTGGGATTGCAAGTTCTTTCTGCAGGATTAAAGAATCCATCTTGTGCAAATGAAGGCTGCCCTGAAATCTGCCTCATGTCCTCCAGTGGGGTCACCTTTTCAAAAACTGACCCCTTACCAGCCTTGCTTTAGAGAATCCTGTCAAAATCCACTTCATTCATGATATAATGAAACATTCAAGCCTCTGTGTTTGTGTCAAGCAAAACTGACCATTCTTTTAAATACAAGTGAGCACTATATGCAAATGCAAATCAGATTGATAGTATTGGAATTTATCCTACCATTTATCAGAAAACAAAAATCATGTGTTAAGCTTATCAGCTCTCCAACAGAGTTTAGGAAGGTACTTCAGAGAAAATGTTGGGGGACTTTTAAACCACTTGGAGACTTCAGTCCCTCCAGTGAGAGCTGAATAGCCCATGGCAGAAGTGGTTAATCTTGTGCTCCGACTAATATTGGCTCTTTCCAGTGATGCAGATTCTTCAGTTTAGGGCTGGGAGTGGGACTCCATGGAGTCACGTGGGTGGCAGAACCAAGATTGTCATAGGCACCTGGGTATAGAGGTCTTTGCTAGAAAGACTTGGCCAAATGATATAAAGCATTTACTAAGCTGTATCTGTATTAAGTACAGACATGTGTTACTATTAAGGAGTTATGGGAATTTCTTTTCACTGTTTGCTCAGTTCTTTTTATAACTTTATAAATAATTTTTGCCTTGGGAAGACTGTAATGATAAATTTAGGGATGCTAACAGAAACTGCCTGTGTTCCAGGCAGAAATTTAGTCTCTGGAATTTCATAAAGGCAGACTACTGATAGATTTTTGCAGGCTGTAGGAGGAGTGCTGCCTCAGCAAGTGCGGAAGTGAGCAGATCTGTGTCCGAAACACCAAAAGGGATTTCTCATTTTACTTTTGGGTGCAAACCACTTACTGTGTTTAACCTGGCGGTATTATCTTTGAAAACAAGAAACATTTTATTATTTTATTTATTTATTTTATTAAAATAAAATAAATCATCATCATCCAGATTAGCTTTGATTACCTTCCCTGGGCGTCGCGTTTAACTTGGCGTCGCTGTCGAACCGCGTCGCGCGCTTCCGAAATTCCTCAGGTTTTCAAGGTCTGTTCTTTTTTCTTCTTGTCTTTTACAGTTTTCAGTGAAGAGCTACACGCCAGTCTCTACTTTGTCAATGCATCTCTGCAAGAGGTAGTGTTTGCTAGCACCACAGGGACTCTGGTCCCCTGTCCAGCAGCGGGGATCCCCCCGGTGACGCTCAGATGGTACCTAGCGACGGGCGAGGAGATCTACGATGTCCCAGGGATCCGCCACGTCCACCCCAATGGCACTCTCCAAATCTTCCCCTTCCCTCCTTCAAGCTTTAATAACTTAATCCATGATAACACTTACTATTGCACAGCTGAAAATCCTTCAGGGAAAATCAGGAGTCAGGATGTTCACATTAAGGCTGGTGAGTTGAATTTTTTATTGGATTCACACAGGATTGAGGAGGGAGGAATGTGGGTGTTTCAGAGAGCAGATATCAGTCAAGAGAGGTTGGCCAGAAGTGTAACCTCTAAACTTTCAACAATATTAAGTATATCATGAATCCTCTCCTCTCCTCTCCTCTCCTCTCCCTCTCCCTCTCCCTCTCCCTCTCCCTCTCCCTCTCCCTCTCCTCTCCCTTTGAATTACTTTGGTGCTGGAAAGTTAGCTTTCCAAATATCAGTTGAGCACAAATATAAGGAGAAACAAAATGATAATCAAACCAACAATCAAACCATGCTTGCACATTAAAGAACTGTGTGAGAAGAAGATGGATTTTGTACATGGGCCGGAAGAGAAGAGGAATGACTGGCCTAAGATCACAGCTCTCCTCATTTGTTTGTGGTCACTTGTGCTTTGTTTTAAGAGAGAAATTTGTGTTCCCTGCAATGATTCAGAAGCTGATGTGGCTCCACGGGCAGTGCTTTCTCTTTAAGCTAAAATATGCAAATGAGCAGGATGGTTTTGCATCAGTTTTCTGTACTGACTGGGTCAGCCAGTGGGGAATTACAGAGGGATCAAAATCAGGCCTTTTGTTACAACACACAAACATGATTGCACAGCTTTTGAAGATTTTGGTCTGTCTTCTTCAGTTAATTAGAATATTCAAACAAACAAAAAAATAGTCTGGGAGATGACCCTTGGCCAATGCAAATCCTTGGAAGCTCTTTGTTTTTGGTGGAGCTATGCTTGGCTTTTCTCAGAAGAGAAAAACCTTTCCTCTGGAGATTTGTCTTCACAGGAGTTTCACAGGGGAAAAATAAACTCTGAAGAGTTAACAAGTAGATTTGCCTGAGACTTTCTTTTTAAATAATAAAATGCACTCTCTTCTTCTTAACAATAAGTTAACATTCAGAGATCTGTAGTTTGTAGGCAGCTGGGAAGGAAGAATAAAAACCAGGTTTCCATAAAATTTGTGTCTCATTAAAATTTTAGTCTAGGAAAGTGGGTTTTCTTGCACAAGAAGCATCCAGTAGAAGCAAGTTATCATGTTGCATATATGGGGAGTTCTATGATGGTCTGTGCTTCTTATGAAATTATTTAGTTGTCCATAAAAAAACCAAAAACTTGAAAATCAAAGATTCATACAAACACATTGTAACCAACTTTATGTTTAAAACTCCATTCTGGTTTTTGAGCTTTTGGTTTTACTGTCATGGATTTGAGGGCAAGTTGTCTGGTAGAATTATATTTAGAGACGACATAGTGTTTATTTTTGTCTTTTCTGGATTTGTTAATGTGTCTGCATTTTGAACATCTTTTGGGCAGTATTTTTTTCCAGGATTGTTTTCCAATTTTTACATTTTTTAGATAAAATAATGGGGTGGTACAAAGGAGGCTAAAATTTGCAGTGCTGCTGGCTAAGGCTCTGAGCTGGTGTTCATTTAGGTGTCAAACATTCATCCATGGAACTCCAAAACAAGATTTCTCCCTCTGCTTGAGAAATGAACCTTGCAAATAAAAAAAGGGCCTTGGAAAAGAACTTTGCTGTTGGCAGTGTAGGTGCTTGGCTCAGAAGTTAATGACTCCTCTTTTTTTGCCAAGTCATAAATGCCCCCTTTACCTCTTTCCTTTTCTTTTGTAACCTTTTACCCCATTTCCACTAATTCCCAATTTAACTCAATTTCTCAGTTAATCAGAGGTTTGGATAACAAGTTCCCTTCCTTCACATGAGGTGATGCTGAGTGTCAGAGCTGTCCCTGTGCCTGATGGCAGGCCACAGCTACCAGTGAGAATCTTTTCCAAGGGCTGTGCAACCTCTCAATCACAGGAAAACAAAATTTGGAGAGTCCTCTGTGCATGGCAGTGCACTTTATGCTCAGAGAGGAAACCCTGCGCTGCTCAAATTTGAAATTAGAAACTTAATTTCTTTATGTAGTGCTCGCAAATTATTTCTGTTCATGTGAAATCTGAAAAATATTTCAGACTGGCATGAATTAACATGATTTCGTTTTTCCTAATTTCCTGCTTCCAATGCACTCCAACAGCAATTGGTTTCCTAAGAATACAGAAGAAATCAGTGGACAATCTGGTCATAGCACAAAGACATATATGGTTCTGCACATTTCTCAAAGCTTGAGAAAGTCTGGAGCTCATTTAACCCTTTTCCCAGGAATTTGGGCAGCAGATACAATAATTCCAGCTCACAGATAATTGTAATTGTGGTTTTGCATGTAATTTGGGATATAGTGCAACCAACATTCCCAAACTCCTCTCAAAAAATCATAACCCCCAGCCTGGACACCCAAACCTAATCCTTTTAGTTTGTTTTTGTTTTTTTTTTTTTTTTTTCTTAAGCAAAGGTTGATATTCTCATATAAATTAATGGCCTGAGGACTTGGGATTTAAAAAAAAATATAGAAAAAGTAAAAATCAGCAATTTATTCATGGAAACTGTCAAACCTATGATTTGGAAATCGCTGAGGAGCCTCATAAATCATAATAATGTAAATTTTTTTAAGCAAGGACATGAATAAACTTCTTTCCAGTTTTTGTGCCCCACATGGTTTCTGTGTCAGATTTTATTGACAAGATCAGTTGGGCAGATTTTCAAAGTGGCCAAGTTTCACTATAGGACATGAAATAACACAACATGAACATGCTGCTTCTTTAAAGGTTAAAAGCACTTTTTAATTTCTGACTCCAACATTTATAGATTTCTAAAAGTGACACTGGATTAGAGGGTGACAGTGCCACCTCTCCAATGACACTGGACAAACCAACAGTCCATCAAATTTCTCTTCCTCCATAAAAGAATGCAAAATAATAAGTTATTTACAGAAAGTGTGTGAAATATTCATTACAAGAATGTAAACATCAGAAAGCTTAGAAAATCTTAAAAAATCAAAGCAACAGCCAAGTGCTCTGAAAAGTGCAAACACTTTCAGCAGTGAGTTGGGGTATTGCTGCTGAACAGGCCTTTCCTGGGAATGGTGGCTGGAGCAGGAGCACAGACACAAATCAGCCTCGTTAAGATGATCCATGTGCCATTCCCTGGGTGTAGAACAAGGTCAGGGAACTGCTTCACCACAGGGCAGCCAATGCTCTAAAGTCACTGCATTAAAAGTGCTTTTAATGTCAGTTTAACAATCATAACAGGGCTAAGAATCCTAACCTTTGATTAGAAATCAGTTATTCCCTTTTAAAAACCAGCAGTGTCTATATTGTAATAGAAAATTTATATTTTTCCTTTTAAAAAAGATATTTCATTTTTAATTAAACTTACTTATTTTTGGTTAGGTCTTCTATACGTTACATTGTTATAGCAATGTTTGGGATGGAGAACGTCAATCTTACTTTCTGCAGTGGTAACAATGGACCTGAAAATTTGATGCTGTTTGTGTTTTGAAGACTGTGGTTACATTTCATTACTCTGCCATTTTTTTCTTGAAATACATCCTAAGTGGGGCAGATATTTGGAAGTTCCAGTGCTGCTGATGTTTAGAAACACTTTTGTAAACTCTGAAAAGAACTTACTGAGTTTTCAGCTGGAATCAGTGGGGCTAAATGTATTTGTATAAGAGCTTGGTAGTTTGTGGACAGGAAATGTGGGCAAGAAATGTCCCTGTAATGTGGCAGCTCAGCATTGCTGTTCTTCCCAATAACTTTTACCCTCAGGCAGATGCAGGTCTCAGGCACACTGAAATGTCCAGTGCACTCATCTCTGTTCTCATTGAAATGGTTTCTTTTGGCTCTGGTGATTCCTTTTTTTGCACCTTGACCTTGTGTTCCATGGAGAATCTTTGTTGTGCTTGTCTGTCCTGTCTCACCCTCTCACTTGCTGTAGGAAACATCTCTCTCTACTCTCTCCTCCCACCTTCTCCATGAGCTCACAGAAATGCTCATCCCTCACTCTTCATGGAATTATTTCAGGATTTGCCTTCTTTCCATTCTCCTACACAGTGCAACTTCATCTCATCCCAACATCATCAGTATGGTGTGGTGGGAATGATTTTTCCAGTTGTGCTTTTATCCTCCTTGTCCATCCAGCTGTTCTTTTTTTCTCTTATTCCATTAAATTAATTCTTTCAGACTCAAGACAAATACTATGCTGATTCTAAACATTTTTTGAATCATGTTAGATTTTATTATAACATTTTTTTTTAAAATACAATTGTGGTTTTGTTTCTGGGATTTTTTCTCCCATTAAGTGATCTCTTTCTGGTCAATCAAATGTAGCTCTCTTCTTATTCTAATTTCTGCATGTTCCTAACACACATTTATTTTTTTGTCTCTGTCACCTCCATCGATTTTCTCCTTTGGTTCTCACTTCTTCAAAATCCTTAATGGCACTGCCTTTCCCTTCTCCCCTCTGGATGTCCAGTTCTCACGCAGCACCTGCATGTACCTCCGTGCTCTTTGAGAAAGCACAAAACCCTTTGTGAAGGGAAATGTGGCTGGGGAAGTTGCACAAGTTACATGAAACATAACATCATTTATCCACATAAATATGCAGGTCCTACCCCAGACTCCCAGAATTAGGTGAGGAAAGAACACAGAGTAAGAGATGCAGATGTTGAGGAAACAAAAACTTTGGGAATGTGTTGTCTTGTTTTTTAAGTTCTTCTAAGCCTTCTGATGTTTACATTCTAGTAATAAACTTTCCCTTTTTTCTGTAAATACTTATTCTTTTGCATTCTTTTCTGAAAAATCAAAAATTTAATAAACTGTTGGTTTGTCCAGTGTCATTGTAGACGTAGCACTGTCACCCTCCAATCCACTGTCACTTTTGAAAACCTATTGAGAGGAATAGTGGATTTGTCTTTACAAACAAGCTGTGTGTCTGCTGGTAGATAAAACTAGCACTGGGAGATAAAAGAAACAATGGGAAGGATTCTACTGATGGATGGATGAATGGAAAAAGATATTTGCTTTTACAAATCAACTTTCGGTTTGCTGATAAACAAAACTAGACATTGAGAGATGAAAGAAACAATGAGGAAGAAAAACTCCTAAATTCCACAAGAATTAAAAATTAAAACGGAGGGTTGTAAATTAGAGGGAAATCTTTGGGAAATCTGTGGTATCAAGCATTCTGGGCAGTCTGTACCTCTCAAGTACCTCACCTAATGGGGAAAGAGAGAAGGGAAAAGTGGCTGGGATATTGGGATAAAAAGGAGGCTGTGTCCTCCAACACTTTGAGAGATCCCAGGGGAATGCCCCATGGCCTCTCCCTTTATTCAAATAAAGGAAAAGGACTCTTCTGTCTCCTTTTTGGACATAAACCTCTGGTGTTTTTTGTGGATTAATTTTCCCAACACTATAAATGTTAAAGTCAGAAATTAAACACCTTTCTTTTTACCTTAAAAATTCCAGTATCCACATTGTTTTATTCCGTATCCTATAACAACAGGAATGCTTTTGTATCAACTTGTAAGTGTGCGCCATTCCCTGAGACGAGAGCTCCCAGCCTGATTCTGGGGGCACTTTGCAAGGCTGAGGCAGTGGGTGAGGTGTGGGGCTGCAATTCCTGTACCAATTTCTGTAACAAAGGCTGCTCTTGTCCCTGCAGTTTTACGGGAACCCTATACAGTCCGTGTGGAGGACCAGAAAGCCATGAGAGGCAATGTAGCAGTGTTCAAGTGCATTATCCCCTCCTCTGTGGAGGCATACATCACTGTTGTCTCATGGGAGAAAGACACAGTCTCGCTTGTCTCAGGTAGGCTCTCATGGCTTTTTATTTTTGTTTTTCCCAGCTGGCAATGGCAGAGATGTATTGTATTTGCAGAGTGCCTGACAACAGAAGGAATGATGGATCTGACTCCATGTTCTCAGAGGGTTAATTTATTGTTTTATGGTATAATATTAAAGAATACTAAACTATACAATACTAAAGAATACAGAAAGGATATTTACAGAATGCTAAAAAGATAATAATGAAAACTCGTGACTCTTTCCAGAGTCCCAACACAGCTTGGCCCCAATTGGCCAACAAGTGAAAACAACTCACACCAATGAATCCAATGAAACAATCACCTGTGGGTAAACAATCTCCAAACACATTCTACATGAGCACAACACAGGAGAAGCAAATGAGATAATATTGTTTCCCTTTTTCTCTGAGTTTTCTCAGCTTCCCAGGAGAAAAATCCTGGGCAAAGGGATTTTTCAGAGAATGTGAATGTGACAGAGATGTTTCCTGTTTCTTTTTTCCTTCCAAAATGCCTGATGTTTGCTTTGGCTCAATTATAAATGAGTGGGATGTCATCCTCCCAGTAATGTATTTCACTTCAGTGTTGCTGCATCCTTGTGACTCTGTGTATGTGACATGAAGGCTTCAGACAGCCCGGCTTTTCTAGGCTGCTTGAGGGGAAAATAACATGGTTTTTCTTTTATACCAGACATAAAACCAGCTTTCGGGTGCTGTGGCAGTGGGTTTGCATTTTAACTTTGATAGAGAGCTCCTGCATGCCAAGAAAATTTGAGTGTCATAAACATGTGCTGGGTTGTAATTGTTTTTAGTGGTGATGTTACTCATGGATTAGAAGAAATCCTGGGTCTAAATGAGTTTGGTTATGTTTAAATGAGGTATGTAATCAATATTTATAGTTTCGTAGCGTTTTAATCCCAAATATCTTCACAGATAACAGTGGAGGCTTAAAAACTGCTATAAGCTGAACATATTGAAGTGAAAAAATCTGTAGTAAAGCAGTTACAAGCATTAATCTATTTACTGACAGAGGGAGAAAATGTGAGGCATTGTTCAGGAATTTGGGCAAAGAAAATCTAACATTTTAAGCATACATATTGCAAGAAATTCATGGGAGAACAAATAGGTAGGAGAAATATTTTCAGTATAGTACATATCTGAATTATATATAATGCAGAGTGCAGCTGTTGTTGCACATACAAATGATTTATGTGTGCAGAAATTGGAAATGTATTGTTCTAGGGCTGTGCAGAATGGGAAAAATAGTTTGAGTTAAATGTTGTACAGTCTACTCAGGAATATGTTTGTGTTTATGATGCTCAAGCATGTGGAAATGTTCCTGTACACTCCTCAGTACATTAATAATTTTTATTTTATGGAAAATTGTGTCATTGATGGCAATATTGTGTCATCTATATGGCTCATATTATAGATTTAATTTCTCTCCATGTTTTATTGATTCCTGACATCACCTTGAAATATTTTCCTCAAAAATTATAATTCAAAGAAATTTCTAAGCATTTGGTAGATATTTAAAAGCCATGTAATTGATGATCAGTTGTTCTATGTTGCACTGTCTAAGCTTGGTAATTTCACTTCCTTATTATGGTTTTGGATTTTGATAATATCATAATTTTTGTCATTGAGCAACTGCAGCTGGGTGTGTTTGCACAGAGGTCTGGAATATTTGAATTACTGGACTCACCAGCACCTCAGCCAATACAGAGTTGTATTTAGATGCAAAAAACACAGGCTTTCCATTATTTTCTATATATTGATGCAGAATTATGCTTAAGGTTCTCTAAACTATGATTGCAACTATTTAACACAACAGTGGATGGATGTGTTTATTTTGCTTAGTCTTAAAATAATCTGCTGCATGGTGCATGTACATCTGTAGGTGTGAGTCTTGGCTGGAGGAAAAAACATTAATTTCTTCATGATTAACTACCTTAATTTTTTTTCTAAGTTTAATCATTCCTGTTATAAAAAAATATGCATGTTTTCTGTGGAAGCATAGGCTGAGAGGACACAATCTGAATTCCTTCTACCTCTGTGATATCTGAGAGTGGCTCAATCCTACCTTCACCCTGGAATCAGGAGTAGGGGATACCCAGATCTCTGTAATTTCCTTTTTAGGGGAAAAATATGGCAGCTCTTCAAAACATCATGGCTGCCACTTACAGATTATTTATTTTTTATTAGCTTTTATTGGTTTTAATTCCAAATTTTGGGGAGATAAAACTGTGTTATAACATTTAAATATATAGATGTAAATCTATTTTTTTTCCCTTAATGCACCCTCTGACAATGGTTACGAGGCTACAATCATTAAAAATCTATTACAAACTTTAGCAAGTTTCTTATTATCTCACAATCCCTCAATTCTGCAGTTGGGCATTTAAATGAAAATAAAGCATAGTTCATTAGAACAGATGCTATAAAAAACCCCATTTACTGTTTTTTTGTTTTTTTTTTAGTGTGCAAGACATGATTCTTTGGTCTTGCACTCAGGAAAGTATTGGAAGTTATTAAGTATTGGAAAATATCAAGTTCTCATTTATTTTCTTCTTTAATTTTTTCTAAATATCTGATTTATTGGTTATTCATTAATATCTTCAAAAAGGAGAGCCAGCTTGAGGGAAAACCTCTACAGTAAAAGGAACGAATATAATAATAGTTATAATTAAAATTATATATATATATATGATAATATGTAATATATTATATATTATAGTTATATAGTTATAAATATATTTGAGAGTGATACTTATCATGGTTTGAAGAGGACAAGGTTTTTGGGGGGGGAAATGGTAGTATTTACTTGAAAAGTAAGAAAAACAAAGTGGGAAAAGAAAGTGTGTGAGTGGTGAGGATAAAGATGAGAACATTTTCTGAAGGGAGCTGACAAGAAAGATGGGGAGAGACTTTTTACCAGGGATGGAGTGACAGGACAAAGGGGAATGGCTTCAAATTGTTAGAAAGCAGGTTTAGACTGGATATTAAGGAGAAATTCTTTAGTCTGAGGGTGGTGAGTGCTTGGAACAGATTGTCCAGAGCAGCTGCTCTCTCTCTTTTCCTTCCTTCCTTCCTTCCTTCCTTCCTTCCTTCCTTCCTTCCTTCCTTCCTTCCTTCCTTCCTTCCTTCCTTCCTTCCTTCCTTCCTTCCGCCCCTTCCGCCCCTTCCGCCCCTTCCGCCCCTTCCGCCACTTCCTTCCGCCACTTCCACCACTTCCTTCCGCCACTTCCTTCCTTCCTTCCGCCACTTCCTTCCGCCACTTCCTTCCTTCCGCCACTTCCTTCCGCCACTTCCTTCCTCCCTCCCTCCCTCCCTCCTAAAAAAAAACCCAAAAGCACAATGTTTTTACTTTTCTAGGTCAAAAATATCCTGCCTTTTTAGAAAGAGAGTTTTAGAAGAGTGTCCTTTTATTGAAACTGTACAATGTTTTTGGTCTTGCCACAGTGTGCTATCCTGGGCATATCTGTATATTTCATTTTCAGGGAGCACACTGACGTCCACAGAAATCCAAGTGTGTGATAAATACAGCTGGGCAGGAGCATCTTCTGTTTCCTGGCTGCAATTTCATGTCATGCCTCCAGGTTATTGTAAAGTAATTGGGAGTTGAAACATATTAAGACCTATTACCAGAGCTTTTCCAGGGAGTACCCCAATAAATCACCCTCCATGTTCAATAAAGGGGAAGGTGCCCATGTTTGGAGCCAGAAATACCAATTTCTGTGAAGTTTCTATGTGCAGGGGCTTGTTCTGTCTATTAGGAAACAGTTTCAGAATTGGGGTTTTACTCTTACACTTATTCTTCTGATATGACAGCAAACCTGAGGCCAAAAAGCTTTTACAGGATCTCCTCTAGGGGAAAAGGTAGCAAAAAATATTTTTAAATAATTTTAAAAACAATTATTTGGGTGATTCTGTTTTAAGGAAAAGCAGAAAACATTGAGCTCCAACAGCAAAGACAGAGAAAGCTTTTAATACTGGAAAACTCCATTTTGAGGAATAATGGTGAGATGGAATATTCAGCTCTCTCCACTGGACACAGCTGTTTAACAATCAGACTTTGCAGTGGTGTCTGACAAGCTCTGAAGTGTCAGCAAAATTAAGGATTGATGGTAACTCTGACAAGTCTCAAGGGGCTCACAAAGTGCAGGTAACTGCTGTGCCAAGCTCTGCAGCTGCAGCTACAGGGTTTCTTTTCCTAAAATCCTTATTTTCTGAAGAATTTTGCATTGTCAGTTGACTTGAAACCATCTGAAATTAATTTAAATTATAATAGGGAGAGCAAGGCAGTGCAGTTTGCTCTTGTGCCTGTAACCAAATCTTACATGTTTTCATCAATGGCACTAAACATAAAATCTTAAATCAGCCTAGAGCATTGTGTTCATCCTAGAATCACTCTAGAATACCTGATGGATAGCTCAAAGGTCAAACTTCCTTTCCCTCTTCCTGCTTTCCTTCACAAACTATTTCTAAAGAAAAGAGATTTTTGTAATCAGCTTTGTGCTGACCTTGTGACCACTGAAAGCAGGCTAAGCCCTACAGGACCAAACAGCTCAGCAAAGCTGAGGTTTTTGTAATAAAATCCCCCAAAATAATAATAAATAATAATAATAAAAATAATAAACCCAAGGGATAATAGGATAGTAAAGTGCCCCAGCACAGATTGTGCTTCTGCTCCTGTTGAGCATCTCCAAGGCAGAGGGGAGTCAAGTGCTTGGCTCATTTCTTCTTCACACACTGAACTGCAGAGTTGGACTAGAAAGGGAAGTGGAATAACTGCTGATTGGGCTGTGCCCAGGTGAAAGCACAGAGCAGAACCCACTCATGTCTTAATTAGTCCCAGGGAGAGCACAGGATGGGTGTGGTTATAGGAGAAGGGATTACGGGGAGTGAAGGTCAGTGTAAGGGATCAGCAAAGAGAGAGGAGCAGAACGAGGAATGGATGTAAACAAAGCCTGAAGAATTAACTTGGGTCTGTCACTGCACTCTGTATTCCTGTTAGGAATGCCTCCTCTCCTGATCCTGGTAAGTGCCAGGGATTTTGAGTTTTTCTGTGTTTCTGAACAGTGCCAAGAGCAGGATCATGGGTAGGTTGGTGCCTTGACCTTTCTGAATTCCCGTTTTCCTGTCTAATGACACACCATGCAAGAATTTCTCTGATTTATACATGGCCTGTGACTGCTTAAAAACAAAAGTAGAAAAGGGGAGAGAGAGATAACAGCAGCTGTGCACAATGGCATATTTGAGTGTGCACTGGCAGAACTGCAGCTCTGAGGAAAGGTGGTGAGCATGGATGGAACTTGGTTCCCTGAAGGAGCCCTGTGATTGACGTGCTGGTGACAAGTGATGAGCCTTCCAGCCAGCCTCCTGCCCATCAGCCAGGAATTAGTCACACTGGACCACAGCTTGGGAAGTGCCACTGCTGTACACTGACCTACATTTGGCCTAATGAATTGCATTATTTATTTACACACAGTTCCTCAAGTCTCGTCTTTAAAAGGCCCGGGGGCTCTTGGATCCCTTTCTGCACAAAGGGCTTTTCTGAGCTGCTCTGGTTGGCAGGCAGCATCAGAGTTTGCCAGGAGTTACCATGTGGTGACTTCTGAAACTCAGCGCTGCAGATTTGGGCTGTTGAATGCCCAGCATTCAACAAATGATTGCTATTAAAGAGCCGTTATGATGGGAGCACTCAATTCAGAAAGGTTTGGCTTTTGGGTTTGGTTTTTTGGGGGGTTTTTGGGGCTTTTTTAGGTCTTTTTTGGGGGGGTTAATAAATCTGGGTTTTGAGGAGGGTTTTTCTGTTGGGTTATTTTTTTTTCCTTTTTTTTTATTGGCATGAGTTCTATTTAAGTACTTCGTGATTAAAAGACCTTTTTACAGAATTTATGACTTTTTTCTATGAGCAAGCTTCATGGATTATTTAAAGCTAAATACTCAGAAAAATTTTCTCAAAGGAAGTCCTCCTCCCACAGATAAAGTGCTACTAAATTCAATTGATTAATGAACTTCTTATTATTTCTTTTGAAGCAAAAAAAATCAAAAGTTATTATAACTATCAAAAGTTATTATAACTATCAAAAGCTATTATAACTATAATAACTAATAAAATAATTATAACTATTTTCATAATAACACAAAAACACCTTCAAATGGGCCTACCCTGAACAGTCCAAAGCAGCTTTGGGCTTTGGAGATTACAGCAAGGGCTCAGTTTGCACTGGGCTGGTTTTTCAGCCATGAGGTTTGTACATAGTGCAAGAAAAAACAAACTCTTTATGGAGACTGGTCCTGTGTGAAGTCCTGTTATCAGAATTAGGTTATTGCTGGTGACCACAGCGATTAAGAGCAGCCGTTTGACTGAGGCTGTGTCTAGTAGAGATGAGCAGTGATGTTTCCTGCTTTTCTTTGATGTCAGTGCTTAACCACAGCTGCCAAAACCCAATCATTCAACATGTATTTAACCTGTGTCCCTGAATGCTCTACATGCAAGATTTCTTCTGGTTTCAGGTGGAGTGAGATGAAGTATAGGGGGATAGAACATAAGTAAATAAAGGTGGTATAGAAAGTAATTTTCCCCCCCAAAGAGTTGCAGCTGAGCCAATTATTAGAGATTGGGAGCAGGCCTGATTTTAACAGGTTGCAGTTGTAGCCAATAAGAAGAGTGTTATAAAAGAGTGGATTGGTTAGTTGAAGGCAACTGGAGTTAGTTGGCTCCCGTGAGGCTGAGGAGGAGTCAGTGCCTCGAGAAGCTGCCTACAAGAAACATCAAGGAGGTATGAAACTCTAGCAATATGCAACCTTTGCAATGTAATAACAATAGAACTCTTGTACTGTAATGACAACAATGATGATTAATTTTTTATGATTAAATATTAGCAATGTATATAAAATTTTAACAAATCTGTGTGCAAGCTACCTTCTACCTAAACCATGTCAGTGAGGTTTGATTCTCCTCTTCAGAGCTGTATCAGTACTCAGAAAGCACAGCAGGCACATCTCTCCCTGTGTTGAACTTCCTCCACTCCCTGGAAAGCTGATGGGAGCAGCATTCAGCCACACTCGGGTCAGGCTGCAGGTTTGCTTTACAGTAATGTGTTTTTCTGAGCTTCCTAAAGTGCACTTGCCCATCTCTAAAGACAATATATTGCTTCCTCACTTTCTCTTTCAGCAAGGTTATTTTCCTGAGGGACCTAGGGAAAAATTATTTACTGCATTATTTAAGAAATGTCTAGTTTTCTACGTTTTCCCTGAGAGCTCTGTTCTTTTAAGAGGACTGTATCTTATAGCACCAGAAAGTGGAGATGGTAGAAAATTAGCACTTCCTGCTTATGCAAACAGTTTTCACACTTTCCTCTGTCTGATGAATGAAGATTGTAACGGACTGAGGCCATGTACTTCAAACAATTCACTGAAGGAAATTATAAGTAACAAGCAATAGGACAAGAGGAAATGGCTTTAAAATGTGCCAGGGGACGTTTAGGTTGGGTATTGGGAATAACTTCTTCACTGGGAGGGTGGTCAGAACAGACTGCTCAGGGAAGTGGTGGAATTGCCATCCCTGGAAGTGCTAAAACCACACCTGAATGTGGTACTTAGGGAACAGATTAATGGTTGGACTCAGTGATCTCGGAGGTCTTTTCCACCTAAACCATTCCTCTGTGTTCTCTGGGCTCCATTTTTGTTTCCTATTCCATTACATTGGAGTATTTTGATCGGGTGAATAATTTAAAAGTTATTTCTCTGGTATGGGTAGCATTGGATGCAAGGATTTCAGCAGCCTGGTGGGAGTCAGGGGTTGGGAGCCACTCAAAGGGATGAAGATGGAAAGCATCTGATCCACGTGTCAAAAAATCACTTTTTGGTAGCACAGAGGAAGGTGAGCAGCATGGCTGTAGCACAGGAGTGCTTTCTGATCATTTACTCAGCACAGAGAAGTGAAATGCAGTGTTAACATCACAGAGAGTGGTATTTCCCTGCAGAGGGAACTTGTGGATTTTCCTAGTGTGACTGGAAGTTTTGGCTGATCTGGGGGCAGAGAACAATGGTGGCTGTTTGTGAGAGATGGAGGAGAAAAAGATCTCTGAGTGTAGTGTTGTGGTTAAAATCTAAAAAGTCAGAATTTGCTCTGTCTCATCATACCCAGCAATTTTCATTCTAATGGGATTCACAAATATAGTAGCAGTGGCTTTGACATTTCAGTAACAAAGCATGTCTAGGATAGAAGTGTATCATAATTTTTCCTTCTGTTGCTACTGAGTTTTGGGCAGCCATTCATGTCCATCAATGGGAGGGACTCTTTCCCTCTTCTCACTTTAAAACAAACCAAATTAAAAAACCTAAGCTAAACAACCCCTGAATCCTCTTTCTCAATTTTTTGCCTCAACTCTTTAATTTATTTCCTCTCTACTTAAATTAAAGCATGTGAAAAACTTGATTGGATTCAGGTCCCCTTTAGAATTGCTTTTGCCTTCTTGAGAATTAAACAGAGAGACAGAGAGAGGATTGCAAATTTGCTTCTGGGTAAATGTTTCAAATATTTATTTTTTTATGATTTATGCCCTTCTCTTTGTATCCATCAGTGTGTGTATACATATACATACATATATATATATATGCACACACAGATATATGGGCACTTATCACATCTCCCCATGGGCCTGAGGCTCTGTTGGACCATGCATAACATTATCCAATCTGATGCCCAAACTGTTCTGTTTTACCACCTTGTTATTGATGTTGCCAGTCATGAAGAGGTTTCTTTCAGCATGGCTGAATTCAGTGACACAGTTAGCCTTTCACTGGAAATATCTGTGTCACATTATTTTCTCTCCAGATGTGCTTGAAATTTCTTTCATTTTCCTGGGTGAAACCCATTTTATCACCTGGCCAGCTTTTTCCAGCCCTCATGGTTTCTGTAATATTCATTCTCTCTGGGGCTTGAAGAGCCTTCAAACAAATATGGCCTGCATTTAAATGAACTTGATGTTTACCAGCTCTTTATTAAAGGTGAAATAAGAGCAGGCTGACTGCTAACCTTCCCAGGTGCTCACTCAGCATTCTTCCATTTTGTCTTTGCACTTATTTCACCATTCTTCAGGCAGTTTTTTTGGTTCATAGATATTTTATTCAATACTTAAGGCAATATTTTTATCTTGCATGATTTGGGGTGGGGGTGTCTGATTTTATAGACAGCAAAGCTTAGATTTGTTATCAAAATTCTACAAACAGGTATCAAAATTCTACATTGATGAATCAGTGTGCTTCTTTTAGGTCCAGTTTTATGATTTATTTTCATTTGTGCTTTTTAAAATAGAAATTGTTTTCTTCCTTATAAATCTCCCCTGCCAGGAGCTTGTGATGATGTCACCTTGCTGAGCAGCAGTGGATAAGTAGGTGACCACACCAAGCCCTGTGTGCTTGAGGTTTCCCATCAAAACCCAGCCTAACCTGAGCAAACACCAACAAGCTGTGACAGCTTTGATGTGAGGGGACAAAATTGATGCATGAGATTCATTTTAATGAGTGTGTGCCTCGCCACTGGGAACCTTTCCTGCCTGTGGACATGGTTTAGCTGCACTCTGAGGGGAGCAGAATGGCAAAACTGCCACCAGCTGTGGTTTTCAGGTTATTTTTAATACATCCAAAGAGATATCTACAAGTGACACCTGGAAAAAAAACCCAAACAAGCAGAAACAGAATATTCTATTGTTGTGTGTTGTACCAGGTAACTGATTTCAATTAAAACATCACTGTGGAGCACAATGGCACTAAGTTGATAAATCCATATTTTTTTAGGGCTGTAGATGCTCACACAATGCTCATTTGGTTTGCCCTCCCTGTCAAGAGTCCAATTTTAATTGAGAGGCTCATTAGAAGGATGACTCATTAGAAGGAATTGGAGGTGCCTGTCTGGTAGGGCTTTGTTTCATTTGCTGTGACATCAGTGCTGTACCTGGGCTGCTGATCTGGAAAGCCACATTTTAATTGCAAGTGTGTTTTCCCTTTGGAGGGAGGTTATGATGGAGGCCAAGTGACCTTTTAGTCAGAATCAAGTGAAATTTAAAGCCTGTGATCTGGTGTGTGAGCTCAAGCTGTGCTGGGGCAGATGCTCTGTCCTGATGCAGAATCTAAACATTTTATGTTGTGAGCAGTTGCCAAAAATATCTAGAAAACTTAAAACCAGTGAATTTTGAGTGAAAATAGAGAAAAAAAATTGTTTATATGTTCTTTACCACCACCAAAATTACATTATAATTGTGATTACAGATATTTTTCACAGCAAAAATAGCCTACAAGGGTTTTTTTTAATGGTTTTTTTTTTGTTTAAAATAAGTCCTGCATGTTCTTGCCATGCACTCGAGCACTGGTGGTGTGGAATGAGTTGAAATGTTTCCTGTGGGCCATTGGAGACCAACGTGATGCCAACGCTTTCAGCTGCCAGAGGAGTGTGATCCACAGAGACCTGTCAACAAAAGCAGGTCAACAGGATTGAGCAAGGCAAAAAAAATCAATAAATCTTTGAATTAATCATGCAGCTGCCAGGGAGAATTATGGGTGCATGAAATGAAGGCTGTAGGTGTATGTCTACGGCAACTTATTCTCTCCTACCTCAGTGTGTCCTTTTCTGTGCCTGCAGGTTTTCCTTTCCCTGCTGCCATCTGAAAGGCTTTGTGTTTATTTGGGTACCTTCATGGATTACTCACTGCTCATTTTAAAGTAACCAATTTGGTTTTGATTACAGAAATTCCCCTTTTCTTCCTCTCTGTCTGCACTGTCACTTTTCTCGCCGTTGTGTGCGCTCAGTGTGAATTAATCCAGGGATTTCACCTCCAGGATTGCACATCTTGCGCAGTGAATTGGACTGAGAGCCACTGCTGCCTGGGTGAACAGAGGAGTTAAAAATTCATGTCAGTGCTGCAGGTGAGGGGACACCCTTGTGAGCCCTTCTGCAGCAGCAGGGCTGGGCAAGGAGCCCTGTGTGACCGTGTTCACAGGGGTCTTAGGATGAGGGAAGGAGACAAGGATCTGACTCCATGTTTAAAAAGGCTGGATTTATTATTTTATGATATATATTACATTAAAACTATACTAAAAGAATAGAACAAAGGATTTCATCAGAAGGCTAGCTAAGAATAGAAAAAAAGGAATCATAACAAAGGCTTGTGTCTCAATGTCTGAGCCAGCTGACTGTGATTGGCCATTAATTAGAAACAACCACATGACACCAATCACAGATGCACCTGTTGCATTGCACAGCAGCAGATAATCAATGTTTACATTTTTTTCCTGAGGCCTCCCAGCTTCTGAGGAGGAAAAATCCTAAGGAAAGGATTTTTCATAAGAAATGTCTGTGGCAGCCCTGGGCCAGCTCTTCCTCCCTGGGTGATGCCCAAATCTTCCTCACAGGCAGATGTGGCCACTGAACAGCCCTGCCAAGGGGGGATGCTCCACACCCTGCTCCCTGAAGCTGGGATGCAGCCATGGGGAACTAAAAGGGCAGCTTGAGGGAGAAATTTGACCCTGGGACATGCTTGGGAGGGATGTGTGGGAGGTGCATCCTGTGGATATCTCTGTGGTTTCAGCTCTGTGCTTTGGTTTCATTCTCTCCTCCTCTTCTTCCTCCTCCAAAGGATTTGCCTGTCACTGCAGGGCCCTGGAGGGATTGTTCTCTCCAACTTCCCCATGTGATTGCTCTCTACAACTTCCCCCTGCAAACCTCGACTGTTTTACTGCTGCAGCTTCTGGGCTGGCAGCAAGAGAGGATGGGGAAATGAATAGAAATGAATACCTTGGCATCTTTAAATCTTTGTTTCTGCTGCAGATGATGCAGAGGTCCCTCCTCTGTGCCCAGCTCTCCAGCTGCAGAATTGGTCCTGCACCATGCCAAGGATGCCTCCTTGGCTCCCTGCCCGGGGATCAATGCTGGCTCTCCTCCAGCTGGGGTGCAGCCCAGTGCTGGATGCACCTTCTCGCTGCAAATTCAAATTCATTTTCCTCTTTCATCCAGGGCTTTCTTTGCAAATAGACACTGATATTCATAAAATCCCCAAGAACAATTGCCCTGCTACTTGTGGAAGGTCAGGGCAGACTCTGTTTGGGGATTACATATTCCAGCTGACATACAGCACTCTTGTTTTTCAATTGCATGCCTGGGGATTTTTTTTTTTTTTCCTAAAGGTTTTTCCCTCCTTCTCCATTAAAACAGAATCAAATTCCTGACACACTCAGAAAATACATTGCAGTCCAGCTGTGGAGGTGATTTTTTAATTTTTGCACTAACAAAGAGACAAATAGATTATGGTTTTCTAGAGGAGACAGTTTTTTTTTGTTGTTCTCCTTTTGTAAAACATCCTGCTGGTTAAGTACCATTGTTTAGTAAACCCACATTTTAGTCTTTAGAGAGACATAAACCATGGGAAAGTAACATCTTTTTTCTTCTGATATTTGTCTTGCAACTGATCCTCCAGGCAATACCTGAGTGATAATGATGGAAGAAATATTTTCTTCTGTTCTTACAGACTCACATTTTTTTGTGCCTCCAAGAGTGCAGTTTCTGTACTGAGCACTGAAAATCCTTCCATGTACTCCATTTTCCTATTCAATTTAAAACTGTTTTTCACAGAACACAGACTAAAATGTATTTGTTTAAAAACTGAAAAGGATTTTTGATATGAAAAAGGAAAAAATGACACCAATTGAAATGCTAAAAAGCATGTGGGTACACACAACTAGACAGTATTAAAACTCATCTTTTAAATGGGCAAAATATTTTGCAGATTTGAAAAAATAATAAAACTATATAGATATTTTCAATTAAAGAAATGCTCACTATATTCAGTGTCTTCTAAAATCAAAATACTTCTGTAAAATAAATTTTCAATGTAAAATTTCACAAAAGTCTCCATAAGCACTGATATTTTTACATGTATGTAAAACATCAGTCAAAAATAAAAAATTGAAAAAATTTTGATTTGTAGTGTAATTATATATAAATTTTATATGGTATATAAATTTATATATTTACAATATAAATATATAACACATGCATTTATATATTTATGTTTGAAATATAATTAGTAATTTACTGCAAAATAATAAAATGTGGAAGCAGCTGTGGATGTAGTGTAGTGATTAGGGAAAAAACATAAAGTGAGGATAAAAGAAAACTGAAAAAATGCTAACCTTGAATTGTATTTAAATGGAGATATAAATAGCGAAGAATTCAGAGGAATAAGGGGTTTGATCACCTACCAAACATTTTTTGTTCTTCTTAAATGTTTTTTAAGTTCTTAACTGTGCTGGATTTCATGAATTCCTTGTGCTGAAAACAAATAAGACATTAATTTTCTTGGAAAAATTCTATTAGAGCAACAGAAGCAAAGTTGATCTGCTTTTCAAAATGCACATTTATGACCTGCTGAAAGGCAAATCCAGGGCTGGGGAGGCAAAGTGCATCCATGAATAAGAAGTGATGGGATAATGTGTGCTGTGTCACAGCAGTCATTCAGCAGTTTTACAGAAGGGGTGAGGAAAAGAAAACCCCTCTAAATGTCAGCAGCCCAACAAGATCTTGTGAGATGCTCTGTGTGCATCAAAAGGGATTTCAGAAAAAGAAGTTATTCATTGGATTTTTGGCCTTCCTTTTCTTTCATGCATCTTCTCCTTTCTTGCATGAGCTCTGTTTATTATTAGGATTTCTTTGCCCCCTTATCAATGGTTATTCACAGCACATTTAAGAGCTGACTTGTTTTTCAAGTGCTAAAGAAATTCTGTATCACAAACTCTGTTGAAAATCAAGGGAACCTTTATCTCTGCCTGTTTTGGCATCTCTCTCCCTTTATGAAAAGCCCAAACCCTCTTTTTGGTTAATTGGAATTATGACTCTTGTAACATCTCTTTATCTCTTTTCCCTCTCTATATTGAGGGAAACTGAAAAGCAAAGAAACAAGACTTCCTCAGTTTTCTCATTGCAAATCCTCAGGCAGGATCCCCTAAAACCTTATTCATTCCTTGGATCCATGGTTCCTATTTATTCCCAAGTACTCAAATATGAAGTAAAGGAGATTAAGTGTGAAATTGGTAGGACTGTTTTATATAAATAGTAATAAACCCACAAACCAGTGCTTCAGATTTGTGTTTGTGCAGCTCTCGTTGCCTTGAACTGGAGTTCCCGGTGTGAGGAGAGGGAAGATGGGAGATCTGGGATAGTTAAACATTGTTTGTCATTTAAAATGGCTAAAAATAGTTAGCTATAAGAAGATAAAATATGTTGTCTTTTTTTGTTGCGTTCATTCAATTTTCTCACCACATCTGATACCTGATAATAAATTGTTGGAAGGAATCCACAGGAACAGGGGACCATAATTATGAATGCCCTAAATTTTCTGTCTCCACCACCCCCAGACCTTCATGTTGTTTTAATTAATGAGAATTAATTGCATTTAAAATCAAAACTCACTTCCTTCTTACTGTTTTGAAGTGCATAATTCTTTTCTCTCTCTCAGGATTGATATCCTTTGCTGCCAACTACTTTATTAGGAAAAATGTGCATTTTTTTTGGTCAAAAATGCTGTCCTGTTGAAAAAGTTATGATTCAGCCAAACAAATAAATAAAAAAACTGCAAGGCATGCAGAAAAAACCAGAACTTTTCCTTTCAATATTTTCGAAATTGCATATTTTCCTCTTTTCATTTCAAAGTGAAAGCTGTTGGAAAATTACCCATGTAATTCTCTAGGAAAAAATAATTTCTTAGGATAAAGAATTGTGCGGGTTTTTATTGATTGTTTGTTCCAATACTAATTGTAGCAGATTTTTTTTGTTGGTTTGGTTTTTGTTCAATTTTTTTTTTTGTTTGTTGTGCTTCTTATTTTTTTACTTTCCTTCCTGACTTCCTGTTTTGGGAGAAGGAGTATTTTGAGCTAACAAACATATGGAAATTAGCAAACTCTGTCACATCCAAATAGGATATTTTCTGTGGGAAAGAAATTACCAGAGCTCAGAAAAATTTTGTGTGTAGCCATTTAACCACCCCATTTATCCGGGATGGCCTTTTTAAATAAAATCAATGCTAATTTTGCATTTCCCTAATGGGAGCCTATTAAGCTGAGTACACAGGCATTTTTAACCTCAGACACGTTGCAAGGGCAAGTCAGCACTGGATTTAATGTGGTGGTATTAATGAGGAACAGGGAAATTCTGCGTCTGGATGACTTGGATCCTGGATTGGGAACATTCAAACACTTCCCCCTCTAATAATTCCCCCAATATCTCTTTTACAGTTATTATGGAGCATAATCTAATGCTTCTGCTCAGGGTTCTTCTCTTCTGGAGCTCACAGATGTCCATAAAATAATAATCTGGGTTGAAACTTGGCTCCAAATTATTTTTATTTGAACAGCAAACAATCTATTAGGCCACTGAAGACCTTTCAAGCCAATATGGACAGGAATTTCAAAGCAGTCTGGGCTGACTGTATGACTGAATTCCAACTGAATAGAATTGAGCAAAAAACTAAAAGAGCAGGGAAAGAAAGAGTAGATTTGGGAAGTGATTTAGATTTATTATGATTTGGGAAGTGGCTTTTTACAAGAAGGAAGAGAGTAATTGAGCTCAGAGTGGAACAGTGGCAAAATGTGTGGGCAGAAATGAAGTGACTTTGTGCTCCTCACACTGTTCTCCAAATCCCATTAGTTTTCTGTCCTGTCACCCTGAAAGCATTGGGGAGACACTGAGGAGAAGCAATTAGGGCAGGTCTCAGCACAACCAGCTGCCTCTGACACAGTCCATGTGTGGCCATATGTTCCCAAAAGAAGAGGGAATGTTTCTCTCCACTTCTGAAATGCCAGGGGAGAGGTCAAGCCATGAGTACTGCAGGCTCTGAGGAGCAGGGGTTTCAAATAGAGTTGTTTTCCAGTTCAAACCTTTGCATTTGGAGCTTGAATATTTAACATTTCACACTTTTTAAAAAAATTATAAATTCCCACTTCCTTTTTTTTCCCCATCTCCCAGAGTAATTCAGAATAAAATTCTGAATTTAAATAAAATTTGCGGTAATATCACCTTCACACCTCCTAATTAAGGAAATTTTAGAAATTGTATAATGTCTGCAAATGAGAAATGTGAAGTTGTGGAAGGAAAGGGATGGGAAGAGCAAACAGTCAAGGTGATCTGCTGCACTCAGTAACTTAAAGCTGGAAGGGAAAGGTGGGATAAAATCACCATATTATCCAAATTTTCTGCCCCCTTGTGTGTGCGTTTTACCTGCGAGAGCAAGTGGGAAGCAATGCTGAACAAGAGAATTAATTAATTCTTTCATAATTTATAACTATTAATTATCAAATTATTAAATAACTATTGATTCATAAATTATTTCCCTTTGGTAGCCTTGTGCTGATCCAAAACTTTGTTTCCTACCACTCTATTAAACCAACCTATTTCATCTCCCAGTTCTCCCAGGAAACGAGCAACAGGGTAAGAGGGAGCGACCTCAGGCTGGGCCAGGGCAGGCTCAGCTGGGGACAGCAGCAGCAATTTGCCCTTGGAAAGGGAGCTCAGGCCTTGGCAGGGGCTGCCCAGGGAGCTTTGCAGTGCCCATCCCTGCAGGTGTCCCCTGGAGGTGGCACTGAGTGCTCTGGACTGGGGACAAGGTGCCCATGGGGCACAGCTGGCACTCCATGGGCTGGGAGGGCTTTGCCAACTTCATTGATTAATTCTATTCTATCATTGTAAGATCCAGAATCACTCCCAGGCCACAGGTTCTGGTGTTTCACACCTGTTGCTTTGTTATTTTCAAGTTTTTTTAAGTTTTTTGATGTTTACATTTTTGTAATAGGTTTTCTCATGCACTTTTCATGTAAATAATGATTATTTTGCATTCCTTTCTAAAAAAGACAATTGATAGACTGTTACTTTGACCAATGTGGTTGGAGAAGTAGCAATTTAATCCTCCAATCCATAGTCACTTTTAAAATTCTATAAAGTCCAGAAATGAACACACCTTTTTTTGCCTTAAACATCTCAGCATGTGAATGTCATTCATTTCGTGTCATATTCCAATACACACTCAGCTCTTTCAGGTGCCTCCACATCATAGCAGTGGATGAAATTTATTTTTTTTTTGTTTCCCAAACCCCCTCAGACACCAGTGCAGGTACTCCTTGGATGTATAAAATGTTGAATTTTTAGATATGGGAAAATGTTGTTTTGATAAATCACAAGCATCTTTCAGCGGCTCAAAGGATATTAAAATGTCACAGCCAAGCAAGTCAGCATTCTCATTCTTTATTCCTGTCTTTGAGGACACACTTTGCAAACTGTGAAGGAAACAGATAATTTTCTCTAGGAATTAGGAGAGTCAGAATATTGCTGTACTGCAGTGAACAATTAATGATATTTATCTCTCACATAAGGCTTTACTCTTTTCCTCTATAAATCTTTTCTGCAGGAGCAATTTATGGAGTGATATCTCCATTTTGCACATACAGAAGCTGAGACACTGCATGAGCACAGGGAAAATATCAAATCTGCTTCAAAGCTTTACTAGATTTAAAGTTATGTGGGTATTTGGGAGGTTCCCACTGTGCAAATTTTAGGCCACACTTTCAAAATGTTTCTCTCACTAAGTTTGTGATTTGTGTTTGATATGTAGAGCATTTTTAATTTTGGTTGTTTGGGGATTTTACTTAAAATATTTTAAGTATTCTTAAATACTTAAAAAATTAAATAAATGCTTGAAAAAGTAAATATTAAAATTAAATACTTGAAAAGAGTAAAAAAAAGCACTTATTTTATCTTCATAATAATTTATGACGTCTATAATATTTATCCATCTACCTAAGGATTTCAATATGCAATAGAAGCAAAAAAAGGAATTATAAATATGAAACTTGACTGAGGGGAGAGGAGGAAGTGGGCAAATTAAGGAAACACAGAGTTATATTAATTTTTGCTGTCTTCTTATTTGGCTTGAAAAATGTCAAATCTAAGTCTACATAGACTTTTTATACAGATTTTTATGTAGAAAAACCCTCGGCTCTTTGAGAACAAGGGAAGCTCCTGGATTTCATTAGCACTGAAGATGAATAATGCCTTGTTTCTGAGTGCTCTGGCTGCAGCCTAAAACTTGTTTTACAGAACCTTAGTCTGATAGAGCCAAGCTCAAAGCAGTGTAAGATATTTAAAACTTGACTTTTGGCAAGAAACGCCTCCTTACACACATTCATTATTTTATGCTTTTTTAATTACTCATAGTACCTGAAATAAGCAAGAGAGATATTACTTCAGAAGACATAAAAGAGTAATTTGCAGTCTAACAAATGTCCCTATATGTGATTTATTTCTTTTAATCCGCACTGACCTTTTGAATTGATTATCTGTGATTTACAGGAGGACCTGTGTTAGACCAGACACCCACAACTGAAGACACTGAAATGATTTTCATTTTTAAAGCCAAACAATTTACAATACTAATTGAAAGATCTTCAGCAGAAACAGAAAGATGTGACTTAAAATTTTTGCAATTTGAAAAACATTCAATGTTGATGGCTTTTTTTTATCAATGGTGTTAAATATTTCTTGTGGGTGAGATAAATAGTGACATGCAGTTGAGTTGAATTATGAAACTATAGAAACTATCTATGAAACTATAGATGCCTATGCATTTGGAAGAGCCTTAGCCTGTAAATAAAGACAATAAATCAGATTTCCACCTGTTAAACATCCTGTATAAAACTGCTCTGGTTACAGGTTGAAGATCTAGCCGTGCATAGATCAGAAAATGAAATTTTTTATTGCTACAGCTGTTTGGCATTGGCCTTAAAAATCGAAGTGGATGACAGAGCTACTCTGTTTGGGGCATTTTTTATGTTTACTTGCCTGTCTGAGGAAAAGCAGCATGTCCCTTACATTTATGATAAGGAGCCTTTGGGGGGATACCTGGTAACTGAGGAAAAAATGTGTCTGTCCCTGTAGACAAGTGCAAGGCTTCCTCAGAAATTCACATGACAAGAGATGAAGCTCATTTCTGTGAAGTGAAATTCTGAAGTCTTGTTTCTCTCAAGTGGAAAACACTTAAATCAGGAAATGACAGTGAACAAATTTACCTGGTTGAGATGGATTTTAGTCTTTGCATACTTTGTTCTAAGCTGATTGTCTGATGTTCCTCAAACGGTTCTCTTCTCTGAGGGAAGAATTTTTTTTCCTTTCAAAGAATAAAGATCTAGAACAGAAAAGAGAGATTCTGCAGTGGGCCTCAACTTCGTGAAAGGTACTTTATTCCCCCAGCAGCACTGCCAGTTGCTGCTCATGGGAAGTGACAATTAGGACTGTGTTTGTCCATGTAATTGTAGAATGACTTGAGTTTGGAAGGGACCTTAAAGCTCATCCAGTGCCACCCCTGCCATGGCAGGGACACCTCCCACTGTGCCAGGCTGCTCCAAGCCCCAATGTCCAACCTGGCCTTGGGCACTGCCAGGGATCCAGGGGCAGCCACAGCTGCTCTAGGAATTTTATTTCAGCTGCTTCCCACCATCCTAGGGAACAATGTCTTCCTAATATCTGATCTGAATATGAAAAATGTTCACTTTGAAGCCACTCCCTGTGTGCTGTCCCTGCATCCCCTGGCAATTGTCTCTCTCCAGCTTTCCTGGGGCTCCTCCAGGCCCTGCAAGGCCACCCTGAGCTCAGCCCAAAGCTTCTCCTGTGCAGGTGAGCAATGCCAGCTGTGCCAGCCTTTCCTGCCAGCAGAGCTGCTCCATCCCTCTGCTCATCCTGGAGCCTCCTCTGGGCTCTCTCCAAATCTGTTCTCCCAGAGAAAAGAATCCTTGTTTTGAGGAACGTCAGACAATCAACTTAGAACAAGGCAGGCAAACTCTCTCCTCCTCTGGACTCTCTCCTTTGGTGCCTCCACGTCCTCCCTGTGCTGGGCCCAGGGCTGGGCCAGCTCTGCAGTTGGAGTCTCATCCCCTTTCCTGTTCCTCATGATGCCTTGAGAGACTCCCTGAAACAGAGGATGGACAGAGTTAAAGGAATAAAGCAGAGATTTATTAAAAAGACCTTCAAAGGATGTACCTTGGGCAGTACAAGAGCCTGGCTGAGGCTACACCCAAGATGGACAGCAACTCATGAGTTTTCACACTTTTATAAGTGTCCATATTCATATTGGGATTAATTGTCCAATTACAGCTTCAGGTTATGCAGTCCCATCCTCCCAGATTGCTCTGCTCAATTCACTGTTTGCACTTTCTGGGCCTTTTGGGCCTTTTTGTTGTTAGCACTTTTTAGGCCTGAAGCTGCAATGGTGTCCTTGGTTCTCAGGCTGGAGAAGGATTGTTTAGTCTGACTAAACTGTGAGGAGAACTTGCTAACACTTTATATGAAGGTCAGAGTTCTATACTAATGCAGTACAGAATCTGGAAAATATGAAAGATAAAAATAAAGGCATCACCCAGACTGGATCAGTGGATCAGCCTGTGATCAGTGGATCTGTCCTGGGATCACCCCAGGACACAGTTGGTTCATCTGTACATTTTGTGCTGTCATTCCTTGGCAAAGCTTGTAGAGAAACTCTGCTGATGTCAGTTAAGGAACATGACATTTTTTATCTATACTGTTCTTAATCTAACAGATTTACTTGTCTTGATTTCACACCTAATTGCTGAAAATATTGTGATTAGACAGGAATATAAAAGCAGTATAATACAATACCTGTTGACAGAACTGATTAAGACTGAAAAACAGAGAAAAGCAAGTACCCTATTATGTGCCAGAGGTCACTGAAAAAAGTGTATTTAAAGCTGCTGATGTAAAGCAGCTCAATATTCTGTTATCTATGGATGATTTTAAAAGCAAGTTGTTCTCTAATGGAATTCCCTTTTCACTGGACTGTCACCACTGACTGCTCTATTATGTATTCAATTACTATATCTTTATAGAAAAGTACTTGTTCTATAGACTGATAGTTTAAAAAAAATTGAAATTATGAAAGTTTGAGAAAATGTAGCTGTTACCCAACATGCCATCTAATTTTCTCATTGTGCACTGAGGCAGTTACTGTAGAGTTCCTATTTTATGCAAAAGTACAGCCCTTTTATTTTGCCTCAAAGATGGATAATTTCTCTTAAGGAGAAGATAATTTCTCTTAAGGAATGGACACACTTGACCTCTGTAATCTTTTGTGCTGGAAAAAACAGAATATTCCAGATTTGGATCTGTTACTGTAACAACTTCTTCCACACATGTGGATTCTTCCCTTTTAATATACATTTTAATATATATTTTATATACATTCCTTTTAATATACTCCCTTTTAATATACATTTTAATATACATTTAATATGCATTCCTCCCTTTTGATATGCTTAAAATACAGTGTGATATATTTTAGTTGTTTGTGCATGACCAGACTTTGTTAATATCTAATATATAACCTCGATGACAGTCCCTGTGTAGCTCCCTTCTAACTGGAAATGCCAGACATTTCTTCCTGTATAAAAGTCATGATACATATTTTTGCTTTGCTCAATTTCATCTAAGAAAAAGAGGAATCACAGAACCTCCTTGGGTGCTTAACATTTGTGTCAAAACCATGGTTATTAATCAGAGTGAAAATTAAGAGAGTGTCCTCATCTCGCAAAGCATCTCAACAGTTTTATGGAAAATCATTCCAGTGGTATTTTCTTCCTGTGGCAAGTGTGGGGATGTGTTTTATTATTCACCTCAGTATTCTGACGAGACAAGCCAGTCTCTGGGCTCCAGCAAATGAGGCAATTGCCTAAGGCAGAGCCTGAATGTCCTTGGCCACACTCTGTGCTTCCCACAGCACAGGGGAGCCTTGGGGTGATTCAGCCACATCCCACCACCACACCTGGAACCTTGGATATGCAGTGGGAGGCAGATCCACCTCAGGTGCTGCTGGGCTGGTCTGGAGCAGGACCTTACAAGAAATTCTTCCTGGCTCCACCAAGGTCTCAGTTGTTCCTTTGGGATTTCTCCTGAATATCTTTGTCCTACCCCCAAGGAGCAAACACAGGATGCTGCTGCATCTCTCAGCTCAACAACTGCCTGCCTTTGGGGAGGGAGCTGTCAAATCCCTCTCTGCTGAGCAGAATAATTACCCCACTAAAGATGGAGAACCCTGGGACTGTGACCTCAGGTATCTCTGTGTGGGTGTGAGCAGACACAGGTAAGGACAAGGCAGGGGAGAGGAAGATGTATGGCAGAGTGCTCCTATTAATTGCTCCTGCTCCTCCTTGCTGCAAAAAAATCTGCTTGGAGAGATGCTCCAGCAGCAGGTGACTGCACCAGAATATGAATGGGGGGTGTAGAATCTTTGTGGTGCCCTTTGTAAATGGACTATTGCCTTCTGGCTGTGGTTTACTGTCACTGGTGCGCTCTGCTCGTAAGCAGAACGTTGTGCCTTCCTAGCAGTTGTCTAAAAATGGAAAATCTCTCATCTGGATTTCAGAAGGGGGGATTTGTGCAGACAGAACACATACAGGGGTAGATGGTGGCTTTGTGTAACGTGGTTATCTTTGGGTTTTGCTTTTAAATAAAGCAAGCAAAATTTGGAGCGTATTTCAGCGTAGAGGTCAGAGAAATGTGTGTGCCTTGTCTAATGATAAGCAGAGGACATCTGGTTATACCATCCATCAGCCTATTGCCTAGAGCAAGAGATATCCAAGTTTGACATGTCTGTTTTGGGAGGGGGAGGGAGGAGCAGAGAGATAACAGGCTGTTTTATTAAAATGCTGCAGCTGAAGTTGTTGGTTTCCTTTGTTTTGGTTTTTTAGGCTTTGGATTTTTGTTTTTTTTGTTTGCTATTTTTCCCAAAAAAAAAAAAATCACTACATTATATTTACTCTATTCACTCTTTGTGGGTACTACCCAAAAAGATGATCACCTAATACTACCCACAGGATGAACATATTAATTACCTAAAATATTAAAATCATTTGAACATTAAGAATGTTTGAAAACCATTGAAAAAAATACTCTGGCTTTAAGTTATAGAGTTCTAAAAGTGAGAAGTTCCTACTCAGTCATATTAAAAAAAATCCTAAAATGTAATCCCCCTTTATTTACACTCAGAGATCTGGACAGTGCTCTCCTAGATTTGAAAATGGGTCATAATGTCAGTCCAGCTTGCTTATGATTTTAAGTTGCTACTATTTTGTTGATTTCACAACAAAAAAATTTTTGTTGATTATGAATTCACAATATTCATGCTGTGTTGCTAATCCTAATGAAAATAAGAATCCTTGGGAATTTAAAAAAAATGTTTCATAGTTCTCAAACAGTATTGTGCATTTCTAAAATATGCTATTTTTTAGCTTTTGATATTTTTCATGCAATCAATTCATAAAGATTTCTAATTCTTTTAAAACAGAAAAAGAGGACTGAACAGCCTTTTCTTTCTTGCATTTTTCTTAATTTTGCTTTTCCTTCACAGAATAATCAGGAAAGTGCTACACTGTGACATTTCTTTCAGATTTTGCCACTTACACTCCTTTTAAAATGCTCTTTTGACACCACGAAAATTGTTTCTTGTCTGGATATCTTTTTCTCTTCAAAACACGAATTCCTTTAGAATAGGCTTTTTGTTTTCACATCTAAATACCTTTGAATGTTCCAAATCTCCTTGAACGCTCCTGATTTATTTTCTGGAGTTTCAGCCTGTTTTATGTGCCTTGTTTGAAAGCAAACTTTGAGGAAACTTAGACCAGGTTGGACACTGGGGCTTGGAGCAATCTGGAACAGTGGAAGGTGTCCCTGCCATGGCAGGGGTGACACTGGATAATCTTCAAGGTGCCTCCAAGATTGAAAAAAAATACAAACATTTCCTGATGGAAAATCTGCTGTGTTCGTTTCTCTGGAAGGTTTGGTCAGAGATGGATGTCGTTTGTTTTAAGAGGGATTTTATTATCAAATTATTAGTATTGAATTTTAGCTGTAAAAGCATTTCTGAATCTAAGTGAAAACTTTCCTCTGAAGTTAAAACCTTCAGCACCAAAACATGTCTGGTTCAAGACAGATGCAGTTTTGAAAATCTTGTTGTTTAAAGATAACTCATTTTTTTTCAGACAAAAATTGTTTTCTGTCTGTGTCTTGGTGGTAAAGGGCAAATATAAGTTTTTACTTAGCATTTAATAGAATTTAATAGAACTGCTTTTGGCAATGACTGATTTGGTTGTTTAGTAATAGGTAAAACAAGTCTCTGACTGGGCTTTTATAGCAGCTGCATGAATAATCAAATTTCTCTTCAGTTTGGTAACAAAGCCAAATAAACACATATTTCTTCTTTCTTAACAATATAAATCAAAACTCTCTTTGTCCAATTTTCCCTGGCTGGGGTATAGGAAAACAAGAACTATTCCTGCGAGTCTCCCAGCACATTTATCACACTGAAGGAAAACCTTTGTTTGCACTATCAGCATATATTCAGCTAAAGCAATAAACTACCAAGGATTAGATTTGAACACAGCTGATTGATTTTGGTATCTAACACTGAATGTCTTCCTGGATATTATGCTCTTCAGAGCTGTGCTTCTTTTGCCTCAGACCCATTTGGAAACCTAATGCTCTTTTGAACCCTACATCTAATCAGGTTTCTCTGTCTCCTTAGTCTGTCTCTCTTTTTTTCACCCCACTTTTTATAGAACTGATGGGATTATTAATACTTTTCCATTTGTATTGTAGTGAGCACCTTGTCCTGTGGGAGCAATTTTATAATTGTAAATATTATAGTCTCCTATATTGCAGATGTAAAAATTAAAATAAGCTAGGACCAGAGCTGGTCTGTTTTGTGTCTATTCACCACTTGCTACTGAGACAGGGATTTGTAAAATCTCCCCAAAAGATAAGTAACTTAATTTCTGGTCTTTCAAAGCCTAATCACTGCAGTTTAAATGCAAATGTTATTATTTCTTCTATATTTAAATGAAAATTAGCATTTCAATAATAGGTGCTGCTTGTGAAGCTGGAGTTTTCTTTTTTTTTTAATTTTTCCCCAGTGTCTAAAGTTACAGAACTAAAATCTTGTAGAAAACAAATTTTGAAAACATCAAAAAGCATAAATACTCTGTGTAGGTAATGAAGTCGTAGGTTTTGTGATTCATATCTTGTGGAAGAAGAATGATTTTCATAAAATGATGCATTTTAAAATACATATTCCCATTTTTTCCCCCGTTCAGGTTTAACCTGCTGGAAGCACAGCTTTGGCATTTCTCAGGATGTTAATAAAGTGTTAAAACTTCACACTGAATTAAATAGCATATAGGAGTGTGTGGAGTTGTTGGTAGGTGTTTTGGAGGACTTTTTAAAAGATGTAAAGCATTTATATGTGTGAAGATAAAACCCCTCCAGCTGGCAAAAGGAAAAAAAAAAAGTAGAAAACGTGAAGAAAATCTTGCTGGAGTTGCTGCCAGTCCCTTCTGAAATAATAGGATTTATGGCAAGCCATCTCTCTGACATGTAGGCATTAGCTGGGATTTTTTCTTCATTCAAAGGTGTGGTCTGGTGTGCAATTCTTTTCTGAAGTTGCCTTATCTATAATAATGTAGGGAATAATTTGTTAGTTACATTCTAAATGAGGAGGTTTGAGCCAAATTCATAGGAAAAGTAGCTCTAAATACTTCTCAGTTTTTGTACAGACAGTCACTTTTTATGTTAATCTGCCTGGAGGATTTTCTTGAGAAGGTAAAGAAGAGCATCTTTCAAAACAAGCAAAGTGGAAATACTCCCTAAGGGGAACAAGAAATTCAGCTTGTTAACCACAGGCTAATGAAATGCAGATTTAAATCTCCCAGTACCTGTCTTTTTCTAGGATCGGAAGTGCCTCAAAGAGATTATATAGATATTTACAACTTAAAATCATTGTCTGCCTAGAGATGGATGAGTTATGGAGTTAGGATGGGATGTAACATTTATGCTGGTTACTGTGGAGAAATTGAGATTAAACCTTTTGGACTATGGCCACTTGCCAAGTGGTTTTCCTGAAATCACTTGTATAGTGACAATATTTTTCTGTCCCACCTGAAAAAATGAAAATGACAGCATCTCAAACAATAGCAAAAACTGATAAATCACCAGGAATAACATAATATACCCTGTTCAACCACTATTTCAAATTTTTTGGCTTACAAAAAGCCTGTCCTTATTTGCTACTCTTCCTGGCAAATAAATTTGTGTTCTTTGTCCCCTAATGCTTTGCAATCTCTCTGTTCTGTGGTTAATTTGGTATTTTTTTGTGATAGCCATGTGTAACAAGAAGTGCAGCTGCTATAGACCTTTTATCCAATATTTTAAACTCCCTACATTCCCAAAGGAATGTTAATTCTCTCCTTGGCTGCTGCTCTAGTTCTTCCTTGTTGTAGGATCTGTTGATCTGTCTTTTTTGATTTTTGCTTACATTTGTGCCTCTGCACATCTTGTAGAGGCATCTCCTGGGAAACATCTTCTCTTTGTTCATGTTTTAGTCTTGAAATCAGTACTTGAACGTGGCTGTATTTTACAGATTGGTTATTTTGCTATAATTAAGCCTCATGAATATGAAGATTCATGTAGTATTCCCATGGTGTCCTAGGAAGTTAGGTTTAGCTGTATGATTTCATTTCATCTCTCTGTAACCCATCATCATGTCACTTCTGCTAAACTGAAGTATCACATTGGTTCTTAGGAAATACAGAGGATGTACTTGCCAAATTTTGGCTTTATTTTTAAGCCTAAGGAGAGGGACTTCAAAAATTCTTCTCTGGAGAGCTGAGACAAAACTTTGCTGGGGGGGAGAGAGGGGGAAATAAGGTCAATGAAAAGCTTAAAATAGTTTTATTTGAAAATGTATCCTAATATTGACATTTAATAAAATTTCTAATAGTTGACAGTGTAGTTTACTGAGCAAAACCGTCAATAAAAATTTTTAGACTTGATTGTATTTTTAAGACTATCCTTGGTTTTCTGTGTGTTTGTTTTGGGGAAATGCCCTATAGGTCCCTACTTTTGGATTTGTTCCCACCTTGTTCTCTTTATCTATTTTTGCCTTATTTTTTTGTGTGTTTTATCTTTTTCTTCCTTTTTTCTTTTTATAAATATATTTTTTTAAGAGTACAAGATTTTCTGGGCAAGTACCACCTTTCATTTCATGAATTCACAGTGTGCAGTACAAAGGACAAGAATCTCAGCTTGCTTTTGGGTGCCATACATATCTTGATAACAACAGAAGTTCAAAAGTATGACTCTAAAAGTATTTCAATATTTTCTAGATGGTGGAGTGTTTTTTTGTTTACTGATTGCAGCAGAAGAATGAGTAGAAATAAATCTAAGCAGATTGGACCAAGTGCTTAAGGTGGGAGGAAGATATCTGAGTCCCAACAGAAGTCTTGCTGGACCTTGTTAGTGATAAATCATAATGAAAATTTTATATTTTGCTCTGTCACTTTGCCTCTATAATTGTTTGCTTTGCAATTTACTCCTCTCATTATGTATTAGTGATTATGAAAAACTCTGAGTTGAAAGTTAAATCTTTGGTTCTTTGGAAAATTAACCTCGCTCTATAGGTGTCTGAAAGCTAGACTATGTATTAAGATTTTATATTTAACCTTTTATAAAGCAAATTATTACTGTGACCAAATTTTAGTTGTTTTACTGAGAATGGAATTCCTTCATTCAGGTCCTGGGACATTTTGTTTTTCCAGACTTGTGACTGGAAAACTAGTGACTTCAAAATTTTCCAGACTAGTGACTTCAAAATTTTACCTTCAGCAAGTGATTTTAACCATCTAAAGATATCTAGATTAAAAATAGGCAATCTTTTTTTCCCCTTCAATAATATTTCTGACTCAAACCCTGCTATAATTAGTTAATAGATAATTATATATAGTTCTGCATAACTTGCTGATCACTTTCATAAGTTTCATCTCGTTTATATTCAGGATATAATTCTAGCTTTCAGCAAAGTGCAATTGCAGAGTACGATAGGGAGGTCTTGTGCTAATCAGATTTACTCCTTCCCTCAAAATATAGTACAGAACATTAATTTCATGCTACTTCAAAATGCATTAGCCAAATGGCAATCCCATTCTGTACCACAGAAAGGCTGATCTGGGAATTAAAAAGAAAAAGACCCTCACAAGTAAAGAAACCCATCCTCTCAAAAAACCCCTAAAACCTCAAAATATGCCAATATAATTTTCAGTTTTATGGAAAATAGGTCTTGTCTGAAAATTTGATCTTGATTTTTTTCCCATTATTTTTTGAAGACTCAGAAAATATATTAGAGAAGGAGTAGTGTGATAATGGACTGTAACATTAAGTAATTGACTTACTGTCACCAAAGTAATTAAAAACATTTATCAGCTTACAAAAACTACATGGAACTTTATTAAACAGATTGCAAAAACAACCCCCAGGTCACACAGGATCCCTCAAAAATTATGTGTTCTGTGGGTCTTGGCTTAGTCAATATTTTTTTCAACCATCCAGAAGAAAACATGAAA
Organism: Zonotrichia albicollis; assembly: GCF_047830755.1. Lineage (NCBI taxonomy): Eukaryota > Metazoa > Chordata > Aves > Passeriformes > Passerellidae > Zonotrichia > Zonotrichia albicollis. The sequence continues at coordinate 15,585,683 of NC_133820.1, read as the reverse complement.
TGATCCTTGTCAAATTGCTCAAGGGGCTGGATGTCAGGCAGTGAAGAAATCTTGCCCTCAGAGGCTGGCACTTCATCAAACAGGACAGGCTGGGCACAAGAATTACCCTAAAAAAGGAGATATTATTGGTTTCTAAACAGAAATATTAGCTCCAAACTAGGTTTGTATCATAATATTCCCTCCCCTTTGGGAACAACCTTAAGGGTCAAGAAGAGAGGTCAGAACTCAGGTGTCCATTTCTGCTGCATGTCCTAAGATAGCCCAGTGACCAGAAAGGACCAAGGATTTGCCATTTGGATGTCCCAACTTGAAGGGGAAGGGAGCACCCAGGGGTTGTAAATGCTCTTGGTTGAAAGGAACAACAAAAGTCAGTCTGCAAAAGAAACAGTTTTATGATTGAATTGCACACTTGGCATGGAAAGTGGCGTGTTGGTCCCTGATTTCTTGGTATAAACACATGGGTTTAAGTAAAGGCAAAAGAGAGAGAAAATATGAATTACAGAGCAGGACAGAGAGAAAGAAAGGGAGAAAAAGAAGTCACCAGTGTTTATCCAGTGTCCAGGTTTGGATAAAGGGAAAAGAGAGAGAAAAATATGATTTATAGAGGGGGAGAGAGAGAAAGAAAAGCCTCACTTGTGTTAATCCAGTGTCCAGGGTCTTGGGATGCACATGCTTCCAGGTTTTGGTGCATTTGACAGATAAGTTGTCCCTGCCTTGGAGATAAATTCTTGCTTTCCATGCAAATTAGTTTTCATGCACAGTCTGTTCGTCCAGACCTTTCTAGAAATAGGTTGGAGCCCCTTGGGGGTCTTTGGTAGTCTTGACCCCCTCCCAAATTCCATGCCTACATCTCAACCTGTTCTTGCACTGTGCTGTACTGTGTTGTGCTGATCTCCAGGAGCCAAAACAAGGACATTTGTCACAGAAAAGTGCTGCTGTATCTCTGAATGGCCCCTTCTCCAGCCACATCCTGTTCTTTCTCACAGAGTGTTCTCACCAACAATCCTGCAAGGAATCATGGATGGAATGAGGTCTCCCTTGGGATGTGCTCTGGGATCATGTGGGTGCAGCCTGCCCTGCACTGGTGTGCTGGGACTATTGAACTGCCATGGGATTGAGAGAATATTAACTAGAGTTGAGGAGAGGATAAAATTTTGCTTTTAACTTTGGTAAGACATGTAGCTGAATTCCGTATTGCAGGAGCAGGTCTAGAAAATGGTCTGGGTTCTGGAAAGACTATCCCAAAGTGAAAACTAAGAGTTCACTCCCCAGATTCTTACTGAACATCTAGGCAGAAATTATTTATTCACAGCTGATGTGGCTGGAAGGACTGTGGTGATACAACTGGAGCTCGTTAGCATGACAGGAGGAATAAATGCAAGGTTTTTACAACAAAACCAATCCTTCAACAGTTATTGTTTATCTCAAGGTGCAGTGACATGCAGAAAGATGCTCTGCAGCACAGCCAGAAATGATCAGCTTTGATGATGCCTTGGGAAGGCTGAGGCTGGACAGAGTTAAAGAATAAAGCAGGGATTCGTTAAAAGGCCTCCATGGATGCACCTTGGGCAGCACCAGAGCCCAGCCAGGGCTGCACCCAAGATGAACCAAAATGGCCCCAAAATGCACGGCCGGGCACGGGGTCTCTCCCTGGGATCAGTTCTGCTCCATTTGCACCTTGCAGTTCATTGTCCCATTCCAGCTTTAGCCCAGGCAGTCCCACCCTACTTGTTTTTCTCTCTCCAGCCCACGGTGTTTGTGCTCCTGGGCTGAGATTTGGATCATTTGTCCTTGGTGCCCAGCTGGAGCAGGAATTGTTTTGTCTCCCTGCTCTGTGCACAGAGCTCACCATCCCTTAATATGAAGCCCAGACCCGTACACTAAAGCAGCACAGAATGTGAAAAATATAAAAGTTAAAACTTGAGGCATCAGTGGCACAGATGATTATTTCTCTTCTTTAGAGTTGCATCTCTAAAAGCAAATTCAAAAGAATCCCGGAGTTGTGTGTGTGCGCTGTCCAGGGTACTGACAGGAGAGGTTTCTTCTGTCATTAAAACAAGGAAATGCTGTTCAAGAATTTTAAATGTGCCAGCTTAAAATAGGAAAACTACTTTGAAAAGAGAATTAATGGTAGCTGTGTCCCCCTCCCACAAATAAATATATTTGCTCTGGGAATGTTTTGTTATCCCTACCCTTCCAAATCCCCTTTTCACCTTTCTCCATGTGTTGAAGTATTTAGTTCTGTGTAACCATTTGTCTATTTATTGGCCAGGCATGGAAAAATTTCACTTAAATTGTGCAAAACATTTAATTTCAAAATAATAACTCTGCCCTAGAGCAGCCAGCTTCTCAAGGGCTGGATACTTTTGGTATATTATCCATGCCAACAGCAAAAAAGCTTTGTAGAGATGAGATCATCCAACATGTCATTTCATAATAAAAATAGGGTTTCCTGTGATGTGCACCAGTGTTCTGGAGGGGTGGGGCTGAGACTCTTCCCTCATTCTGCTTCTCTGATGGTAAATTCTAAAGTGGATTTCAGAAGTGCTGCCTGCTTTTGAAATATCCTTTTCAGACAGAGATTCCTGCATGCAAGCTGGAATTCAGGATTAATTCTGCAGAGTGTTACAGTATTCACGTGTTGTCCCATCCTACATCTAATTTGTCCCTTCTCTGGAAAGTAATAATTTTGTTCTTTTCAGAGATATTTGTGAAATAATGTTCTATTGCTGAGTTGTGACCAAACATGTTCCACACTGCTCATATTTGCCTTTCCACTTTGCTATTTCTCTTTCTTTCACATGCTTCTCTGAGAGCCCAGAGAAGGTCATGCTCCATACATGTGTCAGGCTTGATTGTAATTCCATGTTTCATTCTTGACTTTTCTTTACCCTGAGGGCAGGCAGGCAGAAAGACCATATTTAATATCACAATTAACTCTCCTAAAGCAATCATGCTGCCAAAAAAAGAAAGGAAAAGGAAAAGGTAAAGGAAAAGGAAAAGGAAAAAGGAAAGGAAAGGGGCAATTTTTGGTGGCAATATTGCAATACTAAACTGCCCTGCCTTCTGAAAAGTGGAGGAAACTGCAGGAATTGCTCAGGCCATCTTTTTGCACTGAAGTACATAATAATGCAATTTAGCTCAATCTTGTCAGCTTGAGGAGATACCAAAGAAATCATGAATTGTTTGATGGCCCAGGGACGGATAGAACAAGTGACAATCAGTTTTTGCTCAATGCACATTGAGAGTGCCCAGAAACTTTTTGGAAAATAGAAATGCAGAGATATCAGTGGATTGTGGAGATGAAGAGATTGGTGGGCATAAAGTAGAAAAAAGCCTATGAAAAAAAGAAAGCTAAAGTGATTAAAAATAACCTAAAAACAATGGGGTTTTGTAGATCAACAGCATGAGAACACTATGCACTGACCTGAGGTTGATCTAACTGGCTTGGACAGTCAGTATCTGTGGATGCAGTTTGGAATAGCAGCAAAATTAATAAATAGATTGACTTCATAGCTGCTGAACTTTTGAACCTGTAGCTTAATGGAGATATTTTCCATGTGTCACAAATGGTTACTGGTTTATTTTTGTGATTTTTGTTTTCTTTTGTTTGTTGCTGCTGTTTGGTTGGATTCTTTAGGGTATTTTTTTTGGGTGATGATTTAAAGAATGCAGAAATTTTACCTGAAAGAATAAGGAAATGGAACATGATTATTGCAAATTACAGCTCTATAATTTTGATGGAATTATTTTGAGGGATTTTGTTTTTCCAGTGAACCATTTAGTCCAGTGATGTAATTTAGGTCCAGAACTTCACACGTTTCCTGATATTTATTAAATTCAGCATGCAAAAGTGAGATCTATTGCAAGACTTTGTATGTGAAAGTAACACTTGCATCACCTCATGTGCGTAAATTATGTTATTTTCCTTCTTTCTTGGACAGAAAGGGGCAAAGTTTAGTCACATAGACCTAAATCCATCCATCAAAACAGGAGAGTTGGATAAGCAGGCTTGATATAGCATGGAGACAGCTTAGCTCTTCTAAAAATAAAATTTAGGCTGGGGCTGGGGAGGGGAATAGATCACACACCAAAAGCAGATCTTATTATTGTGGAATTTTCCAATGTATTTGAAATCTATTTAGATGGGACTAGAAAGCTTTTACAGACATTTTGCAGCACCTCTGATCAGGCAGCAAAAAGCAGTTTTTCTTTCAGTTCCTTCCCAAGCACACCTCCAATGTGACACATGCCCAACACATTGCCATGGAGTTTGGAGCTGAACAGCTCCTGTGATCTGGTTACAACCCCAACAAATCTCTGCAGTGCACTAAAGAACATTTTGTACTGCTCGGTGTTAGGAATGCATAATTAACTCTCAAAAACATGAAAGGGCTGCACAGTCTCTAAACAAAATGGATCTCATTCAGTTTATATTCACTGTGCCAAACCTCTTTGTCATTGCATTACCAATTAAAAACATGAGGTCACTGTGACATGAGCTTTGCATTTGCCTGTAGACCTGAATTTAAACTGCTGTCCTTGAACTGCCTGCAGATATTCCTATGTTAAGAGTTTAAATACAAGTATAAAGTCTAAGGTGGAAGTTCATGTGAGCTGATGGGGATTCAGTAGCATTGAATTTACAGGTTTAGATGATGAATCTCCTGTTCTTCAGCAAGCAGTATTGTGTTTGTGGGGTGCCCTGATGAAGGAAGGAATGATGAATCTGACTCCATGTTCTCAGAAGGCAAATTTATTGTTTTATGATACTATATTATATTAAAGAATACTAAACTAAACTATACTAAAGAATACAGAAAGGATACAGACAGAATGCTAAAAAGATAATAATGAAAACTCATGGCCCTCTCCATAGTCCCAACTTGGCATCGATTGGCCAAAGAGTGAAAACAACTCACAGCAGAATCCAATGAAACAACCACCTATGGGTAAACAATCTCCAAACACATTCCAAAGGAGCAAAACACAGGAGAAGCAAATGAGATAATTATTGTTTCCCTTTTTCTCTGAGGCTTCTCAGCTTCCCAGGAGAAATTCCTGGGTGAAGGGATTTTTCAGAGATTGTGAATGCCACAGAGCACCAATGGGATCTTAACTCCATCTGATGTACCATGACAGTCTTGGTAAGATACACACTTGGAAAGGTCTGCAGTTGCTGAGGGTGCTAACAACAGCTCATGGGCCACTGAAATTTGGGGTAGTAGCCTGTGGCTCTCATCTGCCTTTGTTGGGGTACTGGCACAGAGGAGATTTGAAGATGGAAAAGGAGGAAAGAAAATGTTAAGGAAGAACAGGGAGGTCTAACAGCCAGGTCAGAGTATGGATCCTGTGACTGCTTTGGAGTGTGCAATGGGAAGGGGATAAAGTGCATGAGGTGAAGAATTGGGTTTGAAATGCTTGGGATGAACTATCAGGATGGTGCAGACAGAGCAGATTCAGATAAAATGTTGGAAGTTCTTGTAGAGAACATGGCTTGGGTGTCCCTGTATTTACGTGTGTAGTACTAAGTCCTTTCTATTTCACCTTTTCTGTGTCTGGGATAATGGGATCACAAATAATTGCGCCTGATGGGATTTTAATGTGACCAGGTTTTTTGTGAGCAGTTTAACAGATCTCCTATTTGTACTTTGGTATTTCTGGGAAGTCAACCAGATTCACTCTTGCTGACAAACACATAAATTCACCCATAAATCCACAACACTCCTATTTTCTGCCATCAGTTCAGTCAGTGTGTGTTATTTACCTGATAGTCAGCCCTTTTATTTTTCCTTCACTTAACCTTGTCTGTCTTGCTCTACTCTTTCCATATGAAATATATTTGAAAGCTCATTTATTCTGTACTGGATAGGGAGTACAAGGAGACTCCTATTCTATGCATCATCCAGATACTTTTTATTAAATCTGCCACATACACCAATAATCAAAAGAAAGACAATTTTCCAATTCTGTGGGCTGCTCAGCTGAATCCTCAACTACATAATCCAGTCTCTGTGTTCAATTTCCCAAGCACTCATTGCCTTTGAAGCTCACAATCCTTTCCTAGCTTTGCATCTTTATCTGATGTCAACCTTTCTACTTATCCACATGTGTAAAATATGGAATACACTCTGCCCTTTCAAATGGACTTTGTTTAGCTTGGCTGTCTCAGTATTTCTTTAGCCACATATTTGTATTTACCCAGACATGTCATGTTTACCAGGTAAGCAGTAAGAAGCCATTGTTTCCAAATGATGGACAGGGAACATTGTGAGTAATTTAGAAATACCAGATAATTAGCTTTTGTGTGGCTTTGCTGAATCAAGAATTTGCTTTGGTTTTTCTGCTAAGGCCTGGAAAAGGTGTGGTACTTCAATGGCTTTATCTGTTTTATATCTGGTCTGTGCTTTCAAATTTAATTACAGTATTTTTTTAAATTGCAACCTTACCAATTCAATTGTGAGCAACTTAACCCATGTAGAATCATCTTTGTTCTTTCACCCCAAATTAGCTCATCTGTGACAGCTGAGGAGTTTTGGCAGTAAAGCTGTGAAGCCACCAACAAAAGCTGTGGTTATGAACATTCCTAAAGCATCCCTGTAAAGACTCTGTGAAATCAGAGTCTTTAAATCTCAATTTGAGCACGACTCTGACCTTGCCTTCCAACTCTTCTGCATAGAAAGTGTGACTGAAATTCTGTTTGTGCTTGCCAGGGGAAGTATTTGTTCAGCCACAATTATTCTGTTTTAACCTTGAAGAGCAAATGAGCTAAATATATAGCTATATATCTATATATAGATATCTATGTATTTTCACAAAAATCTCCATGAAAAAACTTCTGATGATAATTTCATTTTCTTTTCTGAGACAGGCTCATAATTCAGTTTTGATAGGCAGCAAATGAATCAGCAGAAATTTTTTTTGGCTCTTCCTGGAATAGATGCTGTTTCTGTGACAAAGGGCCTTGGCTTATTTAATCAGGCTGGAAAGTTCATTCCTCAGGTTGCTGTTTGGACTCTAGGGCAGAAGTGAGGAGTTATTTTTCTTTATCTAAGAACACTTCTGCTCATAATGCCACCAAAACAATGCTCTTTAATGCTCAGCTCTGCTTCTTAGCAGTGTAATGCTGATGGCAGTGAGAATGTACCAAGAGTCATCCCTGGGTTCAGATCAGCTCAAAACTGAGCTCAGCTCCTGACTTTTCCACTGCTCCTCTCTCTGACCTTTAGGAAAGGAGTTAAATAAAGGGGACACAAGTGCATTTGTGACCTCCAGCTGTTTTGAAAACCTTGCTGAGTGCCAGCCTCTATCTCAGGTGCAAGGTAGGAGGATGTTTCTGGAAATGTTGGCCACCATCCTGTGGCTGATTTCTCCTTGAGGGAAGGGGTCACTGCCTGCTCCTGTCAGGAAAGTTCTAGCTACTAATAAGTGGAATGAAAAATTGCCTCTGTTCTATATTTTTTTTCCCCGTGTCTAATAATTTATTTTTCTTTTCTCACAGCAGCCAGGGGAATGGAATGCTCTTGTATGTGACAGTGGACCTGTTCATAATGAAGCAAGTTTTTCAAAATAGCTCAGATTTTCACTTTTTTTTTTCTCCCCCAGAGAATGGCATGTTAAAATGCTACTAGCTGGCTGAAAAGTGTAAGTAGTGTATTTGTCAGAAATTTCTGCAGGAACCTGACAGAACAATGGTGCAAAATGAGACACAGTACAATTAGTAATGTCAATAACTTTATATTCACTGTTCTGGTGGTGTCTGGTTTAGAGCAGCTGTTACAAGAGTCACTTGGCAAGGCAGCATCTGTTCAGTTTAACATTCACTTTCATCCAGCCACCTTAGTGCTAAAATGATATCTTTTCTTTAGTAATTTTTCCTGCTCCTCATTCTTTCTGTGTGACACTTATTAATACAACCTGTGCCTTTTTCAAAATGTACCCATGGAGTATTTTTGCAGGCCATAAAAGCAAACACATCCACTGCTGTCTTCATCAGTGTTTAGCACCTCTTTATTCCTCACCATTACCAAGGCTCAAGGTAGAAGACAAAATAGGGAAAAAAACATTAAAAAAAAAGGTCAAGGGAAGCAAGTAGATTGACACTTTATGAAGAAAAGCGTATTAAGTGGTTATACTTGGTGAAAATTTGTTTTCCATTTGTCAGATCTATCAGAGACTTTTCTCATATTGAAAAAACTGGAGTTAAAAGGCAACTTTGCTAAACTTCCCTCTCCCTCAGCAGTGATACAGTCTCTGTAAAACTCATTTTTTGGGGAGTTGTTTTTCTCCTTGGCTTCACTTCACACTACACATTTCTAAATGTGAATTTTCTAGAGGAGCTGTAGAATGAGCTGAAAAAATTTTGATTTTGTTCTTCATGTTAATAAAAATGGATGCCCACTGATGGAGCTGTGCTGAGTAACTGGGCTGGGATGAGAAGGACTGGTCAGGCAGCAAGTGGCTGTGAGGAAGTAGAAATGTCCTCTCATGCTCATCCCTCAGAGCTCCAGGGATGCTCTGCAGTGGTCAGTGCTCAAGGGAAAGAATGATGGGGACTGAAAACCCCAGGATTTCTGTGTGTAGTGTAAGGGAGACAAATTACCTGTGAAGGCATGAGGGAAAGGAAGTTACATCAGCTCAGCAAAGCAGGTATGTGACTTTTTAAGTCTGGAGGTGGAAGCAAGTTGCAAATGTCCTCTGACTTCAGTGGGGCCATAAATTAATTCTATTTTTATTAGTTAAACACCGCTATTGATTCACAATGAGGTCACTTGCACTTGAACCCTGGGCTAATTGAACTCTGTGCTAATAGTTGTCCTTCACTCATATGCACACTTCAGCTGAAAGGAGTTGGCTTCCTTGAGGGAAAAACTCAAAAGATAAACGATATATTTATCTAGAGTAGCTGTGGCTGCCCCTGAATCCCTGGCAGTGCCCAAGGTCAGGTTGGACACAGGCTTGAAGCAGCCTGGGACAGTGGAAAGTGTCCCTGCTATAGCAGAGGTGGCACTGGATGAGCTTTAACGTCCCTTCCAACCCAAACCACTCCATGATTCTGTGATTTATACATCAGGAGTAACAAATAGGATTCAGCTCAGCTGTCTTTCCACTTCATCTTCTAGCAGTGTTCCTGATAATATCTACTTTTTTTTTTTAAACACAGCAGAAATATTGAGATGTGTTTGTGCAAGAACTGCTGCAGACCCATGCAGCACAGTCTGAGTCTGAAGCTGCTGAAGCCCTTTACAAACCAGCTTCCAAAATGTGTGTTGAAATATTCAGGGTTAAGGCAGATATTTATGATGATCAACAGAATATTTGAAAGTTGAGATTATCAGTAATGAGCCTCTTTTGTCTGTAAAACAAAGCTGAAGGACTTGTTGTAGCACTTTCAGTTGTGTTCTGGTTCTGCAGTAAGGAGCCTTCTTTAATCCCTCTGCACAATGTGGGAGAAACAAATATAACAGAATGACATTTCCCTCAACCAGCAAGGCATTCCAAAGTCTTATCCAGATCTCCAAGGAGTTTATGGATTTCTTCAAAAAGGGCTTTCTACTCTTTTATATTGATGATTATTAAGTGTTGGTTTGGGTTGCAGGAGGCCATTAAAGTACAACCTCCCTGCCAGGGGCAGGGGCCTCTTTCACTGGACCAAGTTTTGATGCCTTGTGCAGGCTGCCCCAGAGCAGAGGCTGGACAGAGCTAAAGAATAAAGCAGGGATCTCCTCCATGGATGCACCTTGGGCAGCACCAGAGCCCAGCCAGGGCTGCACCCAAGATGAACCAAAATGGCCCCAAAATGCACAGCCAGGCATGGGGTCTGTCCCTGGGATCAGTTCTGCTCCATTTGCACCTTGCAGTTCATTGTCCCATTCCAGCTTTAGCCCAGGCAGTCCCACCCTACTTGTTTTTCTCTCTCCAGCCCACGGTGTTTGTGCTCCTGGGCTGAGATTTGGATCATTTGTCCTTGGTGCCCAGCCGGAGCAGGAATTGTTTTGTCTTCTGCTCTGTGCACAGAGCTCAGCATCCCATAATGTGAAGCTCAGAACTACACACTAAAGCAGCACAGAATGTGAAAATAGAAAAGCTCAAACCTGAGGCATCATTTTCTCCAAACCCCATCCAACCTGGTTTTTGAAGGCTTCCAGGTATGTGACAGCCACAACTTCTCTGGATAATCTCTTTCTGTGTCTCACCACTCTTACAGTAAAAAAAAAAAAAAAAAAAAATTCTTCTTTAGGTCCACTCTTGCTCTACCCTCTTTCACTTTTAAATTGCTGCTCCTTGGTCTCTACAGGTCCTGGCAGAAAGTCTCCATGTTTTCTATAAGTCTCCTGCACCTTACATACTTAGAAGCAATAATGTTTCCCCAAAGTCTTATTCTCCAGGCTGAGCCTCCCCAACTATCTCTGCCTTTCTTCACAGGAAAAGTGCTCCCACATTCTGACAATTTTTGTGGTCCCCCTCTGGACCTGATCCAACAGTTTTTGTTCAGGGGACCCCAGACCTGGATACAGATTGAAGTGGAAGGGTAAAATCACCTCTCTTGACTTCCAAACCACATTGATTTTCATGTAGCCCAGGATGCAATTGGTTTTCTGGGCTGGAAGAGCACATTGCTGACTCATATCTGATTTTTCATCCCCAAATCATGTAAAGAGGATGAAACTAAGCAAACCTCACCAGCCTGATGTATCTTAGCACTCAGAGAAATGCTGAGAAAATGTTGAGCTTCTCTCTCTACCAAAAGATTTTTAAAAAGCACCTTTGTTTATAAAATGCACAAGTAATGGTGGGATGCTTTTCTTCTTGTTCACTTCATTTTGAGAGGAAAACCCTTAGGACAGAGTCCTCATGAACAGTGGTTAATAAAGTTGACAAAGCACATTAATAAAACAACCCATTAATGGAGTTGCTTTGGATCAATATTTGAAAGAAGTTGGCTGTGAAATTGCATTGTTGTCTGCCTCTTTAATACATGGAGAAATTATTTCAGCTGAGTCAGAAGTGGGAAAGGGAATATATACTTTAATATTGGAGCAACAATTTGTTTAGTTTGCTCAGCAAAGAAGTTGGTGTTCTAGCACAGTCAGCAAGAACCAGTTCATAAATACCTGCTCTGAGCCCATGTGGGTTTTGCTTGGAAGAGTAAAGGGAATTTTAATTTTGTTGTGCTCCTGCTGAAGCAAACCTGCTTTGTAAGGGCTAATTCGTCCATGACCTGTTGTTTTCTCTGGTCCTGCTTTTCTCTGGTTCTGTTCTTTTCTGGTCCTGCTTTTCTGCTTAACAAACTACTCTTCCATCAGGTTTTCATACTATTTAAAGTGCTTTTCCACATGTTTGGGTTGAAGATAAGCAATCACATTTTGAAAGTTTGTGTTAGGAAGGATTTCTGAATGGAAAGGGTTGTGAAGCATTGGAAGAGACTGCTGGGGAGGTTTGGAGTGCCCATCCCTGGAGGTGCCCAAGGAAGGCCTGGATGTGGCACTCAGAGCTCTGGGCTGGGGAAAAGTTTGGAATCAGTCACAGCTTGGACTCAATGGGCTGGAAGGGCTTTACCAACATTAATAATTATTTGATTCTATTTGCCAGGGAACAATTTTGGGTTCTCCAAGGTTGTTTAACTTTTTGCACTGTTTGTGATGGTGCAGCTGTAAACTGTGACAGGAACTTCTATAATAAGTGAAAATGAGGGGGTTTTCACTTTTTTAAGATGAAATACATTGGACATTTTTTAAATTCTTGCAAGGGAAAGAGAATCTGATTATTTCTCAAGAGTTTATGTATCAATCTGCTTGTGTATTTATTTGTCTATTTATTTATTTTGTATCCAGTGGGATTCTTTGATTAGAGTTGTAGATGGAATGGAATAAAACAAATTCATTTGAGGCACCTTTTTTCTTTCAAAACAAACATAAAATGGTCTCCATAAAACTATTCTGTGTCACGTGGTGGATTGCAGTACCAAAACATAAATTTAATTTATTCTTATGCAACCAGATACAAGAACTGAGCAGCCCAAATCTCATGCAATTCCAAACAAAAGTTCTGCTCCAGAATAACATTTTAAGTGACCCAGTGCTATTATTGCAAAATCTTTTACTAAGACTTAGTGTTGCCATATATATACATATCTATATATATATGTACACATATATATATATAATTCCACCCTACTTGTGCCATCTTAAAAAAAAAACAAAACCAAACCAAAACTCTGGTCAGAACAGGTCACTCCTTATGGACTTCTAATATTCACATTTATCCTCCAGGACATAAGTAGGATATTCTAAAAATTGCTCTGAAAGTCATTCAGGAATACTATTCAAATGTTATATAACATGTAATTAATAATGCAGGCTCCTGTGGAGACCCTGATGAAGCACAGTTTTGATGCTCTGAGAATAATTTACAAAACTGCTACATATTGGAGCAGAAGAGAAATTAGAGACTTATGAGACTATTAAAAAAAATAGATAAGAGGTGCCCTTGGGTTCTGCCAGGTAAGAAGAAGTTTGTTATATTATTTCAGGTTTTTTGAATGCTATGTACAACACTTAATTTTTACAGCACATTTATTAAAAAAATGTTATTTTTCTTTAACTCTCCATGTGTAGATCAAATTAAGTGTCCAAAATCTGTGCTTCTGCTTGGTGTCCTGGTGCAAAACCTTAATTAGGGGGAAAAATAAAGGATCAAGCAAATGTCTCAAGACAATTCTTTTCACCCCTCTGTGGAATGTTATCTGTGTTATCAAAGTACCTTTGTACTGATAAAATGCAACAAAGAAATGGAGCCCAGCTATGAGTGTGCAGATGCTTGAGTTTGCCATGCTTAGTGCCAAGGTTAAGCCCCAGCTTTGAAATTTTCCACACTTATATGCACATTAATCATCTAACTAGGAAAATCCTTAGGAGCCAAAGATGGAGAGTGCCAGGTGTAATTAAGCGTGGGTAATTAAATATCATTAACAGCACAGCTTTACAACGAGACAGAAATTCTCTTTCTTCTGTCACCATGAGGAAAGTGCTGTTTTCCAAATTTTATTGAAAATGTGAAATGTGAAACTGCCAGTGGTTTTATTTTATTCCTTCCAGAGCACAGCTAAAAGGAAATTATAATTTATTATGAATTGTGAGTTATTATGAATTTAAGATACAAAAAGAGAGCGAATTATTATGAATTTAAGGTATAAAAAGAGAGTGCTTTACCCCATGAATGCCAGGAGTGTGCTCCCAAGTGTTCAGGGAGTGAATAATTTTGCAAGGACAATTTCCAGCTGCTCTTTGCTGGGCAGAAGCTTGCCTTGGTGTAGTGTCTCAACTCTGTTGGATCACATTTGTTCCAACTCCAGAAATAATAAAAACCAGCTGGTTTCCAGTTCCCCACCTACTTGAAATTGCCTTACAACATAAGGCTGGATAAATATAGCCTGGACAAAAGCTGGACATGGGCTGGCAATGTCTGCTTGCAGCCCAGAAAGCCAATTGTGTCCTGAGCTCATCCCCCAGTGGGGGCCACAGGAAAGGGGGAAATTCTGTCCCTCTGTCCTCTCAGGTATTTCCCACCTGCAGAGCTGCCCCAGCCAAGGAGGAGCTGGAGCTGCTGCAGAGCCCAGAGGAGGCTCCAGGATGAGCAGAGGGTTGGAGCAGCTCTGCTGGCAGGAAAGGCTGGCACAGCTGGCATTGTTCACCTGCACAGGAGAAGCTTTGGGCTGAGCTCAGGGCGGCCTTGCAGGGCCTGGAGGAGCCCCAGGAAAGCTGGAGAGAGACAATTGCCAGGGGATGCAGGGACAGCACACAGGGAATGGCTCCAAACTGACAGAATAGGGTTAGATGGGATATTATAAAAAATTCCTCCCCGGGAGGGTAGTGAGGTCCTGGCATGAGCTGCTCAGTGAGGCTGTGGCTGCCCTATCCCTGGCAGTGTTCAAGATCAGGTTGAGTGAAACTTTGAGCAGCCTGGGACAGGGGAAGCTGTCCCCGTCCCTGGCAGCAGGTTTGGAATCAGGTGATCTTTAAGCTCCCTTCCAACCCAGGACATTCCATTTTTCTTTTCTTTCTATGATTCTATAATTGATGTTACACCTTTTTTCTTTTAGAAATTTCAACAGCAGCCTCATAAGTAGGAATTGCCTCATAGAAAAAAGCACCAATGCCTTGCAGTGAATATTTTGCTGGATCATTTGAAGCCCTCAGTTAGTGCACAGTCTTGGCTCTTTAGGCCATTTTTCCATTTCTTTCCATTTCTTTGCCATTACTATTTCACTGCTTTATACTTTTGCAACAAGCAATACCTCTGTCCTGTTCCTATAGTGTTCCGATAGTTTTTTCTCCCCCATCATCTCTACCTCCAGGGTCTGTAGAGCCTCTGTTTGGTCCTTCAGCTGGCAGTGTAGAAGAATCCGCTGCTTGTTATTCTGGAGAAAAACTTGAAACTATAACTAAAGGGGTCTCAGAAAAGTCTTAATTGTCTTTGAATGCATATTTTTTTTTCTTTTTTTTTTTTTTTTTTTCAAGGAAACCTATTTCAGAGCTACTGTATGTTTCAGGCCTTGTTTCATGTGATGCCTTGTGCTGTAGAGTTCATTCATGTTCAGTTGTGACATCAGAGAGAACATTTATTTAGTGTTGCTGAGAACCATTGGCTGTGAATTGTGAAAGGAGAGGTGGATACAGGGCCTGGCAGCTTTGTACCAGACAAAAGGGCTGGCAGTGGGAAAACTTTCCCAATGATAAGGTTGTCCACTCCAACCTGACTAATGCAGGATTTGTGAGTCATGCCAAAATTTCATTGCCCTAAAGGTGCTACCATAAAGCCAGGAAACTTTTCCAAGGCATTACATTACAAATGGGAGATTATCCACTGCTGCCTCATGTGAAGTTTGCAGCCAGATTTCATAACAGGACTGGTTTGGATTTTCCTAGGACTTCATTAGCATTGTTATTCCTTCCAGTGGTATTAGGTTATGTGCGTCAGTGAATTTAAATCAATTTTTCAGTGATGCACCCCATCCCCAACATTCAAATCCCATTATATTTGCAGGGAAATAAATAATCCTTTTTTTTCCTCAGGTTTGTTGCTTTGGCCCTTTATTTTTAAAAAAACCTAGATGTAAAAGAAGGCAAAGATGGTTAAAAAGTTGATGAATAAAATTGTGCTGGAGATATTTGAAGCAAAGCAGAGGAAATCTTCACATAGTGATTATTTGGGCCTTCAGACCTTCCACAATCACTGAATGGATTCCTGAGGCAAAGCAGGCTTGATCCACCTCCCACCCCCCACACCTTGTCACGAGATCTGTTTAGTCTGTATTATCAGAAGGATGTATTGATAGGAGCAATCATTTGCTTTTTTTCCTATCCTATCTATAAAAAATGTCAGTGCTATCTAGGAGTCTGTGCAGGGCAGGCTTGGGCTGTGCACGGACCTCAATGATGCTGAAACTGAGGAAGGAATGAGTTCTGCACAATTTGGTGTGTTTTTCTCTAAATGTTCCAGGTAAGGGCTTAGAAAAACCTTGTCATGAATAGAATTAAACCACGAAGTCTTTATCCCTGGTTCAAAGCTTCAGTATTTAGAAATCTCTCCAAGTGCTCTCCAAGTTTCTTGGCAAATTTTGGGTACTTTGCTCTGTACAGGTGACAGCCCTCCCTTCCCTCAAATCATCCCCAAAGATTGGGAGTAAGGCACAGTTTGTGCAGCAAAGGCTTAGAAATCCAGAATTAAGTAGGAGGGGATAGGGAAGCAAATTCCAGCCAGGTGGAAAAATGAAAGTCCTGCCTCCAGCCTCTTGTGTTTTCCTGCTTACCTGGGGTAAGGACACTGATATTTCCCTGCAGCTGTGGGCTGGGATGTGCCTCAGATGCTTCTTTTGACTAAAGCCCTGTAGCTGCAATAAATATAAACCAATTTATGCAACAGCTTGGCAATATGGAGCAGTGCCCACCAGGGAAGCTGCCTGTGACCCCAGCAGTGTTTTACCAGCCATTCTGGAGAGGATAGTCTTTCCTGCACTGCCCTAATGCTTTTTCTGACCAAGCTCCAGAAGGTGCAGCCTGATTTTAATGAAGTTTTAAACAGAGAGCATGTTCATCTTGGAGAAAATGGGGGAAGAAATGGCTGTATCACTTTAAGGATGTAGAAATGAAAAGGCTGTTCATTTCTTTCGTATTTTTCCTAGCCTGTAATTATTCCTAATCAAACTACAACAAACAGTAAACACTAAAAATGAAATAAATGCAGTGACAGTTTGCCAATAACTAGCAGAAAATGTTCCATCTGTCTAGCAGTGAGTAAAATGTGTGTAATTACTGCTCATTTTTCTTCTAATTGCTGAGTTATTAGTTTAAAGCTTACGCACAACTGGTGAACAGTGCCGACTACCCATTCTCTAATTACAGCCCCTGCTTGGCTGTGCTTGAAATCAAGAAAAGCAAAAAGCAGGAAATTTGCATTTTAAAAGAGTTGTCTGAATTAACCCCTCTGGTAGGAGCATCTTTTCAGTTTTGGCATCACAGGTCAAACCCTTGGCTGACAGAATCAGTGTCTACTACTTCTATCAGCTGGTGATTCATGTCTCAGTAGGATTATCATCTGGTTTTCTCCCCCTTATTTTTTCCAAGCCTACATTATAATTTCTAATTTAAAGAAGGTTAACGAAGGCTCTGAAGTGGATGGTAGGTCAAGGGAAGTAATTCCTGTGAGGAAGCAAAAGTTATGACAGCCACGAGTTAGTAAAACTTGCTTCACTTTGTGCTCCCTCTTCTTTATCTGGTTATCTCCAAGTGGGGCAGATGAGAGTCTGTCTGTGCTTCAGCCAGCTTTTAGCACAGAGAGAGCTGAGCCACCTTTCCCTGTCCTCCTCAGGCTCTCTTAGAGCCAGACTGTGCCTGAAGTGACAGAGAGGTGGTTGGACATTGTCTGTGCAATCTCTGTTGGGTGTCAGAATCCGTCACTTCATAGGAGATCCATCCCTTGGGGTCATCAGAGGATTATAGGATGGTTTGTGTTGGAAGGGACTTGAAGGATCATCTGGTTCCAAACCCCATGGTCAAGGACACCTTCCACTGTCCCAGGCTGCTCCAAGCCCAGTGTCCAGCCTGGCCTTGGGCACTGCCAGGGATCCAGGGGCAGCCACGGCTGCTCTGGGAATTCCATCCCAGCCCTGCCCACCCTGCCAGGGAACAATTCCTCATTCCAAAGATCCCACCCAGCCCTGCCCTCTGGCACTGGGAGCCATTCCTTGTGTGCTGTCCCTGCATCCCCTGGCAATTGTCTCTCTCCAGCTTTCCTGGGGCTCCTCCAGGCCCTGCAAGGCCGCCCTGAGCTCAGCCCAAAGCTTCTCCTGTGCAGGTGAACAATGCCAGCTGTGCCAGCCTTTCCTGCCAGCAGAGCTGCTCCAACCCTCTGCTCATCCTGGAGCCTCCTCTGGGCTCTGCAGCAGCTTCAGCTCCTCCCTGCGCTGGGCCCAGGGCTGGGGCAGCTCTGCAGGTGGGAAATCACCTGAGCGGACAGAGGGACAGATTTTCCCCATTTCCTGCAGCCCAGGCTGTGGGATGAGCCCAGCACAAGGGGGTTTCTGTGTGCCAGCATCCACGGACAGGGCGTATCCAGACTCTCATCCACCAGATGATCCCTGGTGTGTTAATTTCCTTTGTGAGCAGTTCAATGTGAGAGGTGAACAACTGAGAACAGACCCAGTTTGGTCATTTTCAAAAGCCTGGTGATGCTGTTATTGGCCATGAATTTTTCTTAAAATAGATGAAAAGAGCAAGAACTCTGAGGGAGATTCAAAAAGCTGAACAACAAAGGTGTCAGCTAAGCACTTTCTGGGATTACACCTCAGAGGGATCTGAGAAGGACAGCAAGGCAGATTTCCTGGCATTCACAGCAGGGGATCCACACTTCTACTGGGTGCCATTTAGAGGCTCACAAAGGGGCACAAATTGGGTGTGCCAGGCTCTTGTAGGCAGCCTTTTAATTACTTGCTGTCTTTTTAGGGTATTGGGAAGAATGGTGAAGCCACAAGTGAAGATTATGCAATAAGACACCAGAAAAATCTGATGTAGAAGTGCAAGAGTGAATTTTACCTCTTGCATGACCTCTTAGTGGGGAAATCTCCTGCCTTAGCAGCTCAGCGTTAAGTCAGAGCAGTTAGGATGTCCCTTGCCCTCTGGGACACCATTGTTCCAGTTGTGGCACCATGGATTTCACTGCACCCCCTGGAAGCTGAGGAGGTGTGTAGGCTTGTGTTATCTTGACTTGATGTGCTATCAGCACATGAACTACTCAGTTCAAAATCTTCTGTTTCAATTTACCCCAAACCAAAACCGCATTTTTCTCTAGCTGGTGTCACTGCTGGTGCACAAGGTGTGAGTTAAACTCTGTGGGGAACCCAAAGAATATAAATTAATACAAAAAAATCCAACCAGCTGTCTTTCCTTATACTTGGACAACTTTGAATTCTCAAAATTTAAACCCAGCTGTTAGCAAAGTGGGATTCAAGGGGGAGATTTGCCCACCCACATTCACATTCCTTGAGGACTTCTGGCAATGGAGAGAAACACTTAAACGAAATTAAATGCCATAAAAGTTGAAATCTGGGCACCATATTTAAGGGATTGTCCTAGCTGTGGTAATATTTTTTTTTAAATAGTGATGAGTGATGCAAAATATTGTTCAGGATAAACTATCATTAAAAAGCAGCACTCTGCTGGGTTTGATTTCTTTTTTTTTTTCCTTATGTGTAGTCCTGGGTTTAGAAGAGCACTTGCACATTTTCTTGCCCAGGAATAAGTCTGAGGAGAATGAATTATTCCCTTGCATTCACACCTGCCAGTATCCACAGCAGCCTTGTCTTGATGGGAGCCTGCAGCTCTCACAAATGTCAGTGACAAATGCTTACCTAAGGAGGAGGAGGGAAGAAAAGATTCTGTACATCCATCTAGTTTTAAGGAAAAAAAAAAATCCTTTTCAAATCTGGACTGGCTTGGCAGGAAGCAGGATGGGTTTGGTGATGCTTTTAACCTTGCCATGAAAATGGAGGTGCAGGTAGCAAGAGGTTGGGATTTGGGGGAAAGGATGGACAAGAAACAGATATTTATTTAAGCCATTTTTCTCTATGGCTGGGGAAGTAAAGCTTTCCTACTTCTTTTCAGTCCTGAATAAATGCATTTGCTTCATGGGCTCACATGCATATTATGCATAATCCTTTAGATATGCTTGCCAGCTGTGTGGTAGAGATATGGGCTGCTGGGACTTTGCTACATTAAAAATGGTGGAGATACTTCACCAAAAAAAGAACAGAAATGGAATAATTATTTGCATAATCTTTCTAGAGTCACCTAGATTTCTTGAAAGAAGCTTAACATGTTTGGAATAATCTATTAGGGAAATATTAAGGGAAAAAATACCCCATTTTCCTACTGACCACACGTATTTTTATTTCCTCTCTTGGTCTAACAGATTGCAATTGCTTTATTCTTATTTTAAGAATACTTTATTTCATAAGAATAGCTTGTATTTTAAATATTTTGGGTTCATTTGCTTCCTATAGAATAACAGGGATAAAATTAAGATTTTCCGCCAAATGAGCTCAGAGCAGCTTATTTTTAATGTACATATTTTTTTTCCCAAATATTGTTTCTTTTCCACTTGGTATTTGTGGCCTTTTGTTCTTTGTTTGTGATGCTTTACCTAGAAGACATGTTCACATCTCTGCAGAATGTCAGGAAGAATATGAACACTATGCAGATATGTAATCTCCACCATATTTACCTAATTTACTTTCTTACAATAAGAACTATTTGTATAAAAATCTTTATTTTTATTATCCATCTAAGCCATCATTCTCTCTCATGTTGTTTTGCCTTCCCCCCTATGCCCTTCCCCTTCCTCCCGGCAATTGAGATGAAAATTAAGTCACAGAGGAGAGATATTTTTTCTCTCAGATTTTCAGATCCCCGTGTAGTTTTGGCTAAGAGAACAGCTGTTCTTCCAGAGAAGGAACAAAAAAATCCACATTTTCTAATATTTTCAGGGTCTAGTTTTGTGCTTGCAATGTAAACATCCAATATTTGCAGTCTAAATGTCCAGCAGAGCAGTGTAAATATCCAATACCAAATCAAAATAGATGTACCTCACAGATGTTATTTTTTAATAAAAAGGTGTTCAAACACTTTGGTGAATTGATAAGATGGGGCACCATGGATAAATATAGACAAAATGTTTTGCACAGAAACACCATCACTTTAATCTGCATTTCTATTGAACATTGTGTTGTGACATTATATTTGTCTATTCCCATGAAAATAAGGATAAAAAGGGCTGGTAGGTGTTTTTTAATCATCTCAGTAGGTTTCAAATCAAACAGCTCTTTAAGAGTACTTGGAAGCATGAAACAATTGTCTTATCTCCATCAGATGAGTCCTTTCTTGCTTTCAGCAGCTACATCACAGGCTCTACAGCTTTCCTGCACCTGCTTAATTTGTCAGGGTTAATCTATTTATAGGCTCCAGTTTTGTTTGCCCCAGAAAGTTGCATTTATTTTAATAACAAGCATTTTCATGCCCATTAGCTTGCCCAGTGTTTCAGACATTTGAAATGTGTTTATTTTTGTTCCAGCCTGAAGAGACTCTTGATCGCTTGGGAATGAGAAAAAAAATAAATCTGATTTAAATTTGTATGCAACCTCAGGTTTCTCACACTGGTTGAAATAGTAAAAATAAAAATGATAGTGGAAGTCTATGATATCATCCATTAAGAAGAAAGCCTTGAAAATAACAATTGCAGTCCTTTAGCACTATTGGAAACTGAGGAAAAGTGAGGAATTTAGAGGCAATGAATATTCCTTTGCCAATGTAAAAAAAAATCCAAAGCTATAATTTTTTTTTAGGCTTGTGAGATGGTGTTACAAACCATACAGTAATGAAAACAAAAAGTAAAAGCTGTAAAATGTAGCTTTGCGTCCTCATAAAATGTTAAGAAAAATAAATTTGTGGGGTAGTTAACATCCTTTATAATACAAAGATAATTATCTCTTTTATTGTAACTGTAGCATATGTGAGGATGTTTGTTTAACTCCCCAGTTGTCAGACATGAGGTTGAAAGTTTTTAATAGCCTCTGGGTATCAACTCTACAGCCTCAGGCTGCTGTTTGTAATTTAATATGAGTAATTTATTATGAAGAGAGAAAAAACAAGAATTGCCCAGTAGCTATGAAAGCACATTTACATTATAATTATTAGGCACATAACAGCTCAAAAATAGATAAAAGGAATTTTAGAGTAGCATTGGCAGTAGCAATAGTATCATCTGCTAAGATAAAGCAGGGAAATGTAGCTCTAGAGAAATTACTTGTGAGGAGAGCAGTGGTTATAGAAGAAAGGTCATCCCCATCTCGGCTGCTGACTTGGTTTTAATACAAACCACTCATGGGAAGTTGTGTGTAACTTAGAAATATCATCTTTCTGAGGCGGTGTGGTGATAGGTATGCCTCAGAACAAGAGGGGTTTTCAGGGCAGACTGCTCTGGCACCAGTACATCTGTAGGTGATTTCTAATCTTGCTTTCTTTATTGAATGTTTCCACTTTTGGTAAATTCATTTTTAATAAGGCACTAATATTGTGAAGTATATAGTGGTCCTCCCCTGAAAATTCAGAATCAGACTTCCCAGAAGATCTTGGCACTGAAGAGCAGCCACCTGGACCCCAAGTTTGCAAAAGGTTGGTGTTCACTGCTCTCAGCAGAACATCTGAAAACCTTCTCCCTGACTGAATCTCTGCTGGGGCTGATCATTCCCATGGAGATGCTGGCATGTATTCCCTCCACATTTTAAAGTCTCAAAATCTGAGATAAGATCACACAACTGTCCTTGTAGGCAGCTAAGAGGATGCCAAAGGTTCGCTTTCTGTGTGTGATGCAGATTTACCTCGTGTGTGGCATCCTAAATAACCACAGGCATGGCAGCCTGAGAGTTTCTAGGAGTGTTCCCTATGGTGATTTCTCTTCTCTGCTTCCCCCAGCATTTTCCTTGTAGTTTCTTCTGTACCAATCATACCTCAAAATCCTGTGCATGTGTCCTCAACAGACCTCTGAATGTCCGCTCAGGGTCCTCATTCATTATGGTTTTTTGGGGGGAATTACTTACTGGCTTTCAAAAATGTCTGGACAATGTTTTTAGGTACAGGGTGGGATTCTTGGGGTATCCTGTAGAGAACCAGGAGGTGGCCTGTGATTATCCTTATTGCAAATCAGGATATTTTAGGATATTATGAAAAGTCTCATGGTGCACTTCCACCAGCTGATTTAAGTTGATATTTTTTGTCCTCTTCCTGCTCCCTGCCCTGGACACCCAGCAATTAACTAATGCCAGTATTTTCTGTAGGTTCTGCCAGCTGTGCTCACAAATGTGTGCCTGTCCATTTTTAAGAAGTTGATCCCATCCCTGGTGCCCTCAGAAGGAATCGTATCCTTTTCCAGGCCATCTTATGGAGGCACTGCTGACCACACTGCTGGAATAATGCCTGTGCTGAAACTCTGGTTTTTTCTGTCACTATGAATTCTACAGTCTGCTCATACCTGCTCCTGTCAGGATCCTGCAGAGGAAAGCTTGTAAGGTCTCCAGGTCCTGTGTGATTCCAGGATTCCTCAGGGGTGTGGTGCACAGTGATACATGGCTGTGCATTACCTGGTTACAGCACAAACAGAAACTACTCCTTGCCCAGGGGATTTAAGAATCTCTATCTTTAGAGAGTAATATCACCAGTGTACCTCTTAATTTTGTTTTATTTTTGCACAACCATAGGCAGAACACATTTTTTCTAAGGCTTGAAGAGCTTAAATGTGTCCATTTCTTTTATTGCAGTGAATCTGTCCTAGTGCAGCAGTGACCTAGGGGAAAGCACATCCAACAAGGCAGTGAAATCTGCAAGTGCACATCTGGGGATGCCAAGGGGGCAATAACATCCAAAATTGCTGGAATAAAATAGGAGGCTGTGGCAGAAAGATGATGCATGCAATTCAATTCAAAGTGCAATGAAACTACAAAGGAAAATCCAGGGGCAAATAAGATTTTTAAAAGATGCTTATCATAGCAGCCTAATCAAGATAATGGGATTACTGAGCAAACCCTTTAAAATCATTCTCACAGATATTACACACCATTTGTCATGTCATTAAATGCAATTTGAAAATGGCTGTCAGGTATACAGCCAGGGTCTGTGTTCTCTCTCTGCATGGAATTCTGATACAATTTAAACAGAAAAAAATAGAAGTGCTGCTGCTCAGGACAGAGAATCAGACTTAGGGAAGCAGCCACAACCACTGCAGACCCTCAGTAGATGATTAAGTGCCTCCCTGCACTGGAGTCTTCATTCTTTAATTCAACTTCACCTCTAATAACATTTGCAAATTCCTTCATCTACTCTGCATCTTTAATAAGAGACTCTTAGTAGTAAAGCAATCACTTTTGACAAGAATTAAAGCATATTTGCTTCAGTTTAGGGTGGTTTAAGGTTACTCACTATGAAAATGAGCAGCACAGAAAGGTTTTGCTTGAAGTCCCTTTTTTTCTTCAAGTTTCCAAGACACATCTGTCTTGAAAACTCAGTCACATAATTGTGTCATGTCAAGCAACTGTTTTTATTTCTGCTATTAGAGACATGAAAATATTTAAGTGAGATAAAAACAATTCAAATTCATGTTGGCTGGATGCTTCAATTACTTAATTCACCAAAATACTTTTTAAAAATAATAAAATTGTGAAAAAAGACAATATGTACCCTGATGCAATTAATTTCTTTAAACATATTCCACATAACACCTTCTAAATGAGATAAAACAATAGAGGAGGATGACCAATAACTATTGCTACCTTCAATAACTTCTGTAGGGTTGTTATTGATTTGCATTTTTAAGGGGCTGACCAGCAGAGATTTTAACTTTTTGGTTGCACCCTTGATGAGTGATTTTAGCTGAAACTCTTCCTGTCATTCTTGAGTACATCTTAACATCATAGATTCATTTGAGTTGTCTGCCATCCTCTTCCCTTCCTTTTAGAATGGGAAGAACAACAAGAACAAGGTGGTCAGATATGTGTGTTTATTTAGGGTATTATGTTGTTTTCTAGGGTTTGGTAGAGAACTTGTAATTCCCTGTTCCCTCAACCCTGTGAATCTGCTTGGTGGGCCAGCCTGGAGAAGAGAAGGTTGTGTGGACACCTCAGAGCAGCTTCCAGGGTCTGAAGGGGCTACAGGGAAATCAGAGATGGCTCTGCATCAGGAACTGGAGTGACAGCACACAGGGAATAGCTTCAAATCAAAAAAGGGAAAATTTAGGTCAGGTGTTAGGAAGAAATCCTTCCCTGGGAGGGTGGGCAGGCCCTGGCACAGGGTGCCCAGATCCTTGAATCCTTGGCAGTGCCCAAGGCCAGCTGGACATTGGAGCTTGGAGCAGCCTGGGACATGGCATGGCAGGGGTGGCACTGGATGATCTTCCAGATCCCTTCCAACCCAAACCATTCCATGGTTCTGTAATTTAGCAGCCTCCAATCACCTATTGGATGATTGGATTTTGTTTGCTTGCCTGATGGTGGGAAAGTCAGCCATGGCTTTTTTGTTCATATGTGCTGTGAGAGTCTGGAGCCACCAATTCCTCACCTGAGTGGTGTCTAGGAAAAACAATATCTGTAACCCTTTTATTAGCATAATATATTACTTTACTGCAGCATAAATTTGTTTGAGGCATCCCAAGGGATGTGGAGTGTGCCGGTATGATATGGGATGAAAGTTTTTTTGTCTCCAGCCTTCTTGAAATTCTGTTTGAATTCAGATGTAGTTCTGTGAGCATCTACACACAGAAGGTCATGCTGTTGCTCTAATTAGGGCCTTTCATGTAATTAGCTGCAACTGTTTAGAAATACTGATGTCAAGTCTCTTGTTTGCTATGGGAAATTTGTCACTGCTGAATTAACTGTGGGCAGGAGAAACTTTACAAAGGTAACCTCCATTTTACTGCTTGAAGAGTGCTTGAGACAATTTTGAGGAAAGCAAATATGCTTAATTACCAAAAAAATCAATTACAAAAGAAGGCACCTGGGTGCCCAACACAAAGTCTTAATGGGAATGAAATCGTCTAGGTAGAAGAAACCACTTCAAATATGAGGAGACTTTTTTTTGCAATATGAATAGCTATGAAAATAATTTACCTGAACTAATCATTATAGGTCAGGATCAAAATGTGAGAGATACTTCAGAGTATAAAAAAAAAATAGATTAAATTATTTAAAAAGGAGTAATTTGTGTAAGAGCAGCTCAGGACAGAGGAAGTTGACTAATGTAATGCCACAGAATTGCCATTATAAGATGATTGCTGTTAATTTTTTGATTACCCAGTAATAGAATAAGCTGCACAGTGATTAACTGGCTCACAGAAGAATGGGGAGCAGTTAATCTGAAGCAGTGCTGTCATAAAATCCAGAAAAACTCTGAGCTGGATTGCCGCAGATAAATGGCTGCTGTGGATGCTATGTAGGGCACAGGAACCAAGGCAAAAAATGAATGTAGGCCCATCAGGGACCCAGAGCAAAAGAGTTAAACAAATAATGCCTGGCCATTATGGTGCATTGTTGTGTCAGAGGTTTAAAAGCAGTTGTGTAACAAGAATCTTTGGACAGCCTTCCACGCCTACTGTTTTAAATCAATCTTTTGTGGCAGAACTGAATGGATTGTATATGCAGAGCTAATTCCTCTGGAAATCTGCCTGTTGGGTTTTGCATCCTGATCAGAAGCAGCGTGACAAAATCAGTAATTCCTAGCTGGCCATGGTTTGATAAGCAAGCTGGGGAGAGGAAAAAGAAAAGGTTTAATTTTGCTTCTTTTCACATCATCACGGAATGGTGAGGCTGGAAGGGCCCACAGTGGGTCACTGGTGCCATCTCCCTGCTCCAGCAGGGCCATCCCAGAGCTCAGGGCACAGGGCACAGGGCTGGGGCCAGGTGGCTCTGGAATGTCCCCAGGAGGAGCCCCCAGAGCCCCTCTGGTCTCTGCTCAGAGCTGGGCACTGCCCAGGGCAGAAGTTGTGCCTCTGTGAGGGGAATTGCTGGGCTCAGGCCCTGCCCGTGGCTCTGGGGCCATTGCTGGGCCTGGAGCAGAGCCTGGGCCTGCTCTGAGCTCTGCACACAGGGACAGACACAGGGACAGACAGGGACAGACACAGGGACAGACACAGGCCCAGGCAGGCCCAGGCAGGGCTGAGGCTCCTCTCTCTCCCTGGGCTCCTCTCCAGGCTGAGCAGCCCCAGCTCCCTCAGCCTTTCCTGAGCACGGAGCTGCTCCAGGCCCTTGCTCAGCTCCAGGAGCTCCTGGCCCGGCTGAGGAGCCAGAGCTGGGCACAGCAGCCCAGACTCTTTTAATTTAAGGAAATACTTTATTTAAAATAAATATTTTGACCATAAAGTAGGGGTTTTTTTTTACTCTTTCATCCACCATCAAATTAAGAGGCCATATATAGGTCACTGCAGCGTAGCTGAGTAAGCAGCAGAACTTCTGCGTGCCAGAGGTACCATTGTGTTGACGGTAAAACCTTCTTATGTCTGTCATTTCAGCCCTACTAGGGATAAGAATTATCTGAAAAGAATCACCTGAGAATCACCTTGTCTGATTTGTGTACTTTCTGCAGTTATTATTCTGTCTTGGCAGAAGATGTTGTCGCCTTCCTCCTCCCCATTGCCATCCTCACTGGAAGAGCAGAGATCAATATTCCTCCTCTTGCACATAGTGGGAAATAAAGCACTCTGCCCCAAATTTCTTCTGAATGATGAACCTCAGTTGGAAACATCTCTGAAGCTCTCACCTCTAAACCTGAGTTTTAGGGATACAGATGAAATATTGACTGATGGTGACATGGCAACCAGAAAATTATAGAGCAGGATTCTCAGTGGCCAAATTCCCCCCAGCTCATTGCATGAACCTGCAGCAAGGCAAAACTGAAGGGCCCCAGCTGATGGCAGAAGGTGACACTTCAGATGTTGTACTCACCTTACCACATCCCACCTGCCTTGCTCTGGCAGCTGCAATCTGAGGGGAAAGTGCTCTAAATGAGCCTCACGTGGTGTTTAATTACAAGGGCAGCTTTAGCACTGTCAGCTTCAGAGGTGTGTTGCTCTGGTTGCTTAGGTGACTGTTAAATACTCAGAAACCTGCTCTGTTTGTTCACTCCAGGCTGGTGGCAGCTGTGCCTCTGTTTATCAAGCACTTACACCTGTGTGCACTGGAGACAGGGTCTGCTTGCACAAAACTCCTTCAGAAATAGTGCAGATTTCATGCAGATTTCATATTTACCTTTGCTAATCTATGTGCTTGGGGGTCATATTGGAAAAGGGGATGAGCAGGTGTTGGTGTCACTGCACAAAGGAATGACCTGGAAGGTCAAAACACCCCATTTTGAAGTTCAGATTTTGGTGGTATTTACTTTTTATAGGCCCATATGAAGGCAAGATTAAATAGCCTTGATTTTGAGAATGTAATTTTTATAGATTAGCTCCTATCACCTTTCTAAACTCTAAAATTTCCTTTCAATAAATGATTCATTTGTTGTAGATGAAGCCTCTATTAATTTTTCTTTGTTCAAATCAGGTTTGGAGAATACGGAGGACTCATTTTATTTACAAGTGATGCAAAGTTTTACAAAATATATGCAGTAGATAAATATTTACCTTTATTAATTGTTTTAACTAGTACATAAATGGAGAGGGAAATGCTGTCTTTGAGCAAACTATTTACAAAATCTCTGTCTTGCAACTTTTCTTGTTAATTATTCTCTAAGTTTCTGGGCATCTCTTATTTTTTAAATCTACATTCTTATATTCCTTATTTATTCCAATAAACTGTGAATTCTGTCTAGAAACAATTTCAGGCCTTATTGTTGCAAGGGGAAACAGAAAATTTATATAGTCAAGAGCAGATTTCATGTTGAGACAAAATGGTATTTCGAAGCACCAGTTCTCAACTAATAGCACCTAATTTTTGCTTAGTTTGATGGAAGAAATTAAAATTGAGATGGAATTTGATGGAGACAAAACTGCATTGAGGAGGGCTAATGTCAGTGCTGCATCTGTTGCTCATGCGTTGAGAAGACTGAAATGGGCTTTGGAGCATCCCTGCAAAGACAGAAGGAAAATCAGAGTGTTCTGCCCCTTCTCTGATCTCCTCTGTCCCCTCAGACTGATTTTGATCCCACATTGATCACCATGTTGCCCCTTTAAGCACCACATGCAATAGTTTTGCCGCCCTGCTGCCATTGCCAAGAATCATAAAACCATAGAAAGTGGTTGGAAGAGACTGTAAAGATCACCCTATATTCTATTTATAATATATACTATATTCTATTTATACTATATTATTTTTATTCTGTTATTTATACTATATTATATTAATTTATATTTATTATTATAAATATAAATATTTATTATATTTATATGGAATATTCTATATTATATTTATTCTATACTATATTTATTTATTTATTTATTTTTTATTATTCTATACTATATTATATTAATATATACTATATTCTATTTATTAGCTGCTCTAATAATAGTAATGATGAATAATAAAGAAATAATTTCTAAATAATAATAATGAATGCTAAAAAACCACATGGTGGGTGCATACAAGCCACATAGGAAGGTACACTTTTAACATGCATTTTAAATAATTTAGTAATTTTTTTTTAATAGAAAATCAGGATAGGATGAAAATTCAGGATAGAACAGAGAACTTGGTCGCCTGGAAAATTCACATGGACTTGCCACCAGGGCTTTTATAGGAAAAGTTCATAGTGCAGTTCATACTGAGCCTGTCCAAGGACCCTTATTTTAGATTTTAGATTTATTTCAGGAAGAGGAGGTGCATTTTCTGTGGTGCAGTTGCCTGTTGGGCTGGGTGTGAGTGACCCTGTTCCTTTGGTCACACAGCAGCTGGGCCATCTGCACGGCCTGGGGTGGCAGCTGGTCACTGGGGGAAGAGCAAACACTCTCTGCAGCAGGAGCAGCAAGGAGCACCTTCCAGTCATGTTTGCTTTACCTTCCCCAGTGTTTGCCAACAGCAGATGTGTCCAGGAAACTCAGAAATTTGCCTGGAAGGGAAGAAGTGTGACTCAGTGTGTGAAATTGGTTTATAACTTTGAATAATAATTTTAAAAAGTCTCTCCTCCCCCCAAAAAAACCAGCATTAGAGGAGAAAAATCAGGCTGAGAACAATGTGTCAAATTATATATATATATATATATATATATATATATATATATATATATATATATATATATATATATATATATATATATATATAATAATGTGTCCTTCATTATGAGCTATTTATTTCATATTTCACTTATATTTTTATTTAGAAGTCAGTGTTTATCCCAGATTTGTCTCACAGTTGAAACTACACAGATTAATCTGTATATTTAGAATTTCTTTACTATGTTACACATTGAATATTTTAACACATTTATGTCTTTTCAGTTACTAAAACCACAGAAATCTCTATTGCAACCTGACCAAAATGTGTTAAAATAGACACATTGTTATTGTGTTATTGTTCCCATCCTTGCAAAAAATTGTAATAGCTGATATTTTAACCTCAGAGACTCTTTCAGGGAAGCTGGAAATTTTGCAATTTCCTTTTAATTATCATATAAATTAGCTGTGCTTCTGGGAAGGGTAAAGTTGGAGAGTCAAATGGTAAAGGTTTTGGTTATTTCACTCAGTTGTTAATATTTTAATGTTAGCTGCCATCTGTAGAAGAAAATGAGAGTGTGAAAATTCCTGAATATTCAAATGCCTCAGGGACAGGTCAGGAAATAAAAATTCAGGCAATATTTAGCCATTGCAGGGCCATGCTATAAATTACAAAACATTAAAAGGCACAATCTTCTTTGTGGCAAGGCAAGACTAAAATGAAGGCAACAAAAGTCTACTTCAGCATCTTGCACTGCAAACAAGGACGTAAACTTTTACATAAAGTGTCACCAACTTTATAGAAAAGTTACCAGCCTTGCAGGTTGTAGCATCTAAATTACAATTTTCAGTACCTCATTTAGAATAATCTGTCTGGGGTTGAGGGGGTGGATATATTCCTCACTCAAAAAATTCAGAAAAGAAATAAAATATAGAATGAAAGTACAAAGGGCTGCATCATCTTAGTGGTTGCCCCTCTGACTGTGAGTATTGGAAGAGAAAGTTCTTCTTTGTTTTTGAGTCTATTTTCTAACAAAACACCTGGTGGCCAAATGATCTTCCTCAGTTTCCTGTGATTCACAACAAACTCCATGTACAGTTTGAGGCCCAACATTAATTTCCTCGTATAACTGTGAGGAAATTTCCAAGTACACATTTGGTTTGTTTTTTTTTTTTTTTCTTAATTTTTGCAGTCCACAGCTGGTTAAAGCAACAGAAATGCTCCAGTTCTCCAGGGAAAGGTAAAAGGACAGCCTTGTGCCTTAAGGGCATTATAAAATTCACTCTTTTTTCTCTTCCCTCTGCCTCTCTTCATATTTTTTGTTGTACCTTCTTCCTCCAGCATCCTCTGAAACCCTTTGAGGCAGCTGAAGGCTGATGGTAAAATGGAAGAAATAGAAAAAAAACCCCAAAAAGGATCAAGAAAACTTTAAAAGGGATGGTGGGAAAAAGAAATAGTCAGGTCTGTTATGTCAAAACATTAACAAAAATGTGAAAGTTGATAGTTCTAGAGCAGAAAATGGTATCCAGTTCCTGCTGGAAGCTGATGGGAAGTTTGGAATGGAGAGCTGTGCCTGTGAAAGTCATTTTTCAGAGAGACAAGGGAGGGGAAAAAAGAACAGATTTAAAGAGATTTCCTTTTTCCTGCTGATGTGTGAATTCTCTGGGAAGGCTGCTATTCCCTTTCCCTTTTGAAGCTGTTCAGTTGCACAGAGAAGGGCAGGAGCTGGTGTGCAGATGTCACCAAAGCAGGATCCCTTTTGGGACTGTCAGTGTGGGATTTAGCCCATCACAAACATCTACATGGGAAATGCCTGTCCCTGAGCTATTATTTTACCTTCTCATAAAAGAACAAGAGAAACAGACATCTCTAACATGTGATTTTTGTTTTCAAGAGTAAGACATTTCAGTTTGGTTAGAGAAATCATTCCCTAAAATCATGTGTTTATCCATCTGGGGTCAAGCAAGGCTGGCCTGAAGGGCTTCAGACATAGACATGAACAGTGAAGACATGGAATATCAGAAGAGATGAATCCTGGTTTTGTGCTTAATTCTGAGGAGTCATGATTCCCTTCATGATTATGGGATGTCCTGACTCCCCTTGAAACATTGTGAGGGACAAGATTTCCTAATTTTCTTTCTGACCCTTGTGGGAAAGCTCTTGTGCCAAAAATATTTTTATGGAAAACCACATTACTCCTGATGAAAAGGCACCATGGGAAGCAGAGTACTCAACCTCAGTCTGCCTGAGTTTACATCCATAACTTTATCAGTAATCCCCTAATGAATGCCATGGAAAAATATTTTGTCTGATATGGGTATCATGGTCCCTGGCTACCCCAATGGCACAGATTTTAGGAACAGCTGCAGGTGATTTGAACTGACAAGTCTGGAGGCAGTGCTACTCTGTGAAACCAGCACTTTCCTTTGAAAGTGTGATTTGATTGTGTAATCCAAAGACAGCTGGAGGATATTGAATTTCACTGCTACTTTAGAATGAACCATGAGGCAAAGTGGTGGCCTCAAGCCGCTGACATTGCTTGAAAAAAACCAAACTCCAATTCCCAGAAAATTTTGAATATGCTGTGGGTATTTGTAATAGGTGCTTTTTTACTTAGCAGGAACTTTTAGGAAGTGCTTTTGCTTGAAGAGAATCTTTTGAGGAATGTAGTGGAGAGCAATGAGCAGTGGCAGGCACAACCTGTGATGAACTGTCCATAACCCTCATTCCCCATTTCCCTGCACTGCTGTGAGGGAGAAAGTAGAGCTGGGAAGGATGGGGGGAAGATGTTTTTGAGTGTTTGTTTCACTTCTCATTATCCTGCTCTAATTTTGTTGGTAAAAAAATAATTAATATCCCCAGGCTGTGTTGCCTGTGATGGTATTTGGTGATTTCTCTCTGCCCTCATGCCAACTCATGAACTTTTGCTGTATTTCCTCTCCAGCTGTGGAGAGAAGTTATAGGTTTTGGTAGGTGTGGGGTATCCACCCACTACATGAGCAACCACTAATTAAATTAATTAATTAAATTGTCCCTTTTAATGAGAAGACCCTACATTAAAGACCCCCTTTCTCTTTTGGTTTCCTCACTTCCAAGCAGCAAACCCAATCCAAACCAGAGCGCTTGCATGCAGAAAAACATTTGTTTGCAGAGAATAATTCTTCCCCGGTGTTTATCACATATTTATTTTGTCTCAGCACCATGAAAAGGGGTCTTGTTGCTGACTCAGAAGGAGCTCATTAGAGAAAGACTTCACCTTTCAGCTGCAAAGGATGTTTCCTTGAAATGATAATGTAATGAGTGTTAGATCAGCTGTATGTAGCCGTTAGGCGATTCTTTTGATCGGCTGGAAATGCATTTGTTAAAAAGCTACTTTATTGATTTCCTGGCTGGTTTTTTGTACTGTTTGGATCATCTGTACACACACACACATGCATCACATTTTTTATCACTTCAAAGCTCTTAATAAATTCACACGACTCAGGAGATTGAACACGAAATGGAGTGAACTCTTTCCATGGAGAACTGTGTTGTTCCAACTTTGAGGGAAGGAGTCTTAGCAGCATGCTGAGCGTCTTCTTTAAAATATTTTTAAAACAATCTGCCATAAAGGGAGCAGAGTATGCTAAAGCAAAAGAAAACTCCTCCTGGGGATATAAACATTGTGAGGGGTTGTGATTAAGGTTTGAGTAAGTCTTGTGGAGAAAACATTGTTGAGCTTGTAGGGGCTCAGTGTAGATCTTCTTCCCTGCTAACCTGTCCACATTTACATTTCCCACTTCATTGTTTTTAGGATGTATTTGCAGTAAAAGTTTAGACACACTGAGTGTTAAAGTGAAATGTGCTTCTACTGCTGTAACTATGCAAAATACCCCTAGTTAAATCACAGAATCAGAATCATGGAACCATTGAGGCTGGAAAAGACCTCCAAGACCATCAAGTCCAACCTGTGACCCATCCCTACCTTGTGCCCAGCCCAGAGCACTGAGTGCCACATCCAGGCACTCCTTGGACACTCCAGAGATGGGGACTCCAAATGTCCCTGAGCAGTTCCTTTCAGGGCCTGACCACCTTTTCCAGGAAGAAATGTCCTGGGCTTTGTTGGCCTTGAATCTCTCATAGTTTCAGAAGCAGCTGATTGCATTTAAGTGTGTTTTGCTGGATAAAGTTGTGAGATATTTTATCTTTTTTCTTTCATTATGGCTTCAGTTTAGTTTGCTAGCCTGTTGATATTCTTTTGGCATCACAAATCTGGGGAGCTCTTCAATTATTTAGATGAGCCTTGTGAGTAGAACTCCTCCAGAACTGTTTTAACATCTGCGTTGTAATTTGTCATTAATTCTCTGGCTAAGGACACTCATACTTCATTTCCCCCCTTTGAGTAGAGTTCTAATCTGTATTTCATACCAAGGTGATGCCAGTGTTATCAGGAAACTTTTACACCTCTGTGATGTCTATGTAATAAAATCTACAATTTGCCAGTGTATTTACAAGGCCATTCAAATGATCATGCTGCTTGATTAAGTGCTTGGCTTTGGCTGAGTCCAGGGTGTGTTATCAAATCACAGGATGCTGTCCTGACATTAGTTTTAAGGTTTTTTTCAGGTGTTTAAATTAAAATGCCCAAAATGCAGTTTTCCAGTCCAGTGAAATTATTGCAGTTATCAGGTACGAAATTATGAAAATGAAATTACTCAAGAGGACTTAAGCATATTTTTGGTATTTTTTGTGTAAATGTTCATATATGTTCAGCACCTAAGGAACCCTGAGCATGAGGAATAGATTAGAAATATTTAGCAGAAACCATTTAAATTTCCATACCTGAGTCCTCTATCTATAAAACAGGGATAATAGACTTCCTTCCCTCTCAAAAGGATTGTGAAAATAAATATATTAAAGATTGCAAAGAACTGGAGTATTATGGTAATTGATACCATATGCCCAACTAAGATAGCTGGCAACAGTTTCTGAAGAGGCAGGAGTTTTATTCACAGATTCCCAGAATCATTAATGGAGTAAAAGACTTTTAGAATTCTCCTGGTCCGGCTCCTCACAAGGAGCAGGGCTGGCGAATCTCCCCCTTCTCAATCTGAATGTATGAATAGTAGGTATCTGACCTTGGAAAAATTGAGGGTCATTAAACAAATGCTTTTGAAATTTTATTTCATTGGCAAAATTCAAACAAAGCCAGGTAGAAAATAGAACACTCTTTTCAATTCTTGAAAAGGCACAATTTGCAATACAAGACAGTTTGGTGCTTTGTTTCTTTCATTTCTAAAGTCTTCAATATTAAAGTTTTAAGGTTAATGACTTGTGAAATTTGTTGAGTGTTAAAATTCCTTGTTTATTTATTGTTCAATTTGAGGAAAATCTAGCCTGATGATTGCAATCCCAGAGCATTTTGATGTCAAAAAACAGTATTTGTCATTGGAAGATGAATATATATCACAGAAAATTATTTCTTTCCTTTGGCTTATTCTTTTACTTTTAAAAATAATTGAGATCTGTTTCTTCTAGGATGCTCCTTTAGTTACCTGGATTTAGATGTATAGATAGAATGAAGAAAACCACTGGTGTTTCTGAGGGAGGGATTTTATTTCTGGATTTGTGGCAGCTTTTTAAGTAGCTGAATTTCTTATAATTCCTCCTTGATCCCGGGAGTTTTATGTTAAACCATTCACAAAAATTTCAGATTAATCTTTTAGGCTAGTGGATGACTGAAGCCAGTCAGTCTTTAAAGTTTATCCTCTTGTTGATGATTAAGGTCATTTCTAGGGGAAGTCTTTCCCAAGTGGCACTTGGGGACGTGGTTTAGGGGTGACCATGGTGGTGCTGGGAGAATGGTGGGACTGGATAATTGTGAGTGTCTCTTCTAACCTTGATGATTCTCTGATTCTGTAAAAACAGAAACAAACAAAAAAGCAAACAAGTCCCCACACCCCAAAACTAATGTTGAGCTTTAATAACTGCTTTCCTGAATATTTATATTAAACTATGATTGGTTTTGAGAGAATTATTCACCTGATGGGTGTACTTTTTAAAAAGGCATGGGAAACATATGATATTTTGATCAATTGATCTGTTTATACAGTTTCACCTTTCAGAGACCAAAGCATCATTTTTAAAATTGATATTTTTTACCCTTTGATCAGCTGTCACTCTTATCTCCCTATATTTCTTTTCAGATCATTGAGTCCCTCAGATATTTAATGCAGAGAACTTCTGCCCATGTTTCTCTCTTTAGCTAAGCCTCATTAAGCATATAAAAATATATTAATATATTCTCACCGTTATTTTCCATATAAAAATATGGAAAATATTATTATATTTTATATTTTCCGTATAAAAAGTTTCTTTCTTTTGACAGGTGTATCAGGAGCATAAGTGTAGTATATGGCTCTAAGGTGGGATTAATGCCCTATCTCTCTCTCTCTTGCATGCCCTGAATAATACCCAAAATGGGAAGAATTTTTCAACCAGTCGTTCAGAGCAGAGGGGTCCATGAGCTTTCGAAATTAACCCATTCAATGTATAATTATTCTGAAACCAAACAAAACTCATGATCTAGTTCTACTTTTTTGATTGTTTGTGGTGGTTTTTTGTTGGGTTTGGGGTTTTTTTTAATTTTTTTTAGATTTTGTACTACTGCTGCATATCCTCTTGTTTGGTCTCTTCACTGTTTGAACTATGTGGGCAATGCTGTACATTTCCCACTGGAAATAGGGATGGTGGAAGGCTGAGTTATCCCGTGTCTGTTAAAACTGCTGTTGTCAATTTTGTTCTGACAACTCAAAATTGTCTGTGTCTGATCAGGTTACAAACACCAAGGACTGTTTACAAATGTGTCCTGTGGCTCAGAATAAACAGAGGGAATGCTAAGTAGAGTTTCAAATGTGTGTGTTAACTGACAGAGAGGGGGAGAAGTCACCTGCTCTGAGTGATGGGTGATGACTGCTAAAGAAGCTGGAAGGTAGCACGTTCAGCAAAGCACCTGCAGCCCTCAAAGGGTCTGGATCTCCAAGGTTGCAAAGCTCTCAGTGCTCAAGAAGAGATGAGAAATTAAATTATGGAATCATGGAATAGTTTGGACTGGAAGAGACCTTTCAAGGTGGTCTAGTCCAGCCCTGCAATGATCAAGGGCAGCTTCAACCAGATCAGGCAGTTCAAAGTCCCATCCAGCCTGACCTTGAATGTTCCAGGGATGGGGCATCCACCTTTTCTCTGGGCAGCATGTCCCAGTGTTTCACCACCCTTGTACATTCTTTTTTCTTATATCTAGTCTGAATATTTTAGTTTAAAACCATTATCTCATGTCTATCACTACTAGCTCTTCTCTGGACCTGCTCCAACAGGTCTATTTTTTTCTTGGACTGAGGGCTCCAGAGATGGATGCAGTACTTCAGGTGAGATCTCACCAGAGTAGAACAGAGGTGCAGAATCACCTCACTCAGGAGACTCTTTAAGTCTCTCTAGTGATTTCTTCTGCAATAAAAAGGTTTTCTTGATCTACACTAAGCTTTTATTTCCACTTCAGACCTGGGAGAGAAGGAACTGATTTAGTTCTTGAACTGTTCCTGGGTATATCAAAATCAGTAGTCTGCAATCAGCACCGGTGAGATCATGGCTGAAACTGTGTGTCACTCAGTGTGTGTGCCAAAAAGATTGTGGCAAATTAGAGCTCAGATAAAGCTCCCAGGTAATCTGACATCCTGAAAATGCACTTCAATGTGAGTAAATAAAAGAGCAAGATCTATCTTGCCTACCATAGTCAATGTTTAGCTTTCAAGAATGATTTAAACATGAAATAAGCATACACTTGAGGAAAAACTTTGCTAATTTCAAGAAAGTGCAATGAAATGTGGAAACTATGGTCTTGAATATTAGAGTGCTTAAAATTGTTCAATTTTTAGAGTGTCACCTAGGCCAAAGGAAGCCTGGGCTGATATAATTGTTGGAATACATTGGAAAGGGTTGCGATTACTTCCCTACTCTGTTGTCTCTCTGTCCACTTCTCAGGTAACCTTCTAAAAGCTAAGCTTAGGACAGCTGAGGGTGGTGAAAACAGTGCCAGAATTCCTGAGGCAGAATTCCTGCATGCTGTGATAGCAGAGGTGAGGTTAAATGCTGATAATGTCCATGAGAAATGTTCTTATGTAGGTTAATTGCTCTCTCAAAACAAGGGTAAGAGTGTTTTCTATTCCACCTGGCCTTTTTCCAATTTGCTTAATGTAATCAAAGTTACATCAGAGTTAGCAGAATGATTGCAGCCAACTTAAATGGTTGTTAGATAGGGCTCAGTGGCCACATCTCCTCTGGTAAATAAAACAGGGCCAGGGAGTGAGGTGGAGTGCCAGGCTGTCCTGTGCTGACTGTGCAAACACTGCCTGGCTCTCCCTGGGCTCTTGGGCATGATTTTGGCCAGGGCCAGACAGATATTACAGCTCAGGGGAAACCAGGTACTTCCCAAGCAGAAAGGAGAGACAAGAGTGCCCCTGGGATGGGTCCTGTGTTACCACTCAAAGTATGCAAGAAATCCCATTTTTTATTTGTTTCACTGAATCCCATTTGTGGACTCCCAATCCCTGGAGGTCTCCAAGGCCAGGCTGGATATGGCTCAGAGTAACGTGGTCTAGTGGAAGATGTCCCTAGAAGATGTTCCTGCACATGTCAGGCATTTGGAACTGGATGGTTCTTAATGTCCCTTTTAACCCAAACCATTCTGTGATTCCACGAGTATAATTTATGACCTAAATGGTAAAATGGAAAAGGGTGACTTAAAAAATAAATGAATTCCTGTGTTGTTTTGATAGAAAGCACATTTCTGCTGGTGGGCAGCAGAGCAGCTTTTTGCCTCAAGAGCCTTACCAGTCTGACTGAGTATAAATACTCTGTGTTTGCCCAGCAGTGTTCCCACTTTTTTTCCTTGTGGAGCCATTTCTTGCCAAATAAGAAGTAGAGAAAGGATG
This sequence comes from Zonotrichia albicollis, assembly GCF_047830755.1. NCBI lineage: Eukaryota > Metazoa > Chordata > Aves > Passeriformes > Passerellidae > Zonotrichia > Zonotrichia albicollis. The sequence continues at coordinate 15,547,478 of NC_133820.1, read as the reverse complement.
AAAATCCAAACAAATATGTCTTTGGGAGAACAACCTGATAACTCAAAGGACTTGCTACAACCAGTTTAGTATGTTCTTGGGTTGAGAATTGATATTAATATCTGTCTGAATATTTTTCCCTCTGTGCCTTTTTTTCCCATCTGAATGCAGTCTTCTGGAAATCAACACTAAATAAAAAAAAGGCAAACCAGACCACTTTTGTAAATAGCAGAATTGAGCAGCCTATGGCCAAAGAAGGGCAACATAGCTGGGAAAGGGTCTGGAAAACATCTCATCCTATGAGGAAGGACTGAGGGATCTTGGAATGTTTATCTGGAGGAGGCTCAGAGGGGACCTCATAGCTCTCCACAACTCCCTGACAGGAGGGGCAGTGAGATGGGACTTGGCCTCTTCTGCTGTGTCCCAAGTGAAAAGATGAGAGGAAATGACCTTAGATTAAACCAGGGGAGGTCCAGTTTAGGTATTAGAAAGAAATTTTCACTGCAAGTGTGATCAGGCATTGGAATAAGTTGCCCAGAGAGTTGGAGTCACCATGTTCAGGGATCCGGAGGTGTCTGGATGTGGCCCCTGGGGCCATGGCTTTTTGGGGGGATGCTGGTGGTGTTGAGGTGATCCTGAAGGTCTCTTCCAACTTTGATTTTACAGAGCACTGAGCAGCTGAGTTGCTGCCCCTTTTTCAGTCACAAAAGTAACTTAACAAAACACTGCAATTACATCCCTGATTACTCTTTAAAGACTTATGAGGTATTGTCTAAATTCATGGGATTTGACAAGAGGTGAAGCTGAAATACCTCATTTAAAATGTTAAAAAAATCCCAGATGGAATAAACTAGAAGTGACTCAGGGAATCTGATACATTTTCACTATTCTATAGAGACTTCTTAGTTGGAGAAGATGGTTTATTAATGAATATGTGAAATCCTGGGACCACTCCTGTTTTATAGACTCCATTTTCACACGTTCTTTTCACACACAAATAAGTCGTAAACTCAGTTTTACCTCTGCCTTTCAAACCCATAGGAAATGCTTAGTGAAAAGAAAGAATAGAGCTCAAGGCCAGAAACCTGTCAGTATTATAATGAGGAGATGCTCTGTGCTTTCTAACCCTTTCTGTCTCCAAGGGAATGTTTTCTCCTCCAAGGTGAAATTCTGGAGGGCAAGTGCATGTGCATGTGCACACATAAATGCTAATGACAAAGGCTCAGCACCAAATTCTGTTCTTTTCCCCCACCTAGAGCTAAAGCACACTGGATTCACAGGCAGAATCTGCTGGAAAATGGCCACGTTTTAGAACTCACTGACCCAGAAATGGGAGAAACAAAATCAATCAGTGAGTCAGTGGCAGCCAATCTGACAGATCCCAGTGCTCTGCTGGCATGGGTGATGTTCTCTGCTTGCAGGTTCAGCCTTAATGATAACACCAGTGGGGAGACAAAACTGGAATGAGAATGTTCTGTCTTTGCTGACTCTTTCTACATGTTCTGCAATCACTGGAAACAAATCTGAGTAAAGAAAATTCTCAGTGCTCCTTTAAGTGGTTGTGCAATCTTGAAAGCTTTGCTAAAGGAGGACAACAGCCCTTGTACTTAATGCCTTGAAGGATCAGTGACAATAAGTAGTATCCTCAACATCTTAATCCTTTCCTTTTTCTTAATTTTACAGAGGAGGATATGTTTTGGTTTTGCTTTTGCTGGGATTATTTTTTGCCATGCAAGTGAATCAGAGCAGTATATTGCACATGTATTTATATAGCATTTCTCTAAGAATCATAGAAGGACTTGGCTTGGAAGGGACCTTTAAAATCATCTTGTTCCACCTTCCTGCCAGGAGCAGAGTCACCTTCCACTGTCCCAGGTTGCTTCATGCCCTGTCCAGCCTGGCCTTGGACACTTCCAGGGATGGTGCAGCTCCATCTTCTCTGGGAAACTGGTTCTAATGCTTCACCACCTTCACAGGGAAGAATTTTTTCCTATTACCTAATCTAACCCTATTTTCTCTCAGTTTGAAGCCATTCCCCCTTGTTCTATCACTCCAGGCCCTCGTAAATTGTCTCTCTCTGTCTTTCTTCATGGCTCCTTTCAGGTACTGAAGGGACACAATGGGGCGATCCCAAAGCCTTTTCCATTCTGAACAATCCCAGCTGTGCCAGCCTTTCCTGCCAGCAGAGCCGATCCATCCCTCTGTCCATCCTGAAGCCTCTTCTGTGCTTTCTGCAGCAGCTCCAGCTCCTCCCTGTGCTGTTCTCTGTTTATTCAGAGTTACAGGGTGGGAAGGCTCCCACACCATGTACTTGGGCAGCTTTTTGAGAAGGTTCCTGTTAGAATCAGCCTGAGCAATGCAATTTCATGCAGCTGTACATCAAAGCATTTCTGGTGCCAACAAGCCATCGTTTGTGTCAGGGAAGTTGAGGAACTGCAAGTAGTTAAATTATGTTGCCAAATGAACCCATTAAATGCCAGAAAGAAGAAAAATACCTTTCTAAAAAGTCTGATGGGTGTTTTGATGCAGATAAATGTCCTCCGTAGTTTCCTGAGGAAAATGCTGTTGGTCTGTTGGGTGTGAGACTGGGATTTATGGCATATAAACATCATGCAATGGTGTATGAACTTTTTTATCTCCATATCATTTTCCTTTCTTTCTGTCTCTTTACTCTCACTTTTTGCTTCCAGGACTGAATGAGAAGTTACCCTCTGATATATGATATATGATATATGTACTTCTCACTTATTTTTTATTTCTTTCCTCAGTCTTATTTTCCAATGGTAAATTTTGAGGAGCTATGTGTTTTCACATAAGTTGAGTAGATGTTCACACAAGAAAAAGAAATGACCAATTAACTTTGCAGTTTCAGTGTAAAACTATTTCTGTCTCAATTGTTTTGATAATGGAATAGCTCCTCTTTCTCCATTTCCCTAACTTGAAAATGTTGACTCTTTTGAAGAGGTGAATACACCTCTATTTGGATATTTCAACTTTGGGTGAAAAATTAACTGATTTGAGTACAAATTTAAATGTTTTCACATGAAAAATGGTGCATGCATGTGCAGGGAAAATGCATTAAAGTGACAGTAGGTGCATCAAAAGGAATCAGATTTGACGTACACTGAATTATGACAGCAGTATATTAACTTTTTATATTGTGACTGGAAGGGGAAGAGATCTATCAGCATGCAAATATGATAGACTTCATGCTAAACCAAGAATCTCCTAGTAAGCAAAATTAAAGTGTGTGTATGAGGCTTATAGTCCAATTCAGGTTCAAAGGGTTACTTTGAAGTAACGTGTGTTGTATCAGCAGAAATTGTCATGAGCAAATGTGGAATTTGCAGGCAACCCCAACAAGGGAAGCGATGAGAATCTTGACTCCAAGTTTCAGAAGGCAGATTTATTATTTTATGATATATATTATATTAAAAGAAAATTATATATTAAAACTACACTAAATAAAGAGAAAGGAGACATCAGAAAGCTAGAAAGGAAAGGAATGAATAATAAAATCTTGTGACTGCTCAGAGCCTCCACACAGCTGGCTGTCATTGGTCATCAAGTGAAAACATTCACATGGAACCAATCAAAGATGCCCCTGTTGGTAAACCATCTCCAGACCACATTCCACAGCCATCAGATAGTTATTGTTTACCTTTATTTGAGGCTCCTCAGCTTCTCAGGAGAAAATCCTGGTGAAAGGATTTTCATAAAATATCACAGTGACAGGCGAATATTGAGCTGGTACTAAGTTGCAGGAAAGGTGGGATATGCTGGTCTGTTTTATGAAGAAGCAAATTCTTCAAAAAAAGAGTAACTTTTGACAAGATAACCAGATACTGTTTAAAAACATAACAATATATCTAGAGAATAAGTGTAACTAGTGGGTGTTGGGAGGAGGAGCTGGCTTGGGATGAGCAGCACTTCAGCTCGTGTGACAAAAGTAGCTCTGGCTTCAAAGAGTGCTGAATAAACTGGCTGTGGTCACTCAGCCACATGGGAAATTCTGTGTACAGGGCCTTCCTGAGCAGGGAATGTGGAGAGGGAATCAGGGATGGGATGGAGCAGATTGTACATCCAAGGAAACTGCAGCAGAAATAAGCACGGGAGCTTCTGCACTGCACTGCCCACCTTTGCAATCACGAAGAAGAAACAGAAATCAAAATGCCCTTTGGGGCTTTTCTGGACTTGCTGATGCTAAATGACAGAGATGGTGTAGCCTTCCAGAGTCTGAATGTTTCTATTCTGAGGGTGGCAGGGGAGCATTTCCTCTCAGCTTAGCACTGAGGAAAGCTGGGAAATGTTTCTGTGCTGGCAACTGACTGGCCACAGGAAATATAGCCCACAGCCAGACACCATAACTCTGTTTTACTCAGGGATGTTATTTTTGGACCTGTCATGGTATCTGTCTCTTCTTGTTCTTTACCATACCTAATGACAGAGAAATGGCTGCAGGGTGCCCTGCTTGCATGTTTTTCAGCGTCAGTGCAGTGCTCTCTGTGCTCTGGAAGCCTCTCTGTGCCCGTAAGAGGATGTTCCTCACCTGTGGTTTGTTTTGCAGCCATAGGTGAGGGGTGCAAAGTGTGGGTGACATCAGTGTGTGATATTGCTCCTTTGGCTGGCCTTCATTCTGGCTTCAGAATTCACTTTGTGCAGAGAAAGGAGGAAAGATGCATCCAGCCGTGATTTTTAGAAGCTGCCTCTCACAGTGCTCAGGATTCTGGGGGGAAGGAGCTTTCTGCTGCCTCAGTTCTAGGACAGAGCAGAGTTGTTCTACCATTTAATTCATTTTTATGCAGTCAGGAATGCCTGTCTTCCCTGGCAATAACAATTTGTTTTTATGGCATCAGCTTTGGGAGGCAGCCAGATTACTTTCCTATTGCCAGCTTGGAACCCCTGCCTTACTGTGCGTCACATTGAGGTATCAGGCTTGGTCTTTGGCTTTCTTTTTTCTTTCTCTCTTAAAATAAAATACAAAATTCTCCCAGCCCCCCAAAAAACCCCAACCAAACAAAAACCAAAACCAAACAAAACAGCAAAGTATCCTGAGATAATAATTCCAAACAATAAAGTTTTTAGCAGCTAGTGAAGTGCTCTTCCTTCTAGTTATTCTGGTGTGGATCTGTGTCCACTAAAAAATGCAACAGCTCTGCTAAGAACGATAAGCCCCTTCCCTGCTATTTATTTATTTTTAGAAATGGCTGTCTGCCTCCTGGGTACCAGGATCTGAGGATCTGGACTTGTTCCTCCAATAATTGCACCAAGCAGCCACTCAGCGTGTGGATTTAGCAGTGGCAACACAGGCTAAATACAGCCTGTGTTGGATGGTTTAATCATTTTTCATATTACCTGCTCCTGCATTTTAAATGACACTGACAATGTAGAATATTATCTCCCACATTCAATGGATAGAGTTGCTCAAATGATGCTTTGTGATCCAAGTAAAACTGACAAGAGCATTACAAAGAACAAGTAGAAAATAAACCTTCACTGACCACAAATTCTGTGTGAGTTGTATACAATTTGAGGGAGGCTTCTCTCTTGTTGCAAATGGTTTGCACATTCCAAATTCTTTCTTTTGCCTAATGAAAAATGCCTCATGCCTCATCAAACATGCTTTACGTTTGAGATCAGTGCACATTTAACCAAGAGTTAATTAAGTTAACAGGGTTTAGAAATGAACATAATGCACAGTTTGGAATTTCCATTCTGGCATGATTTGCATTTGGCTGAAACACCGTGTAATTGGCAAAGCCCCACGAAGGTGTGTTGCTCTTTTCATGTTCTAAATGAATGTTAACTATGCTCGGGGCTGTGGATGACTTAATTGGTTAATTTTTTCTGGACATGCCTAGAATGTGGGTGTGCCCAAAGCTAAAAACAAAATCCAGCTGTGAAGGCAGTCAAAGGAAGAAGAAAAGAGGTTACTGGGTTAGAAGCAGTTTGGGGAAAGAAGGCAGGGAAGAGATGCTGCATCTGTGAGCACTGAGCTGCAGAGGAAACAGTGGGGAACCAAACCCACAGAGACTAAGATTTCAAATTTTGCCAGGGGCCAAATGATGCACTCTGATTTACTCATTAAATGAAGGCTTTTACATGCCTTTGAATCCTTAAATAGACAAATAGTGCTGGGAAAAACAAAGTTTGAAATTTCAGACAATTCTCTTTTCAGTGTTTGCCATGCTCCACCATCTTTTAGAAAACAAACCAAAAGTGAAATAAAGAAATGGTGATGCCCTGTCAAGAGTTCTACTGTTAGAAATAACAGGAACACAGCATGGGATAGCCACTGTGCTTCTGGGAGTCCTGAGGAAGCTCAGAAGGGCCAGGCTGCCTAAGGGAGCACAGGACATGTGAGTCTGGCCCCTGAGCAGGGAGCAGCACTGTCACTCTCTGCCTGTAATGTACATCAGGGATGCCCAGCTCAACAAAACACTTGGTAAAAAAAAATCCAGGCTGTCAGGACAGGTTCCAGTTTCCATGTCCTACCAATGTCTGCTTCCATAATTTCCTCCCGCAGCAATGCCCTTCTAGCAAGGTCCTGACCTGCTGTCCTTCCCAGGATCTGTCTTCTCTCACCCAAATCAGAACTATACCAGTTTATTCAGGGAAAGGAGAGATCCAGCTTTCTTCTGGGACTTTGTGCTCTAGAGCTGGTTTTGTTTACCTGTGCACACTTTGGCCAGCTCACCTTGCAGCCAGCCACGGGTGTCCTGGCCTCTTCTCCCATGGAACGAGGGATAGGACAAAAGGAAATGGCATCAAGCTGCACTAGGTGAAGTTCAGGTTGGAAATCAGGAGGAATTTCTTCATGGAGAGGGTTGACAAGCATTGGAAGGGGCTGCCCAGGGAGGTGTGGAGTCCCCATCCCTGGAGGTGTCCAAGGAAGGCCTGGACATGGCACTCGGTGCTCTGGGGACAAGGTGGGCATTGGGCACAACTTGGACTCAATGATTTTGAAGGTCTTTTCCAACCTCAGTGATTCTGGGATTCTGTGAGCCAAACTGCAGCTGTGCCCTTTCCAGATGGGCTGCAGGCATCCTGCAAGGGTGTCACTGTCTATGAAGGAAACTTTCCATCCCTGGAGAGGAAAACACAGCATGGGGGATGTCCCATGCTGTTATCAGGCTGAACGAGCTGTTTTGTAAATCTCAGTGTTGGCATAGGCAGCAGTGAGCACATCCTGCCACTGGGCTGTGTGTGTGGTTATATTTAGTTTTTTGGGTGTCTGAGAGCAAATCAAAGGATTTTCCCTAGCATATAGGCTTGCAAAGCTTGGGGGAAAAAAAACTAAAAAAAAGAAACCAATCCGTAGAACAAATTTACACCTGTAGTTTGTACACCCATAGTTTAAGGTGCAGAAAGCGCTATTTTGGTGCTGTGTAATTTGTTTATCACTTCACATTTCTCATTGGCCTCTTTATTTCTGGTTTCTTTGTGTTTACGGTCTCCCAGCCTTATTAACAGTGCAGTGCCATGCAGCTTGGCTGCTGGTGACAGGCTGTCAGAGTGCTGCAGATCTCCCCACCACCAAGCCCCCTCAGTGACAAACACTGACTCATCGCCTGTTTTCCACCACTGGGGAAAACCACAAACCCGACCTCTGAGAGTGCCCCAAACTCCTCCAGCTCCTGCCCTCCCTCCCCTGGCTCTGTCTCTTCACTCATCCCTGCTCCCTCAGCTGCTGTTCCCAGTGTGACTGAGCCGTGTTCCCTGGGCTGCAGTGGGCGCCGCGCTCTGGTGCCGTCATGTGACAGTGTTCACAGGGGTTTTCAGATGAGGTGAGAGATGAGGATCTGACTCCATATTTCAGAAGGCTTGATTTATTATTTTATGATACATATATTACATTAAACTATACTAAAAGAATAGAAGAAAAAATTCTCATCAGAAGGCTAGCTAAGAATAGAAAGGAAAGAATGATAACAAAGGCAGCTGTCCCAGACTCTCTGTCCAAGCCAGCTGCTGTGATTGGCCATTAATTACAAACAAGCACATGAGACCAATCACAGATCCACCTGTTGCATTCCACAGCAGCAGATAATCATTGTTTACATTTTGTTTACATTTTTGAGGCCTTTCAGCTTCTCAGGAGAAAAAATCCCAAGAAAAGGATTTTCATAAAAAGATGTCTGTGACACCATCGGGAGATGCCAAGGCCTTGCTGTGGCCCACACAACAGAGCCACGATTCGTGGATGTTCATTCATTCATTCTTTCTTTTCCTTTTCCCCTTGTTGTACTTAATCTCTCTCCACACAGCTGTTGATGCCTTTTTGGGCTACCTAAAAACATAGGCCAGACAAAATTAAGGGAGTAAAAAGCAGTTGTATTTATTGAAGGGCCTTCAGGTACATTTAGGGCAGATGAAGCCTCCCAGGGCGATCCCATGGGATGCCTCCCATGCATTTTCAAATTTTGGTCTATTTGCATGGTCTATTTGCATATTGGTGGTTAATATTCCAATTACAGCTTCAGATAATGAATTAACTTACCCCAAATTTGCTCCCCTCCAGCTCAGTTTTGTTTGCATTTCTCAAGGCCCGAGACAGTGAGGTGTCCTTGATCCCCAGGCCTAGAGAGGAATTGTGTTGTCTGACCAAATGGGAAAGCAGCAGCTCACACTCTATATGGACTTTAGAGTTATATACTAAAGAATTGCAGGATTACAAATACATGAAAAATAGAAAAGCTAAAATCCTGAAGCATCCCTGTGTTCTCTAGGAATACTGTGGCTCCCAGTGCCAGCCGAGCACTTGGAGAACGCTGGAGGAGCTGTGAATTTTGCACATCCCTAGGAAGGGTTACAGACAGGGACATTACTGGTGCTGGCACAGCCCAGAGCAGCTGGAAAAAATCTGAAAGCCTCATTGCATTCAGTGTCTTAAAAAATAAATAAATCAGTTGTGTGGTTATTTCTTTGCTGAAGGGTTTGGATGGTGGTCACAGAGCAGTGGAAAACACTACATCAAGTTGATGGGAAGAACCTAGAGGAGGTGAGCAGTGTCACTTGCCAGGGGAACTAATTTTATTTTCCAGAGAGGGAGGAAAAAGGAAGGTCATGCAGCACGAAGCTGGGCAGAGGCTGAAATTGCATTTTGCCACTTAATTAACAAGCAGCCAATCTATAGCCTGTAGCTGTCCTGCAGCCCCATAATTGGGAGCTGAACCCATTTCCTCCAACCTTCAGAGCTCCCCACACATGACATGAGGTATCAGAGTGTGTGACAGATCACCAGTGTAGGACACCTGTGCTGTCACATGTGCCACCCCTAGCTGATCAGTTTAATTCCCTAATTAATTATTGATAGGTACTGAGGTCTCCATTGCTTTTATTTTTAATACTTAATTTCAATTAATGATTGGAGGAATGCAATGGTTTATTTGAAAAAAAAAAAAAAAGAGGGATAAAAGGGCTTTCCTTAATTAAGCCTGTTATTTGGGATTTTTTTTCTGGGAAATATTTGAATGAATATTTTAGAGGATTTCATTAAAAAAAAAAAAACCCACAAAACATCAGTCTCACAAAATGATGAAAATGGAAAAACTTCTGATGAAAAACACTAAGAAAGAGAGGGCAGATAAATCTGGGGGAAGAGCATTTCAACAAATGGATTCGTGCTCTCCTTCCTAACCTGCATCTGCAGGCAACACTGACTGGAGAAATGAGATGACAGCTTCTCCCTCCCCCCTCTGACTGTGCCCCTGAGGACTGGAAGATGTTTAATTTGATATGCTTTTGAGTCCTCCCCCCACCATCTCCAATCTCCAGGGGTGTTTTATCACTCAACACTGTTAAAATTTAGATGTTGTTATCCCACTACCTCCGCTGAGTTTTTGCTTCAGTTTTTTTTTCCTTCATCAAAAAGTAAAGCAAGTGGAGTACCCAAAATATGCACAAACCTAAGTTTTTAAGGGCAAGCTATAAGCAAATGTAGGTTTCAGGAAGCAAAGGCTTCTGCTGGCTCCAGGTTCTGCATTTCCATGGATCAGTGGGTTAACTAAAGCCTATGAGAAGGCTCTCAGTGGTGTGATGGTTGTGACAGGTATTAGATTGGAGGGGAAAATAGACAAAAAGAACTATCATTCAAAATGACATGAGGTTGGTGCTTACAAAAGGGAGGGAAAATCCTGAGCTTAGGCAGAAAATGTTACTCCTGGTTTACTACTGCTTCAGGTTTGCCATTATCAGTGGGCAGTAACAAATCAGATGTTCAGTCTTTTCTTCTCAAGTTTGTTTATTCATATAATTAAAAAAAAATTTCCTCTCCTTAAGGAGAAAAAAAGAGCTAAAATTAAACCTAACAGCCTCTGAGTGATCACTCCTGATGCTTATAATTTTTCAGGACTATGGGAAAGACCATGAGATTCAGTGAATGGATACTCTTAATATTCTTTGATGAGCCAATATTTGGGTGGCCATTTCATTACAGAAGGAGCTGTCAGTAAACAGGTGAATGATATATTGTAAATATCAGCTTTGTGAAGCTGCCACAAGCAGCCCTGGTTGTGAAAACCTGGCAGAAATTGCCCTTGCAGCAATTAAGACCTGCTTGGGTGTCAGTGCAATATCAGCCCCATTACCCATTGTTTTTAATGCTGCTGCACCCTGATAGGAAAGAGAGGAAGCAGCTCCCTGGACCAAGGCCTGCACAAAGGTGTCTTTATTTTGTGGCTTTCAGCTGTGGAATACTGCCAGCAGTTTATTTTGGTTTTTGGTTTTTGTTTTTTGTTTGTTTTTTTTTTTTTTTACCTTAAATAAAAGGGAGGGTGGAAGGGAATTGTACAGGAGAGGGAGCAGTAGCACCTTGTCCCATGAGGTACCTGTGTGTTCAGTCCCAATCTTGGTGTCATTTCAAGTGTTAACACTCTGAGGATTTTTGTTTTGTTGATGATGCATTGCTGACTCCTGTAAAACCATGAGGGAAATCTGGAGAGAGGGAGCTTAGGGCTGTCCCTAAAGGAGGAGCCCTGGATCAGCATTTTGCTGGTGCTCCTTGGTGGGGACAGGTTATCCATGATGCTGTGGCAAAGCTCATGTATCACTACCACCCTTCCTGCTTGGATTTAGCACCTCCAAAAAGCCCATAAACAGTCATATGGCTCAACTCCTCTTCATTAAATATAAACTGAGAATCAGGTTAGCATTTCACAATTTCATCATTGCGGCTTTCTGTATCATCTACAACAATGCAGCCTCGTTTTCCAATTCTGCTGCAGTCTCTGAAATGCCACTGCCTGAGTTTATATTCATGTTTCATTTTCAGGGCTGTGCTCACAGGCTAGAAAATAATTAAATAATGAAGATTTAGTTTAGATGCAGCATTGCTGTAGGGGAAAGATTAGCAGCAAATTCTGCAAGTGTGGGGTCAGAACAGACAAGGTTTGGAGGCTATGCCTAATTTTGGGGAAGCATAGAGGTATAGGAAGATATTTATTATCCAGAGACTAAAAGGAACTCCTTAATTTGTCTTCCAGACTTCTATTAGAGGTTGAATCTAGGTGGGTGCACAGTCTTCTTTCTTATTTAGGGCTCAAATGTTAATTTTTAGTTGGATCCAAAGGTTCTTTTGGAAACACATGGAGTGCAAGCTGCAAGCAGCCACAGCGCTGAGGGGATTGCAGAGAGGAAAATCTGTGTTTGAATTCCTCTGGCTCAGACACTGCTCAGTGTGAGCTGGTTCAGGTTTTTTCCCTTTTCCCTGGAACATTGAAATAAGGAGCCTCTCTCCTTTTTGATAAGATTGAGTTGCAAATGGATTAGTTTGAAGAACTCGGAATAAATGAGATCTGCAAAGGTTCCTTCTTCCTCTTAGGGTTAATCTCCCCCCCCTTCCACTTTCATTTTCATGCTGCAATATCAACAAAGACTTGACTACACCAAAATCAAAGCAGCTGGGGAGGGGCAATAGAGGAAAGCAAACAGAAGGTCAGTCATTGTGCTTATTCCTGCACATATTTGCTTATTTTTTTCTCCCCTTATGCCTCCTTTATATGATTTTTAGCAGTTTCCATCAGGTGGATACATTATCTGATGCAGTGTCATTACATTGTAGAGATTGCAGCACTTCTGCAGTTTCCTGGATGTCATTCTGCCAGATATGTGAGCCTACAGCAGTTTGCATTTGTTACCCTTTCTGGTATGCTCAAAATATCTCCCAGTATTCATGTACAGATATGAAAGATTGCTTCCCATAGAGATGAATTGAACCAGCTTGTCATACCTATAAAAATCAATGTATTTTTGGAAAGGGTAGACATATGAGGAATAAACCAGAATCCAGATATTCTCAGCATTTTATAATGCTGTCAAACCTCTGAATTATTGCGACAGAAGTCATGGATCTTAAGATGAACATTTTCAGTATAGTCTCCATTTTGGTGGGGGGAATCTCCAATTAGGAAAGCTGGGATTTGTGATTCCACTGGTAATGTCTACATTTCACATACAACTTGTGCAATGTGTCTTGTCCCATGACATCTGCCTGTGATTAATCACTGCTTTTCTCATGACTCAGAAAGAAATACAAATGTCTGGGAAATAAAAGATTTTTTTTTTCTCTACCTTTCTCCTTTCTCTCTAGGTCTTCACAGAATACATATGTCTGCATTTTTTTTTCCTGAGCTGTGTTTTCTATTCCTTATGCTGTTTTATATAGTGGCAGTGAATGCACAAATGCTGCAAAGCACCTGGGGAAAAATCCAAAAATCCTCACCTGCAGCATGCCCAGCTCCTGCACCCTGCCTGGCATAAAACTAGAGGCAAGCTGAGGCAGAGGAAATAAAGAAAATCATGTATTTCACAGGAGAAGGCAGTTTGCTGCAACAGATCTATCTCATTAGTGCTGTGATGACATTAGATGCCAGGATATTCCATTTTAACTAGATCATAAATTTGACTTTGCCTAAAGGATCCATCATCAGTGGTGTCTGTGTTCCAGTAGCTTCTGTATGGTTTGCAATCTCAACTTGGGCCTCCCTCCTCCCAAGACAGGTTTTATCCAGAAATGGGAACTTGGTGCTCTTGTAAATTAGGACTGGAGTGCAAAGCTGGATTCTTGTTGCCTCCCTCCTGTTGACAAATGTTCTTTCTTTTAATCTAGCTAGCTGACAAGGAAATGAATTAAACATTAGCTGAATTGGTGAACTAAGTGTTGAAATCCTTTCCTTGTGAAAGGAAAAAGCATTTCACCTGGCATGTGCTTAACAGCCATTTAGTAGGTCAAGACTGAAGGAAAATGGGATAATTTTGTTTTATTAAAAATGGAAGAAACCAGCAACATTTTTCTTGAACATATTTTCTGTAGCAATTGCTTTCCTAATAAAAATATCATTATCCAACTGCAGCAATCACAAATGTCATTTTTACACTCTTTGGGGGAAAAAGCAGACAGGCAGAGACAGAAGAATAAGTAGTGGAAGTAGTTAATCAATTTAAGGAGAAGTGATATGGCAAACTGCTGCATACTGGTAGCTACAAAGCTATTAATAAAATTCTTGAGTGTTTATCAGAATTTTATGTTATAAAGCAGGTCCCATGGTAACACTACTGTTTTAACTGCACACCTGCTTGTATAGCTCCCTCCCAGGGTGGAAGTGAGATTTATGGTGGGGATTTGCCTCCTGAGTGGCATCTCAACACTTCTAAAAATCAAAAATATGAGTAATTTCAGATGATTGATTCTATAAGGTGCCCACTCCACAAGCTGGGTAAATACAGTATAAATATAAGTGAAGCATATATGGCATTACCCTCCCCAAGCCAAACTGATCTTCATCAAAAATTTCCTGCACATATCGGATATTTTTTACTGCTGTAAAAATTCTGTCATTAATTTTCTTTTTTTTTTTTTTTTCTCATATCTTTGTGCAAAAGTGTGCTGAAAGGCAAAATTGAAATGGTGAGGTTAGGAAGAGTAAGTTGAAGATGCCAAGGTCTCAGTTAATACAAAATCCTTTACTTTTCCTATAAGCACAGCTGGATAATTTTAGGATCATAGATACAGCATTAAAAAAAAAAATACAGCTGCAATGGCCACTTTCACAGTAATGAGTTCAGAGCTCCTTTTTAATCCGTGGGATGCTTTACTGGGGAGTTCCTCACTGTACTTGCCTGCTCACAGTTCAGTGGGGCTCTTTTGGGTTTGTTTTGTTCTCTCCTCACTTTTGCAGGTTTGATTTTTCCAGCTTGTGCCAGCCCTTCTGATCCAGGAAATCCCAAGAGATGGAAGTTGCACTTTGGAACAGGGGGTAATTTTCACTCCATAACAATCCTGGATAATATAAAGGGAATTTTTTGAAGCGGATCCCATCAGAGTGTGAGGCTGTGTGAGTTAAAGCTGTGGCATCCTCTTCCAGACAATATCCCTCTGCCAGGGGCTAGGACAGGATTTGTCCCTGCAAGGAAGTGAAGCAATGCCTTATTTCTCCATGTGTGAAAAGTAGCCTCCAATTAAGATATCAGACAATATTTCAGAGCAAACACTGATGTCTATACATTAGGGAGAGAGCTCTTGGCAGCTGAATAACAATACCTCCTCAGTCCACTGCCTTTTGAAAGGGAAGCACAACTTCCCTTCTTGTCCTTATCTGAACTGTGCTTATGAGACAAGAAACATCCTTTCTGCTTTTATTTTCTCATGTACTCAGCATAATCTGATAAAAGTGAAAGAATCAAAATCCATCACCTGATGTGGAGAAGTATCATTTACTGCCTTATTGAGCTCTCACTTTGCAGCTGTCTAGACAGGCTTTTCTTTAGGAGGGTTTAACCTGAGGCTGGTTGGTTTTTTCCTTCCAGATGAAAAATATCCCATGGTGCTTGAAGCACATATAGTTCTTCTCTCTTCTCTTCTCTTCTCTTCTCTTCTCTTCTCTTCTCTTCTCTTCTCTTCTCTTCTCTTCTCTTCTCTTCTCTTCTCTTCTCTTCTCTTCTCTTCTCTTCTCTTCTCTTCTCTTCTCTTCTCTTCTCTTCTCTTCTCTTCTCTTCTCTTCTCTTCTCTTCTCTTCTCTTCCTTTATGCACAGAATCATGGAATGGTTTGGGTTGGAAGGGACCTAAAAAATTATCTGATTCCAATCCCCCTACCATGGGCAGGGACACCTCCCACTGTCCCAGGCTGCTCCAAGCCCCAGTGTCCAACCTGGCCTTGGGCACTGCCAGGGATCCAGGGGCAGCCACAGCTGCTCTGGGCACCCTGTGCCAGCCCCTGCCCACCCTCATGGTAAAGGATTTCCTCCATGTATCTACCCTAAATTTCCCACAGCATGTGGACTATTTACTCCTCCTCCTCCTCCTCCTCATAATAATAATAATAATAATAATAATAATGATAATAATAATAATAATAATAATAGTAAAGTCTATTTTCTTTCAAGCATTTTCCTTGGAGTGGGATTCTTTTAAAAACACATTTGTCTCTAGGCCCATTCATCTTGTCTCCCAAACTGTCTGGTGGGCTAAGGACCATGATGACCAGGCAAGAATTATGGCTGTGACCCTTAACACAGGGCCTGACATTCCAGGTTCATCCTTTTGCAAATGAAGGATTGATGGAGGGTCATCCACCTGATTCCATGGGGAGCAGCTTTGTTGGGCATGTGACAGTACCTGAGTCACACACAATTATGCTATTTACACAGTTATTTCCCTCACTGTTTTCCCTTCTATTGGTAGATTAATTGTAATTATAAAGACTCAATTGTCATCATCAGACTGAACTGAATCCTGTGCTCTTCAGCAGGTGCTACACCCCCCCTGGGTAGGATGCACACTATGGATGACACCTATGGACACTCCATGCAATCCAAACTTGCCCATGGGCTGTGCAATCCCACAATTAGCTGGGAAAGGATCTTGAGAGCTCACCTGTGCCATCTCCTGACATCTGTGCCATTTTTCAGGGATGCTGAGCTTTTTCTGTGCTTCTTCCTCCTGACTGAGCTGTTCTCCTGAACCGAAACTAAATCCACCCAGTCAAACTTACGGTGGATGGAGCAAATATTTTCTCTCTTCCACTCTCCACTTTGGAAAATGCTGGTTTATCTTCCAAAATATTTTCTTGTTTAGACTAAATAGCATCCACTCCTCCAGCCTTTCTTTCCATGCCCCATTTTCTAGACTTTCTCATGTTGTAATGTCTAGCATTTAATACTTTAATTACTTGTAGATCCAGGTCAACACTCTCAGCATTTAACTACTAAATTCTCATGATACATGGCTAAATTTGGACATCTTTTCAGGACATATCTAAAAGTAAAAAACCCATATACTTATTGATGTCTGTACTTGCCTCTGGTCCTGTTTTCAAACTCTGGCATGAAAAATTCAGACTGTTGTGTACCCTAGCACAGAACTGCTGCTGATATAAAACAATTTTCTTCCCAGGGTGGTGGTAACCAAGCAAAACTTTTCATAGTCAGTGGCATTTTGTTCTCTTGGCATGTATTGTGGACCTTGTCTTCAGTACAGGATGATGACCTTTGTGTAAAATAATTTGGCACCCTGAAAAGTTTGTAAAAATGTCACCTGCCTTTGTCCTGCCATTCCCATTGTTCCAGCACTTCATAGGAAGGATTTTTCATTCTGCTTCTTTGAAATCTCAGACATTTTGATATGAGAAGTTTCAAGATAAGGGGCAGGGTGTATTTTGTGCTAAAGTGTCACAACAGATCAAAATGCTGAGGATGCTTATTACATCAGATAGCCCTGACTGGGCTCACCCTCTGTCTTCACCAGCCTTTCCTGGTGATGGATTGGATCCATGTTTGACTTTAAGAGGTTAATTTATAACTGTGAATAGCTGGATCTGCTAGTTGAGCAGAGGAAGCTCAAAAAGGAAACAATAAAAAAGGAAACAATGAAAAAGCATTTACTGAGGCCTTCTGGGTGATTAGGTGGGCCATAGACATGAATTAGATTTTAAACTCTTATTTTTAGAGCCCTGGACATTTGAGTCATGGAGACAAAACGCTGTATCTTCAGCAAGACAGATGCTTGCTGTCGAGAGAGGGATCATGGCAGTTCAGCAGGGAGTGCTTTACCAGCCTCTTAGGAGCAGTCAGAACTCACTTGGATGGTCAGCAATCTACCTGATAACCTCAAATAAAGGGCTCAGAAAATAAAAGATTTTTAGTGGGACTGAGTTTTTAGCTGGCATGTACTTTGATACAATGGGATTGTGCATAGATTCCAGAATATCTTCACTGAAAATCATAAGGATCCTGTTGTGTGGCTGCTGCATTCACTGAAGAATTCCCTTCACCATATATTTTTTAGGCTAATATTTTATTTGATCATCTGCAAAACTCAATGCAGCCCTGGAAAACAAACAGCAGATGACATTTTGGTTGTTCTCAGATACGGTGCCTTGCATCTCAAAAAGATGGTAATATTGGAACAAGAAGTGTTTGTTTTTGCTGTGGTTCTGGTGTTGATAAATGTTCTGTCTTTTCATCTTGCTTCAGGAAGAAAGCATGAATTAAACATTAATTGAACTGTATTGACTGCCAACATGCAGAAATCTTATTGTAGATGTTGGAGAGTGCAGAAGGCTGCAGGGCAGATTGCTGTTCCTTCATTGATTATTTCAGTGGTAAAAAAGACTTGTTGACAGAGCGCTGTTCTTATGTGAATGATATTTACTTCCCAGAGTATCCCTGCAGAGGTGAGAAACACAGCAAAGACAGCGTGCCATAGATGTTCTGTGTGACACTACAGGGCAGGGAACAGAGATCTCACCTTCCATTTTTATTTCCCTCTAATAACATTAATACTTTTGGCATTCCTAAGAAAAAGATATTATAGAAAATCACATCCTACGAGTGACTGCCAATTTTCTTTGCTGTTTGCCTTTATTTTTTAGGCTTTTTTTTTTTGTTGCTGCTGCAGATCTCTGTGCTTTTCCTGGCTCGTGGCTCCCACCGTTGTACAGTAATAGGCTTTCCAGTACCCATAGTAACACAGATTGAAGGTGACGGGCAAAGAATCCCAAAGCTGAGATTCCTGCCCTGGATGACGGCACCGGAATTTAAACGAAACACGGAGCAGGCTCTGCAGGAAGAGACCCCTTAAGCACTGGCTCAGGGGGGTGGATGGAGCATTTCAAGACATGCTGAGACTTGGAGATTTCCATAATGTACCTGTGGAAGGGAATCTGGCTAAAGGGATGCTTTTGCTTTTGGGGCTGGACAGGCAGGTTTTGCAAAAATCAACCTAAAAATAAATACAGCTCAGGCAAACTGCTGGTGCTCAGAGCAGGTGGGTTTATACTGCATATGAAAAATAATGAATCCCCCACAAAAATTGCACTAAAAGCCTTTTCTGGATGAAAATTTTGCTTCTTTTCCCATGATGATTGTTGCCATTAATCCTGTAGGATGCAATAGCATTTTTATATAATAAATCTCACACAATTTTCCTTGCTTCTCTCTGCAACAGAGCCCATTAAATAATCCTTTTTGCCCTGTTATTATTTTTTTCTTTTTTAACATAAATATGTAACAATTACTACTAGAAATTCTGCAGGAGTTTTGATTTTAGTGATACTGAACATTTAACACCTGTGCTGACAAATCCTTTGGAGCCACAGTAGGTACAAATCCTGTTTTAATCTTCCATTCCAGTTGTGTTCATCATCACCTTGCTTAAGTTTTTACAGTTGCTAACAAGTGTATAACGCACCTTGTACATGCTTTTCATATTACTGAAGCTGGATTTTCTTGCTTCTCTCCTCCCTCCCACGCATTTTCTGATTGCATTCACTTCTTGCTGAGTTGTACTGGCTGCAAACACTTGCTGTTATTCTCAGGGCAAGGGTGATGCATGAATCATTGGATGTAAATCTCCCTGGATCTCATGAAATCAACCTTAAATATATAGCAAATAACAGTAGGGATTTTTAAGAAAGATTAATTTATCCCTTCGTTCAGAGAAGTCCATCCTCCAGGATTTCCAGTCAGGCTGATCGTTGTGAATTACTGATGGGGAAATTCAATAGTTTGCTGCAGGAATACAAGGTTTTGATAAGCAAGGGCTATGAAAAAGGGCATTTTTGACACATTTTTTCAGGATCTCTTATGCCTCTTGCTGGATGCTTCAGGCATCGGTTCTCAGAGTAAGAATTAAAATGGATTCTTGATTTTGTAACATTTTGGGCAAATAGAATGGATGCTCTTGCATAAAATGCCAGAGCCAGATAAATTTGTTTGGAGAATATACAAGATATTTGGAGTCTGAATGGTCTCCTGCCTTGTATCTTTCTCTGCTGGAGGAGAGGGCACAGATTACAGTGAATCCAAAGATACCTGGTGAAGACAAGAGATTAACACATCAATACACATCCAGCTCTGCCTAAAGCACTGCAACCTCCTTCCTCAAAGCATAAATCCTTTATTAATGTTAGCTGATTTGGCTTGGATTAAAATCAAATCACAGAATCCCAGGATCCCTGAGGCTGGAAAAGCCCTCTCAGCCCATGGAGCCCAAGCTGTGCCCAATCCCCACCTTGTCCCTAGCCCAGAGCTCTGAGTGCAATGTCCAGCCCTTCCTTGGGCACCTCCAGGTTTGGGGACTCCAAACCTTGTGGATATCTGAAGGTTTGTCAGTCTAGAAAAGGTTTGAGCACTCTGAGCAGTGAGGCACTGCCACATCTTCTCTCTGCCACCATTAACCACGTGGAATTTGTTGTTTAAAAGAGGGGAGGGAGTTAGATGTGAAGAAAACCGTGGCACCCTTTGCTTCCAACAAGGCACCTTATTTCAGCCTTGGTGCTGATATACTTGGTGTTATTCAAATTAGTATTTGTCTGATGGCTCTGAGCACTTTGCTTACTCTGGCTTGTAAAATGCCTGAGTTCATTCAATCAAACATTAATTCAGTTCTCAAAAGATCCTTGTGCTCCAGATTGATTGTATAGTTTGCATTAAACCAGCACACTGGTGTAATCCCAACTGCTACAAGCAGCTGCTTTTAATTGTCTCCAATGGTGACCTGTCAAAAATTGATCCTCATCTTGTTCTGAAACCACAGTCACTACTTTCTAATGTAATTACCCAGGTGTGCCCCAGAAAGGAAAATAAATGCATGATTATAAATTCTAGCATACAGAATTGAGTAATTATCAGTATGAAGCATAAAAATCTGAACTGTCATTTTCTTCCTTTTGTTTTTGCCTTTGTTTACAGTGGAATAGTGAACTGTACCTAAAGATCCACAGCAAGAACCATTTTTCTTGTTGAATGAGACATAACATCCTGAATGTCTTTGAAATCATCAATGTATGCAGTTGCTTAAATGAAAGTGGGAGACCTTTTTAAAGGCGATTTTGCAAAGTAGTTATTACATAGAGATATTTTGTGTCTGTTAACTGCAAATACTCCATGAGAGGTTTAGAAAGGATGATTCAAATGCCAAGTCATTCCTCTGGTTGCACTTTATGCAGGATGTGACTCTCCATTTTTCCAGAAACAACAACTCCATGGTGCAAAAGGCTCTGGGAATAGCTAGAAATTTTGGCCAGCTATTGTGTTAGCTGGGAGTGTCCCAAGTGTCCGATGAAGGCAGGAATGATGAATCTGACTCCATGTTCTCAGAAGGCTAATTTATTACTTTATAATACTATATTATACTAAAGAATACTATACTAAACTATACTAAAGAATACAGAAAGGATACTTACTTAGATGCTATTTTAGCATTTAGCTGAAGTGCTAAAAAGATAGTAATGAAAACTCGTGACTCTTTCCAGAGTCCTGACACAGCTTGGCCCTGATTGGCCAAAGAGTCAAAACAACTCACAGCAGAATCCAATCAGGCAATCACCTTAGGTAAACAATCTCCAAACACATTCCACATGAGCAAAACACAGGAGAAGCAAATAAGATAAGAATTGGTTTCCTTTTCTCTGAGGTTTCTCAGCTTCCCAGGAGAAAAATCCTGGAATCCTGAGCAAAGAGATTTTTTCAGAGAATGTGAATGCCACAGTCAGCAGTAACTTTTACCTGAAGGACTGGTTTGGGTTGTGATATTTGGTATATTTCCTTCAATTGCTTTGAAATCTGTGGTATGTGCTGTACTAATTAGAGAAATGAAATATTTGCTTTGGGAGGGGAACTTTACTCCCATTAATCAAGATATTTTCCTGTGGTATTTATAAGAAAAGGTGGTAAAGAAATAATACACGTATCATAGGCCAGAAAGATTCCTCTCCAAATACAATTCCATGTCAGGCCCTTCTAAATACAAAGACATGAATGATTTAAAGGCAAATTATATTTGCCACCAGTTACTGAGTATTTTTATCAAAAATGTCCCTATGTTTGCAAATCATGGGATAATTTGAGTTGGAAGGGACCTTAAAGATGATCCAGTGCCACTCCCTGCCATGGGCAGGGACACCTTCCACCACCCCAGGATGCTCCAAGCCCTGTCCAGCCTGGCCTTGGACACTTTCAGGGATGGGAATAGCCTTCTAAATATGTGTTTTTCTGCTAAGACATTTCAGCTGAATTCTCCAATCTTAAAAGTTCAGAAACTGCAGAAGTTTCTCTTTAGGAGGCACTGGATCAGTGAGCACTGAAGTTTTGTGGGGTTTTCCTTGTGCAAGGATGAATTCACCTCTACATAGGAATGGTATATTTGTATTTATTTTCTGATTAATCTAATAAGGCTCAAATACCAGTTTGTCACTAAAATGCAATGTATCATTAAATATGAAAAATGGGAGGTATGTGTGCCTTTGAAGCTCTTTCTGGGAAGAAATTAAATTAGTGCTCATACATTATGCTTTTTGTATAATCTGCTTTCTTAATTATCACTAATGTGGGGGTTTTTGTGTTAGAAAAGTATAAACAGACACCTTATTGCAAACCCAATGTGGATGGATTTTATAGCCCAGTGGAAAATATTTAACTTCAGTGTTGCTGAAATTTTCCTGGTGTCACTAATCTTTTAACCTCTTTAGCAGTTAGAATTATCCAGAAAGCCACATTACCTCTGCAAGGAAAATGTCTCTGTGTGAAATAAATCTTTTTGTGATCATTCTTTTTGGTCTGTTTCCCCCCATTTTTACAGGTAGCCTTGAAAAAATATAACTAATTTCCCATTTCTTATATCCTGATTTAGATATTCCCTTATATTTTCATTTTGCTGCATATTCATTGCAGTAACTCAGTTTCACTCTGATGTTTCTGCAGTTTATTGTCTCACCTTTTATTTATTTGAAAATAAAACGTGATTTAATCCTACAGCATCCTTAATTGGCTAAACACAATCCATTGTTTTGTCCTGAAACATTATTCTTTGCCCTTTACATCAGGTTCATTACAGGCATGTCACTTTTGCATGTGACAGTTGAAGATCTGTGATATTTTTATTTTTTTCTTTCACATGGTAATGCTATTAAACCTGGGTTGGCTGGTTTTGTTGGGTTGTTTTTTTCTCTGTGTCTCTTTTTATTTTTTTTTTTCTTCTCTTTTTTCTTTATTTTCTCTTTTTTTCTTCTTTTTTTTTTTTTTTTTTTTTTTTCATTTTCCCAGGCAGCTTCAATTTGCAGAGGCTGAGCAGGTCAATCCATTGTCCTTGCTGGCGGCCCCAGATGCTGCTGGGCTGCTGCACAATAGGCAGCCTTTGGGGGTCAGAGCCTGCATGAGGCTGATAACAGAGCTGTTCCAGGCTGGAAAACACCATGATTAGCCAGCTTCACTCTGCCTCAGCATGGGGCTGGAGCCCAGTGGCAAATCCTAAAGATGCCACGTTCTGGGATCTCTCCTGCCTCATCTTTTTCCTGTACGGATCGAGGCGGCAAACTGAGAAACCAGAACACTGCTGGTTGGATTTTAATATTTTTAAAAATTATGCTTATTGAAAGCCAAGATAAATAAGATTGAAAGCTGTAATAAATAACAGTGTGTGTGAGTGTGTGAAGGGCAGATTTCACATTTGCTGCCTCATTTGCAGGTGCAGCATTTGCACAGTTCTGCTGTATCTGACATGTAGGAGCTTCCTGATTTCCATCCACTCCCTCTCCCCATCCCTGGGATGGACCAAGCCCTTGGCAGGGCCTGACTGGGCAGTGGGAAAGGTGGGAAAAGCCCTCGGGGTTGGGACAAGGAGCTGAGCACAGGGCCACAGCATGTCCTGGCACTGCAGGTCCTGCAGTAGGTCCCTCTTGGGCAGGAGGGTGAATAAAAGCAAGAAATGAGCTTGGGTGTACAGGAACAGCTTTTCCTTATGAGAACATCTGGATGCTGGTGGGGATTATCCAGACAGTCTGTCCTGTCTCCATCCTTGGTGGTTTTCTCTTTGTCCTGTCTCCATTCTTGGTGGTTTTCTCTCGTCTCCATCCTTGGTAGTTTTCTCCCTGTCCTGTCTCCATCCTTGGTGGTTTTTTTCCTTGTCCTGTCTCAATCCCTGGATTTTCTCCCTGTCCTGTCTCCATCCTTGGTGGATTTCAGGTCCCAACCGGATCAATGTGTCTCAGAGCTGGCCTTGTTTTGAGCATGAGGTTGGGCTGGAGACCCCTGTTCCTCATTTCTTTTCCCTTTAAATATTGTGAGAATTGTGTTTGAAAATACGATTTTTGAAATCTGTTTGAAATATTTGAACACTATGAGAATGGTATTTAAATAAAAATCAAAATACTACAATATAATAATATGTATTACATTATAATATATATTATTATATTATATATATGTATTTATTTATAATATAAAATTATATTAAAATATATAATAATAAATATACTACAAAATACTACTGCT
Source organism: Zonotrichia albicollis (assembly GCF_047830755.1). Lineage (NCBI taxonomy): Eukaryota > Metazoa > Chordata > Aves > Passeriformes > Passerellidae > Zonotrichia > Zonotrichia albicollis. Next base: position 15,523,732 of record NC_133820.1, on the reverse strand, counting down.
AAATCACTATGAAAATAATTTTGAAAATAATCGCCTTGAGACTAAATGGCATGGCAAAAGTCTAAGTCAAATATGGGAAAAAAATATTATTTCTGCAGATTTAAAAGAGATGTTTCCAGTGCTCAGATTATGTACAAAGAAGTTGTGGCTGGCCCTGGATCCCTGGCAGTGTCCAAGGCCAGGTTGGAAGGGGCTTGGAGCAATCTGGGACAATGGAAGGTGTCCCTGTCCATGGTAGGGGTTGGAATGAGGTGTTCTGGAACATTCTTTCCAGTCCAAATCACTCTGTGATTAAATGAATGAGTATAAGAAGAATTTCAGATGTAGTGTAAAGAAAGCAAATATTAGAGTAACCTCAAATACTGCAGTTTGGTCATTTGTGTTGCTACAAAAAAAAAAATTTAAAACCCCCCAAAAAAACATTAACAAAGTAACTTTATGAAGTTCTGTTGTGAAAACAAAAGATAAAGCAGGCAAGAAATAAAGATGTGCGATGAAAACAAAACAGAAAGGGGATTTTCATATATAGTGAAAAAAAGGAGTAGAGAAGAACAGATTTTTACTGGTGGGGAAAAAAAGATCAAAAGCAAAAAGATCAAAGAAAGATCACCATATTCTAGAAACCTACAAATACAGAAGTATATCCTACAGAATAAGAATCAATCACTTCATATGAGCAAGTATGCCAGAGGAAAAATAAAGATTAAACTGAAAATAGTTTCATTAATAAATGAAAAAGGTAAAATACTGTTGGTTTTAGATGTTTTAGCTAATTAAGCACTTCAAGAAGAATCTTCATGTGGAATAGTAATAAATACAGAGAAGAATGAATTCAATGCTTTAGTCAAAGCTGATGCAGAACTGAAAAAGTGTCTCTATTTTTTGGTACTGTCACTTTATGATTCTCTTCTCCACTTGCCAGATAAGGTGAGATAACCCAATTTCTGCAGGAATGCATTCCCAAAATCTTTGTTATTTTGGCAAAACCAACAGCATTCCTACTTCATCACCAAGCCAGAGAATTAAAACTGGCCATACTGTCAAATAATCAGGGGGAAGATTAATGTTTGCTGGGTTATTACTGCTAGGTGCACTGTAATTTTAAGATGCAGGTACCTTCTCCTTTGGTTATATGCTTAATAAAACTCCGCCAACATAAAATAGAGGGAAAAACAAACAAACAAACAAACAAACAAAAACACCCAAAAAACCAAAAAAGAGGCAGGATTACTGCAGATTCCTCAGATTGAAGAGAGGTAGACTGGACACAGCTTATAAAATGTTTGAAATGCTGAGAGCTGCTTAACAACAAATAGAGCTGTAAAAGCAGAATTAAAAGATATTTGCTTCACAGAACTCCTGCTTTAATAAAACCTTTGGTACACTTATTGAATAAATTAATCTTAGGGGAATTAAATCAGAATTTAACATCTGATATTCTCACAGGAGCCATGTACACATGAATCCCTGGAGTTCTTTGTTTTTTAAACAGTCTGTTTTCTTTTGATATTTCTTATGATGTTTCATTTTCAAAAATACTGATGAGATACAGTTTGGTATTTTTTGAAGTCAGTAAAAGGACAAGTAAATTTGTATAGTTGCTCTCATGCATTTTTTTATTTATTTAAATGAATGATGGAGTATAGAATGTTACCTCAGCCCTTTTATATATAAATAGACTTTTTGTCTGACTGACTTAGTTTTATACTTTTGCCACTAGGCAGAAAAAAACCCAAAAATTCTACTTCAGTGTCCTCTTCAATCTAGTTTATTTTACCTTTAAATCAATAGATCCTTACAGTTACTGACTGGTTTATTTTCCATCTTGAAGAGCAAATCCATTAGAAGTTCACCTGAAGTTTTGCACCTCTGATTTCTTGTTCAGTTTCAGCCTCCTGATTGGATTCCATCAGCTTTCTTTTTGTTGTCTGTTGATAATCAGCAAAGAATGCAAATCCAGTTTTATACATGTCCCCATTATATTCCACATTTTCATGTTACTATTTGGATTTCCAAAGCAAAATATCTGCTGAAGGGAGAAAAGTCAAGTTATATAGGAGGAATAGAAATCCTTTTAAATGGCCTTTTGGGAATTTTCAAGTTTTCTGAGGAATCAACGAGTCAAAACCACTCACCCTGTAAGGGGCTATTTACTGGAGAAAGGAGGAAAATGTACAATAATATCAATTTCAATTAAAGCATCATTTAAATAAACAGAAATAGCAGTATTTAGGTAAGGAAATAACAGTTAAATGATATCTAAATTCCTAGAAATAAATTCTAGGAGGGAAAGAGCAGTAGCACAGGAAGACAGCATAATACCTCCTATTGGAGCAGAAGGTGCCTGATTATCTATGATGAGGAATTTTACTGAACTAAATTGGATTTGTTATAAAAAATCTGGAGAAAACAAATTGTGACATGCCTTTTTTTTTTTTTTTAATGAGAGCTGGAGAAAAAGCAGTCAAGGAATGTTTTCTTGATTGTGTCTAAATAAAATCAGCACAAAATCTGTTCCAAGACCTCATTTGAATAATTATGGTATGAATTTTTGGGTTCAAAAACCTCAGGTCTAATAGCAGGAGAACATAAGGCAAAGACCAGCTGGCACAATTTTGTTCTCCCTGGCACATTTCCTTTTACACTGGACTAATTTCATTTATTTCTTTGGAGCTATTTGCAAACAGCAACAATGAGAAGACAAGGAAGCACATAAACTAAAAAATACTGTCAGATGCCTCTTAGATCAAAACCTCTCTGCTTCTCCTCAAACACATTTCATTTGCAATTGTGGAGGGAGGATTGTGCAGCTCTGACACAGAAAATGCTCTCAAGTGAAATCTTAGCACTGCTGAGACTGTAGGAGAGATTTGAGGGTGTAGATGCCTTGACCGCTGTGGTATTTCCAGAAATGTTTGCATCTTAGTTAACTGCATCTTCGGTATCTCAACAACAAATATGGCACTTTGTTCTGCTTCCCTCTGTTCCCAGTGGTTTCCTAAGCACAGACTCTGAGTTTTCAGGTGGGCATTTTGAGCAGGTAGACAAAATTTTTCTTTTTAAATTTTAGTTTCCTTTTGTGAAGTCCTTCAGATGTTTAGAGAAGGGTGAAAAACATCTCAGTGGGAAAGAAAAGCACTCATTGGTAGGGCTGTGAAACAGCTGCAGCTGCTCTAATGTTCTCAGAATACATCTCCAGTTTGTTGTTCTTGTCTTCAGTAAATGTTTAGGTTCATCTTACACTTCAAATTTCCCCCAAGTCAGACTCCACCTGATACAATTTCTTGTGAACAGCTGGGTGCTGTAGCAAAAGGAAGTTATTTGTTAAGTGGTGAAAGGCTGCTCAACCAAAACTGGCAATAAAGCAAGAACAGAGAAGATCCAGGTCCCACAGATGAGGAAATGCCAATCCTGCCATCAAGGCAGCTGAACAGTTTTGGAGATTAATGTTTTTGGCAATTGTTTCTCTTGTATGATTGATAAGACATGAATAATGAAATTACTCCCTGAAGTATCTGGAGCTCTATATCCAGGTTGGGTTTATTCTCTCACCTGATCACTCCTCTCATGTACAGGAGGATATGGTCAGCTCTGTTGTGTGATCACCTTTGCATGATGAGGCTCTGAACATGAAATTTTATCCTTTTAAGCAATAATAAAAAAGGGTTGATTTGGAATTACTTTTCTTTGGGATATGACTGTTGCCCTGTTCTTCTAAGTTCTTCTAAGCCTTCCGATGTTTACATTCTTGCAATGGAGTTTCTCACGCACTTTCATGTAAATAATTGTTGTTTTTACATTCCTCTCTGGAGGAGGAGAAAATTGATGGACTGCTGGTTTGTCCAGTGTCATTGGAGAGGTGGCACTTTCATTCCCCAATCCACTGCCACTTTTGAAAGTCTATAAATGTTGGAGTCAGGAGATAAACTTCCATTCTTCTTCTTACCTTGGAGCTCCAATGTCCGCATTGTTTTATCTCATGTCCTATTGTGACATGTGACAGTAAAATTCTTCATAGACATGGCAGGGAGAGTATAAAACCATCTTATGGGGAGGGTTTAGTAAAATGGATCTACCAACAGAGGAACTGGAAGGTAGAAATGGCATTTGATAGGTGTGGGATGGGGTGGTAACAACATTTTAGGCTTCCAGATAATTTATTTTTTCTCCCTCATTGCTGATGAGATTGTGTTTTTCCTTAAAATTTCCCCAAATTCCTTCTCTCTGTCAAAGTTCTTTTGTGGTGAGTCTACATTGTTATTTTCCTCTCATTTCCCCTTATATTTCTCTCTATTCTTCACAGTGTTATTATAAAAGAATCACAGGAAAACCCCTGTGGTTTGTTCACACAGCAACACGCACAAGAACTGTAATAGTTAAAAGAGTTATTTTAGGATGTGTCCACAAGGTTCTGATGAATCACACCACACCTTTAGGGCAGCAGCAAGGCATTTTAATTACCACAAGCACACATTTTGAAAGCAAATATCAGCTATCTTTATTAACAGCTGCAATAATGACACCTTTGGGACTACCTTGATTAGAAATGTGACGGAAGGAAAGTCATCAAGAAAACTCCTGTGACTCTGAGTTATTTTTGACTCTTACCTACAGCACCTAAGTAGGTTTCAATGTTTGTTTTACAGAAAATATTTTCATCAAGTCTGCCTTTTTTATGAAACTTGAAAACTGAATACCCATTGTGTTTAAGTTATCCCTTAAATTCTCAGGTCAGTCAAAGTGAAAACCTCCATAAAAGTCACCAAAATCAAGCCCCAAACTGCAGGCTTTCTTCTCTTGTCTAAGGTGTTGGATTGGTTGTCATCTTGAGAAATGCAATTGTCCTTTAATCCAACCACCATTTTATGCACATAATAAAAGTGATTTCTACCCAGTCGTCACATCCAGCCATTGCTTCATAAATTCTCACCAACCCCATCTTGTTGTCCCTGATGAAGGACGTTCCTTCACTGGAAGCCAAGAGCAATCAGGTATTAAAATTGCTTCCAGCAGGCACTCACGTGGTGAATTATGAAACAAACAACTGCAGGCACCAGAATTAACAGAGAAGAACTGACTAGAACAGCTAAACCACAGCAGTTAGCAGCCAAACCTTTATCCTGCTGTGATGTCCTCTGAAATAAAACATAAAGCCCCTCTGTGTGTGCATGCCTATATAAATAAATGTGTGTGCACATGAAAGAGCAATGCTTCTCAAAATATTTTAGGAAATAATTTCCCTGTGAAAGACAGACGAAAGTCTTTTGGCAATTTAATTCATTGAGGAATGATGAATGACCTCAGCCATTACTAAACCAAAGGTGAAATCAGGTGATAGTAAATAATAATAATCATACTGCAGGCTGATTACCAGACAACTATTCAATAAACCTGCTTTATTGCAGGAGTGAAACCACTTTCCTGGAGCAGTTATGACCGCTGCTAAATCAGATTTACACATAATGTGTCAATTCAGATTCCATAAAACCATATTGTTCCGACTCTGAACGCTGTGTTTTCTAAGGACTCAGTTAAAACATGGCTTGCCTCTCCCTCCAAGTTCTTGTAGGGTTCTCAGCAGTTTAAACTGAGCTCAGAGAGTCCTCACTGCCATTGCCTGAAGGTTCATTGTGTAAAAATAATGTAAAAAGTTCTTTTAATGCTTTCTACAGCATGTTTTTCTACCTTGGAAAACCAATTTCTGCTTTTCTTGGAAATATTGGAAGGGAGGAGTGCTTGCTGCACTGGGGTATGGGACAGAGAAGGAAGTGGCAGCCCGTCTGTCATAGAAAGGCTCCATCTTTTCACAAAAGAGCTGTGTCAGTCTCCTCTCAGATGAACTATAGAAATACGTGACTGATTTCATCTCCCTGATCGAAGGCATATTCCTTGGAAAAGCATAATGCCCTTCTGGAAAGGTTCTTCTCCCTCGCCTGATCACCTCAAAAATCTGAACTTTGTCTGAACCCCTTTGCAGGTGTTTTCTGTGTCTGCAGTGTGGTCCCAGACTGGTGTTGATGGGGCAACCCTTCCACAGGAATTTTGGCCTTCCTTCAGGACATTGAGCTGGTCCAGCTCCTGATGTTGGTTCTTTGCTGCCCTTGGTCAACTATGAGAGAAAACAGGGAGAAGTCTGTGTCCTGGTGTTTCTTACTCCTGTTATTTAGGCTGGCTGTGCTTCCATTTTGGAAAGAAACGCTAAAAATCCCTTTGGTTCCAAAAATTCCCCCTGTGGGTGGAAGGAAAGGAATGGGGAGGAACAGCCATTCCTTTTTCCCCCACCTGCATAATGAGCAGCTCCTGAGGGCAACTGAAGAGCCCTGCTCAGAGATTTATGTCTCCAGAGATCCATATCCCATTTAGGGAATATGATAGAATTTGTTTGACAGATGTGGCAGGGTCAAGGAGAGGCAGAGGGAGCTGTTGGGAGCAGAACTGTGAGTAAATATGTGTGGGGGAGGGAATTCAGTGCACTGGAAGAAAATGCAGGGATACCAATTGTGTTTAAGTTATCCCTTAAATTCTCAGGTCAGTCAAAGTGAAAACCTCCATAAAAAATCACTAAAATCAAGCCCCAAACTGCAGGCTGTTTTCTCCCCCATTTACAGGGGAGAAAGGAGAGCTAGTAGATGAGTTGAAGAGAAATGGGAAAAGATTATTTGGGAAAAACAGAAAAGTGGGAGAACAAAATCTGAGCCAAGGCCAGAATGAGCAGGTGGGGAAAGAAAGAGTTTCAAGGAGGAGAAACTTCTTGGGGGAATAAGAGTTGCAGGGTAATGATGGAAGTTCCTAAACTGAGGAGAAACTAACCAAAGTGTAAGGTAACTCCTAAAAAAAGGAGGGAAGGCTCACCAAAACACATCCTAAATGGAAAGGAGAAAGGAATGGAATGAAATTAAAAGGTGACTTTCTAATTTGCTGGAGCAGTTAACACCAACATTTTATAACAACTTGAAACCTCTATTAACCCACTTCAGTGTCTTGACAAAATACAATTAAAAGTTTCCCAGACAAGAGCACTCTGACAATCCTCAGTGCCACAGAAGCAAAGGCAGCCCTCAAGCTTTGGAAGCCTTTTAGGGATCCCAGCTGTGCAAAATTCCCATCAAGAACTCCAGACTGAACTCCTACACTTGACATAATATCCAGTAGGGAGCCAATTTAGGGGACAGGTGCATTATATCCAGCCTTTGGCTTCCTCCAGGCTGACAGTTTTATGTTTAGGTTGATTGTTTTAGGCAACCCAGGGGATAATGATGACTTCTATAAATCTGGAACCTCTTTTTGGTTTGTTTCTTGTTTCTTGTTTGTTTTTTTTTTTAATTTGTCAGGGGAAAGGTGATATGAAGATACAAACTGTGACTCATGAAAAAAATTTCAGCTGTTTTTTAGGGATTATAAATTCAGATTAGGAGCTAATCCCAGCTGCTGGGGTTGGTGTTTAAATTGGAGTTGTGGTACAACCAGGTAATTTTCTTTATTATTGTCAAAAAGATGAGCTGTATATTTCTGTTTTGCCAATTGATCTTTTTTGAGCTTTTTTTTTGGTATTATTTTACAAGTTTCTAGTCAGAAAGAGACCTCATCTCTTAATTTTTATATAGATTAATTTAATTGCTCTGTTGCATTGAGTTTAAGAACATACGTTCTTAAACTTAGATTTAATGCATAGAGTTAGAAAGAATGCAGAGTTAGAACTCAATGCATAGAGTTAGAAAGAATATTATATAAACAATCTAATAATTAAATTAACATTCAAGTTACTATGGTGCTCTTTAGCAATACCTACAAAGCTTTTATTAGTATGAATTATTTTAACCATTACAAATACTTCCCTGTTTGTCTCAAACTTCACAGATTTGTATATTTTTCTCCTTTTTATCCTTCCACACATAAATAGTGGCTTTATTTTCTCTGGTCTAGAGGATCAGTCATTTTATGACCTCAAATGTCTGTGTGTCTCTGTATGGCAGAAAACAGAACAGGATCTGGCTGACAGAGTTAGGAATTATAAAGATTATAAGATTATGACAATACGTAGTTATGTTAGATTTAACTGCCATGGTTTAACCCTTTCAAAGTGTCACATCTGTCTTGGAGGACCAACTTTCCTCTCTTGGATAAGGCAGGAGGGAAGCACAAGGCCATGAGTGAGTCTGGCTCATCCTGGGAGACATCCAGGACTGCAGGTCCTGCCTTGGAAAGGGAAAAAAGTCATGAAAAACCATGAATTATCTCAGAGCAACTCAAACATGCCCTAAATAATGCTTTGACAAGAATGACTTGCACTTGACCACTTGACTCGACTTAGTTTTGGTTTTTGGTTGGGTTTTTATTTTCTGTAGAAAATTTAAGCAAATCTTTAATTTTAAGGAGTTTCAATGAATAGAAGTTCTGGGGGTTTGAGTGTTGGTTTTTCCCTCAGAGAGATTTCTGGTTTAGAGTCTCTGCTAACCTGCAGTCCTTGATGGGAAGTCAATGTGGATCTGAATTTTGGGGATGTCCACCAGTCCTGTAATAACTCCTCTGGAATAAATGAGGATTTTCACAGTGGTCACTGTGCTCTGCACTGAATCCTGGAGAGCAAACTGAGATTTTCCAGTTATGCCTGGAGTTTCTAACCTATTTAGGCATCTAGAATATCTGGAATATCCTTGATTTTTAACATAATGAACATATGTACAAGACTGAATTCACTGGTATTTTTATATGCCTCTTCTCAGCAATCAGAGGAATTTTGACATTTAGAGGTTGGGAGCCAAACTCAGTTTGGTCTTGTGGCTCTCACATTTCTTTCCTTTAATTTTTTATTTTCTCTTCCCCTATGAGTTGCAATAATTTAATTGACACAAGTGTGGTGTACACATATGGGAATTATAACATCATTTGGGATGATCTGTGTAGAGCAACCCTTAAAATATGGAACAAGAAAGAAGTTTCTGTGTGGGTTTATGTGAGCAGAATACATTTGTGAGCTGAGTTTTATTAAGCAGATATCTAAATTTTTTTTACACTAACTCATACAGTCTTGTAATTTAAAATGATAAAGAAATATAATAAAATGAAAAAAAAATCTAAGAAATACATTAAACAGTCGTTAATTTTGACCAGGTCTTGCCTAAGTAAAATTACTCAGTGAGGTTCAGGCTTAGAAGTTTATGAAGTTTAGAACTACTATGAAGTTTAAAGCTACAGAGTAGAACTAATAATCAGCACTGAAAAAATACCTGAATAAAGATTACTTTATATTATTAACTATTTCATTGTGCTACAATGTGTAGCAGGCATGAAAAATGAAAGTTATTATTAGAATAAATAGCCTACAGAGAATTGGAGCTTCTTTCTGGTTTGTTTTTCTTCCTAAACAAACACAAGTTGAGATTTTTTGCTTGAAAATGCTCCTAGGTACAAAATTATCATCTTCTCTACTAATGATGGAATAGGATGTTGTTTAAAAGCCTGGAAGCATAAAATTAAGATTTTAAATTTGGAACAATTCTACTGAAATGTCCCATTCAGGAAGTCCCATCTTGCCCAGGAGGTAAGAACATAATGTACGTTTTTAGCACATCTGTATGAATTTTCCTTAAACAGATTACTTCCAAGAACAGCTAGGCATGTGTATAGATATAAAAGAGGATAAAAAAATCAAATTAAACAGCTTCGCTTGAGACAAGGAGGTTATGAGGCCACAGGCATTTGCCCTCAAGGATGTGCTGTTTGTAGTTTACACATTGACTCTTTAGCTTTTAAAATGCAGCCTGGAATCTTAATTGGATTTATGAGTTGGCAAAGCCACTGGTCTTAAGGACAGCACTAATTCTGAAATAATCTTCATCTCAATACACTGGGATACGTGAGAATGGATCCCTGTAACTTTTCATTTTGGCATCTTCTCAAATTAAAATAACATTTAAGTGTGAGGCTGTAGAGTTACCTTTTTTAAAAAAAAAAAAATTTAAGAAATGGTTCTACTCTATCTTTTGCGAATTTATTGAAAAGCAAGTAACTAAAATGGAGACATTAATAATAACTGGTAGTGAAAGAATTTGAGGAGGGGACAAAGGATGTGATCTTCATTTGCATTACCCTCTAACATAATGACCTGAAATACATCTTTTAACTGATAAAATGTAAATCTAGTGTTGTTTACTGACTGGCCAGAAGAGATTTGACCTTTTTGTGTTAAAAATAAAAAATTTACCCTTAAAAAAATGTGTTGAAGACAAACTATTAATCTGGACTCAGCCAATACCACCCAGCTTTTCAAAGATGGAGAAACCATTTAGAGCAGTTTGTGAGCCAGGCAGACAATCCTTTATTGCTGTATTAAAAAAATTTGCATGTTTATTTTAATGAGTAGATTATTAGTTGTAACATCTCACTCAACTTTAAATATTTTACCAGTTTTTTTTAAAGCATCTGCATTTCATTTCGTGCATAAGAAGTCCCAGGAGACATGCCACTAAGAGCTTTTTCAGAGTTTTTGATGTGTTTTAGAGAAAGCTTTAATTTCTTTTTCTTTTTTAACAATTTCTTTTCCAAGAGACCTAAGAGAATAAAAGAAATTAAAGAGAAGCTTAAAGACAAGAAAGAGCCCTAAAATGATTTTTTTTTGGCAAATGTGCAGGTTTTTCCCTTTTGTAGAAATGGATTTCTTTGGGAGGTGCACCAAGTGCTGCTTTCATGAGGAGAGCTGAAGTTGGGAGGTGGGCAAAGGGCTGACTTGGACAGGTCAGTGCTGGTTCTTCATCTCATGAATTGTTATTTAATTGCACAATATCATTTTCTAGCCAGTGGTTGAAACAAATCACAGCTGGAAAATGGAATAAATTAAAAACAATGCAGGCACAGCTGAATGAACACAACACTCCAAAACATTTTGGAGGTGCTCAGGACACTGAAATTGTTTGTCAGGAAGAGATGGACATAACTCCATTTGTTGGGAAGGATGAAAGTTTGACAAGAAAGTCTCACAGGTATGGATGCTTGGCAGAAAGATTTTTAAATGTAGAGTCTGCTGAAGGAATAGAGATGGAAGCAAGTTTTGATATAGAAGAAAAGAATTGCTGAGCCAGTCTTACTGGATAACCAAGGAAGCAAAGGGTGTGTGAGTTAGAAGGGATTTTATGGCTTAGAGCAAAGGATAAACCCACCTCAAACAAGAAGATGTTTTTACCAAGCAGAAAGACAGCACAGGCAAACAAGTTAGCAAAGTTGCAAGCAGAAAAAAGGTCTCAGAATTTTCCATTGCAAGAAAACTGAAAAACAACTTCTAGCTTAAACTGTAATGTACTAACTTTTAGTGATTGGAGAACAGTAACATGAATATGGTAATTATAGTAGTTATGACAGGCTATAGATAAAAGTTAAGGTACAGATTGGTTCTGCTGTATGAAGGTGCTCAGCAAAGAAAAGTAAATAATGCATTGTAACCAAACCCAAAGGGTCTCCAGGCCTGCCTGCAGCTGGAGCTGACAGCTGTGGGCACAGCTCTGTCACCCACCACCCTGGGCTGCTGTAAACTCTTGGATGGAATAAACTGCATTTTGGAGAGCTGCATGGAGTCCCCCATCCCTCATTTTGGCTCTTACATCCATCCACACCAAAGACTCCTAGGTGACCCTTTTGGTGACTGATGCGTCCATTTCTCCCTTCCACCCAGCAGCAGCCAAATCTCTGTCCCTTTGTCCACACAAATGAAATTATTTTCTCGGCTACAGGAGAAGCATGACAAGCAGAATGTCTCCCACCCCAGCCTACCCCACTGGCCCAGTTCCTCCAGTTCTGGGAGTCAGTGGAGCACTGGGGCTCAGCAGCTGGGCCTCTCCCCCTGCATGAACTTCAGGGGTAAATGTCAGCCAGGTCTTAAGCTACCAGTGGATTTCTCATCAAAGTTTAAGACCCTGATAAACCTCTTTACTGCTGCTGTGGCAGTGATCAACATGCTCTATGTATTTCCATTCTGGAAGATAAACACAGGGGCTCGACCGAAATAAAACAAGTGCAGAAGAAGTGCTGTGATCTTAGAAGTCTTTAAATTTCTCTAATATAAACAGTCCATAAGAAGCTTTGTCCTCTTAATCCTCGCTGGTTTTTAGACAATTTGTTGTCTTACAATTAAGTACAGATGGTTTGGAGCTGTAATGCTGATAAAAAAAAAAAAAAGAAAAAAAAATATGCTTAGGATTGCTTCAATTTCCGGGTTGGATTTTAACAGTAATCCATGTCTGAAACATAAGAAATCTGGTTTTATCTGATCTTTAATGCTAGTTTACAGATCACTGACATATTTCAGTGATTACAGTATGTGCATGAAATAATACTATTATCATATTTCAAGCAGGAATGAATCTGTGGGAAGGCTCTGTAGCAGCATCCAGCTCTTCAGTCTGTGCTGCTTATGGCATAAATTGCTTTTAACCATGCAAAGAAGGGTCTTGTGACACAGGGGAGGTTTGATTTTACAGCTGGAATAGCACTGTCAAGGATTTGGGTAACATGTGGGAAACTCTTCAGTATGATTATTTAATGTGGAGAACAGAGCTGAAGACTCCCAGAATGACTCACTTGCCAACATCTATTTAGGAAGCTCTGTCTTTCTGTTCTGAAAACACAGACATGAGCAAATGCAGAAGTTGAAAGGCTGTGAAACACTTGACTGTGTCAAAGCAGGATGGGAGGTTGTGGTAGGATTCAAAGATCCACTTTGCCATGAGTCTAATAGCTAGGCATCACTTCTATAAAGTACAGCATTTTTATAGTATTTATTTCCTCCTCTAACTATAGATAGTCCTGTCCCCCTTCAGCCTAATTTTTTTCAAAAAATATTTGTGGCTTGGTCTTTATTTGTAGCTGAGCTGGTATTATGCTTGAGATGGTATAAACTACCTAAAGTAATAAAAGCTGATGCTGAATTAGTTCTCCTGTTCAAAATATTTTTGGGTGCCCTTTGGTACAGGTGTTGAAGGCTTTTCTAAAGAAGTAAAAAGCTTTGTAAGCTAAAGACAGCAATGTTTATTGTTAATTGAAGGTCAATGTTTATTGTTAATTGAAGGTCAATGATTATTATTAATTGAAGGTCCTACTATTTAATGCTTGGACATGAAAATTTAAGGGATTATTTGATGTGAATTTACTTTTCTCTGTTAACTTGGAGCATTGTACAAGAAGAATTTTGAGGATTTAATAACATGTAAAGCACAATTAGCCCTCTGTGTGCTCCTGGATGAGAGAGGGAAGGAGTCAGCAGAGGGTAGTGCACAGCAAAACAGCCAAAACCATTTTGAACAAGCTATGCTGGGGGATTTCCCTGTTCCCTGCCCTCCCCTGGCATCTCTGCACACTGGCAGGAGCTTGAAGGCCAGAAAAAATGGAAGTTTTCCCTGGTGCTCTGCAGCAGCAGGCATCCATGGTGGCAGCCTTTAGGCTTGCTGGTTTAGGGTCTCTTGCCGCTGCTCTGGGCATTCCTGCTGGCTGCACTGTTCCTGTCTGTTCCTCAGTTCCAGGTTTGAACATGTGCAAAGTGAGGGAAATCCCCTTTTCCCTTAGAATCAGGGCAGGAGGGATGTCTGTCACTTTTGTCTCCACAAGCATCAACTCCTCACTTCCAGCATTTTTCCAGCCTTTCACCCTGGTCCTCCCTTGAAGAGGTGAATTTAGGCTTTAAGAATCATTTATTTCAGCCATAGATAAACCACCAGAGATAAAACAAATGAAATTTATGCCTTGGGAACAGAATCAGAGAGAAGCCCCAAGTGACACCACACACGGGGGTAATTGCTTTTATTATATTTTTTATTCAAAAGCTGAATATCATGGAGGAGAGAAGCAATGGCTGATCTGAGCCCAGTATCCCTGTATCTGGATATATGTGTCAGTATTTGCAGCCTGGTTCAAAGAAGGGTTCTGACAGCACAGCCCCTGTTGTGATGCCATTCTCTAAATCTGCCAGTGAAGGATCCTAAAGAAATGGGCAAAGTCAGTGTTTAGACAAAATTCCTGTAAATAAACACATTCGGGGCTTAAAAAGCACACAGAAAATGGTAGCCATGTCCATTTCAATTATTCAGAATTATTGTGTCTAAGGAAAAAGAAAAAAGAATATAAATCACTTCCCTGGCTTGGCTTTGCCTCAGCAGCTGAACAAACCCTGCAACATGCACAGGTGGAGCAATGTGTGCTTAGTTTTCATATTAGTTTGTGTTTTCAAAGGAAGGAGTGGTCATGTTTGTAAAACATTCAGGTACCCTGCTGAGGAAAACAATATAAAAATAAGAGCTTAAAGATGAGGAAGAACCGGTTTTATTCAACTACAGTTCACACCTTCAGAGACCAAGTAAATATTTTAAGAACATTCCTGGGTTTTGATGCTTGACAGCTTTCCTTATAAATACAAATAACAGAAAATCAAAAATGAGAAAAATTAACATTATAGCAAAATGTTGCCAGAGGCCTGCTGCCACATCCATAATTCATAGGGTGCCTGCAAGAAACTGCAGCTTTCTGCTCTCTTCTGAAGATGGTGATGTTGTGCACTCCCTTTACTTGATGCTTGCATGTTTTTCCCATCTGATGCTCAAATAAAACAGAATTTTGCCCTCTCTAGGTTAAATAGAAGTACTTTGATTTCATCCAGAACATTATGATTAGAGATTTTATATTCTGAAATACAGAGGAAAAAAGAGATTTCTTGCAACGTTACAAAAAACCCATTGTGTTTATATAATTATAGGATGGAAAGCTTCATTTTAATTTCAGAGCTACTGTTCTTTAAAGCCACTCTGGCCTGAATTTTGTTTCTGAAGCCAGGGACAGCTCCAAGAGGCACATTCACAATGCGATTTTGTGATCATTTGCAATGTGTGCAGAGCAGTGCCTCAGAAAGCAGAGCCCATGTCCAATGGTGTGATTGCTGCTCTGCTGGGATCTGCCCAAACTGGGTTATTTTCCTGTGACAGAGAAGTCAGGCAAAGCAGAGCCCCTGCTCTGCTGCTTTCCAGCTCTGTCAGAGCTGTGGATATCTCCTAAAATACAGACTGCTCCTATTTAGGCACAGGGTTCTAAGATCTGGGATCATCTCTACTCTAGCTGCTTTGTAATTCTCCCCTATTTCTGAAACCACACCTGGTTATGCCAATTTTTATTTCCATTATTTTTAAAAAAGTCTGTTTAAATGTCTCTTTCTATGGATGTTGTTAAATCTTTAGCCTCTGCCTGGCCCAGTAGCTTGAATTGTTTCAGAATTAAGTGCATCTGTGTTGACCCATTAACAATTTTGGATCTTTGTTTCAAGGGAATGAATTGCTTCACAATACAAATATTCTAATCCTGCAGATAGAGGTGGTGGAAAGAAATGTGGGAAAATAATTTGGAGGAGTATTGCAGGAAACCCAGGTTGTATAAAATGTTGTGAGACACAATTGGTCCAACTGAGTACAAGAGTCTCTTGTTTCAATTATTTATTTCTGCCTATAGGTAATGATGTGGGATAACTGAACACAAGACACAGCAGAAAGAAAAATTTCAATTTTTTAAAATCCCCCCTCCTAGTTTATATTAGCAAGATGAGATTTATAACTGAGACCTGTAAATTCAACATGGCTTGCTGCCAGGGAGATCCAAACCAGAGCCTGGCTCCTGCAGCATCAGAGCTGGGCAGAGAACAAGGCACTGAATCTTGCAGAAGTGCTTATTTGGCATTTACTTATTTAGTTAAAGATCATTGCCAGGCAGAACTCCCGTGGGAGGAGTGGATGGTTCACTGGGCCTCATGGGGAGGGTGGTAATTAAACTCTGATGGCAGGCAATGATGTTAAGCTAAAAGCTCATCTTTAAATAGTAATACACTTGCAATGTAAAGTGGAAGGCCCTCGGGTGCCTGTTGACACAGCGTTAGGAGCTGGCACTTTTTTATATAAAAGCTAAATTGAAGAAACTGTTATGAGCTCATCTGCATAAAGCAATATGATTCTGCCTGAGGGTGTGGGCAACAGGGAGTGATTAGCAAAACGTCTTTTTCCCTGCTACTCTGTTGCTCTGATAACATGCCACTTGTCACTGAGAAATTTGAGATACCATATGCCAACCTGCATCTACAGAGACCCCCTTGCTGATTGCACATCGAAGAATTCCTCTTCAACACATGAGGAGCTGTCAGAAAGCATTTCTGAGGCTGCATGAGACACGCTGGAAAGGAAAATCTCATGTTGCCTTCCTGATTCCTCCTCTTGTGTTGCATCCAGCCCTTCCTAGTGAACCTTAGATGTGAAGCAAAACGCATTTACACAGGAAGAACTGGGGATTCTCTGCTGCCTTTCATCTTCTCTTCATCCCACGTGGGTTGGAATTGCTTATACAAACTAACCTGCAGCAATTTGGGGCTCTGCTTCCGATAGAGGAGCCTGATTTCCACGGAGATGTGGATGGGGCATTCACTTTGCTGAGCAGCAATTTGGATTCCTTGTGTCTGTGCCTCCTGGGACAAGGTGGAGGTGTCCAATGGAACAGCATTGATAATTAGGAGAAAGTGGACATCAAGCACAAATAGAATTTCCTGTCATGGCAGTTGCAGAGACCGATGACTTAAAATAAATGAAAAAAGGAATACCATAAACTTTCGTTCAAGTGACAATTTTCTATTTTGAGGTAAAAGTCTATTTTCTGTCTTAACAAAACAGCCCTATTTTTTTTTTTTCTCAGCATTTTGATTTTTGTGTCTGGTGTTGAGTGGAAGATTTAATTAGCATATGTAGTAAGTGTGAGTCTGTGCAATTAAACCTTCTCTTCAGAAACATAATGCATCCTAAAAATTCATATGCTGCTCGTATGCTGTGCCTCACTGTGCCTGTTTGCTGTGGGAATGCTGATGTTGGTCACTTCTAGCTTTCATGACTTGGAAAGACATTGCACTTCATACACTGAAGATAATTTCTTAAAACAAGTTCCTTGGACCTTTGGAACACCTTTTTTCAGAATACAAAGAAAACCTTTACTTTCTTTGTATGAACATCCCTGTAGTTGAAATTCCAAACACAGAATGACTCAATAGTCAAACAACTCATCATTAACTCCTTGATTCTCATACAAGACTGATAGGGAGCAAAACCATTTCCATCTCTTCAGTATGAGGTGAACAGTCCATAATGATCATCTCCATAACAAAAAGATGCCCAAGTCTGAGGTCTTCTACTTGTAGGCTTGTACTTGTGATGATTTTCGCAGTAATAAATCAAATATTGGCAGGATGCTGAGGCTTCCAACTTAGGAGAGTTTGGTTCAAGCATTTATCCCTGATTCACATAATTTGGGGCATGGTCACTCTGAGAGGAATGTGCAAGAAGATCCCCTCATGAGAAGGGCTGAAGCAGAATGACAGGCTGGATTTGGGAAGCTGGTGCATCTATTATGGCAATGCAGTTCCCAGCCTGTGCAGCCAGGGTTCAGTGCCCCAGGCTGGCTGTGTGCTGAGTGTGAGGGGGAGGGTTGTTTGTTCTCCTTCCCCTGTCATGCCACTCATGACAAGAAGAGACATGAAAAGCTCAAGGGGCTAATCAGTTTTTAGGCTCTGACCCATATTTTGAGCTGGCAGTAGGAATTCTCGTGTCTGATTATACCCATGGAAATGCAGCACTAACACAGTTGCTCCTGACTTAACTCTGTGTGGATCAGACATGAGCAAGGAATGTATTTTTGAAAGAAATTAAACTGTGGAAATGAATGAAATTGAGGTGATCATGGAAGTAAAAAGACTCAGGGGTTTGGAGGCTCTTTTGGTTTGTTTCGTTGGCATGTTGGTTTCTTTTTTTGGTTTGATTAAGTTTATTTTTTAAGCTGTGCCAGGTTGTTGGAGGTAGCAGGGAAAAGGAAGACAGCCATACCCTGGCCCCCAGAATTTTGTAAAGATAAGACCAAGCTGTTTTGGCATTGTGGAAGAACAGACCTGATGACTTACTTTCCACTGTGATACACAAGAAACTCCTGCATTTCTTGACCTCTGATGCTTTCATTGTCAACATGGAGCTGTTTTGCACAGCCAAAGGTGGAAAAGGCAAACCTGTTGCAATTCCTGATGAATATCATTGCTGCAACAGTAAAATTGCCCATTTTGAGACTATAAAACTCACATGACCGTAAAAAGCATTAAGACAAAATCCACAGTCAGGTGGACTCACTCTCTTTAACTGTGCTTCAGTTTTTTTCCTGTTGATCCAGATAATGGGCTGAAAATTCCTGAAGTAGGAACCAGAAGAGCTCTCAAACATGACAAGGAGATCTCAGCTTCATTTTACGCTGTAGAACTGCTAATTTCTCATCTGGGTAAACAGTGGGAAGAGGCACTTTCTGCTGTGGCTCTTCTTTGTGTGCCTTTAGACTTGATTTTAATGCAGATTGAGAAGGGCATCTGCTCGTAGCACTTGTAAGCTTAGGACATTATATTAAAAGAAAAATATCTTTTAATGTATCATGAGACAAAGCTTAAAAAAATCCTGTTAGTGTCAGTGATGGTACTTATTTCTCTTGTCCTCCCTTCCTCTGTTCTTCTTTTGCTCTAGCGGCTTTGACCATTGATGCTAATTAGTACTGAAAAGGACATTTTTGGCAAGGCTTTTAAATACAGCTTTTATCTTCTCTAGCAAAAGACAAAGTTGTATTTAATGGTATTTGACATCTAAGAGTGACTGCAAGGTCTTTTTTCTGTTGATTTTTTTTTTTCCTAGAGGAGTTTCTTATTCTTCTAATTTATTAGGAAATCAGCTGTACTTTTTTTCTCAACAAACTTCTATACTTAGCTGAGAACATGCTGTGTTTATATGACTGTACAGTATTAAAAAGCAAATGATAATTATGTCAGTGTTGCACTGAGTGTTCCTTTTATTAGTTTTTCCCTGCATATTCTGTTGAGCTACTGCATATCTTTTAAAATAACAAAATTATGTTGTCTTTTATTTTCTGAAAGGTTTTAAGGCAATTCCTCTCAGCACCATGTACTTATTGGCTTGTACAGAATTGTTGATATATATTTGCAAGAGACTCTTGGGAAACAGTTGATCCAAATGATTGCTGTAGGTGTTTCCTACTTCCCTGTCACTGCTGTCTTCAAAGGCACCATTATCAGATGTAGCTGTGCCAATGTTAGGTGATAAGAACTGCCACTGGATCAAAATTTCTAGAAGCAGCAGCAATAAAATTACTACAGCCTTCAGAAAGTGTGGAGTGACTGGGATTTAAAAAGAATCCTACAAAGAGACATCTTTCCTTTTCTCTTTCTTGATGAGCGTGTCCCAAATCGAGGCAATCTTCTGCTTCCCCAAACCATTAATTTGTCATTCTTTTAATAATTTTTATTTTAAACTGCCAAAACCCAGCTGAACAGGATGTGGAACGCAGGATGGAAAGAGCATGACCTGTAAGACACCAGGCATATTTTGGATTCAGCTGGTGTGTAGGTCTAGACTTGATCGCAGGGTGGCAATCAATAGTCTGCAGAAATAAACGATCATTTTCCACTTTCACGGCGGCAATTCCTCTAAACCTTTAGAGCTCCCATTAGGGCTGGATTATGGGATGGAGGGAAGGCAGTTTCAGGCTCCTTGGGAGCAGTTTTCAGGATCCTTGCCCTGGTGTCCCTCCGGAGCGTGGCTGCCCAGACCCACGCACGCGATGCGGCGCCAACGCTCCCGTGGAACTTGCGTGAACCTTTGGCTGGGGTTCTTGGCCCTGCAGGGCTTGCAGCCATCTGTCACCAGAGAGTGATCTAACCCAGCCTGGCAAACTGGCCCAAGGGAAGGCAATCCAAAGACGAGCTTCCTCTCATTTTTTTTTGCATTTCTCAGCTGCCCAGCATGCCCTGCCACAGCCTCGAGGAATGATTATGGCCCTTGCTGTTGGACTAAATCATGGATATGGCATGTCAGCAAATCCCAGGATTCCCCCCCCCCACTCCAATTCTCTGTGTGCAGGTTTGACTTTTGAGCCTGGCTCCCCTGAAATAACTTTCAGTTGCATTTTATTACTTTTTCCCAGATTTTTTTTTTGGTTTTCCAAAGCAGTTGATCAGGACACAATTCCTCAGCTCAGCATAGCCTTACTGGAATCTCAGCCTGGATGTTTCCCCACAGGTCAGGTTAGTTTGACATCCACATTTCTCAGAAGACAGAAAATATTTATTTTGGTCAGCTTTTTGCATTTTAGCAGGTACAGCTGGATTCTAAATGAAATATCAATATTAACATTAATAAGAAATAATAATAATAATAATGTCATGACATTCAGGTCTCAACTTTCACTCCTCATGGGGCAACATGTGGGCCCTGCTGGAATAATAATTCATTACCCCTGGAAAGGGCATATCTTCAAGGAATTGGCCTGTTGGTGAAAAAGATGATCCAAACCTCAACGTCCATATTTTTTAAACAGACGGAAAACAAGAGTTTAGCATCATTTTCCTCAAAAAATGCTTTGGGAATGCTAAAATGTTTCACTTTTATTGGAACGTCAAAATGATATTCTTCAGAATCTGGAACTTATTTTCCATGTTCTTTGAAGAAAATTGACACATCAGCTTTTAGCCTCCATACAAAATTAACTGATGATGAAATGTAATAATTTCCCATTATCTGAAAATTCAGTATTTTGTTTATCATCAGAAGTGGGATTCTTTTTGTTAGATTTCCTTTTTTTTCAGTTTAAATATGTCTGTAGGGAGTGTGTGATGCATCAGGAGCCCATCCCAACTGATGCACATCCTAATAACTGGCGTGGTGCGCATAATTGTTCACAACCTGAATTAGACATAAAATATTTCCCACGTGAAATGTAGTTACCATGACTCAATAATCAGTGTGAAAATAACTGTTTTCCCATTCTATATATAGAACATTTCTTTGGAGATGAGAATAATAATCAGCATTTGCCAGGTGGGACAATCCTCATATTCTGGAATTGAAATTTGCAGCAGTTATTGTCAGCTCAGGTGTTTAAATGAGTGTTGCATTGCTGCTTTGGGGAACAGCAGAATTCAGGAGAATTCTGTCACTAGAGTGACATTCTGCCATGAAAGACCTTTAAATAAAGCTTTTTGAGCCCAAACCAGCAGTGGAGTCCCTGAAAAGTCTCTCATTGGGGTGAACAGGCTTTGAGCCATTGGCTTTTGGAGCCACAGCCTGCAATGAAGCTTCTCATGGGTATGGGAGCTAAAAAATTACATAATGTCGCATTCTAGGGTCAGCTTTTCATCCAGGTTTTAGTTGGGATCACTTTTTCCAACAGGTGCTTAAAGTGTTCCTATGAAATCCGGGACACAAACAGTTTACATCACCAGTGTTGATACCTGCATTTAAATTTAAATTAAGAATATGGGAGGAGAGGAATAAAAAAGTCTTTTAAAGGCCTTAAGGAACCTTCTGCAATAGCAAAATGGTGCATGTAATCTCAGATAAATATTTATATAAACTTCTGATTTTCTGAATCTTTGCCAGAAACAACTGAGTTTTCAGTGAACCCATTAAATAAAAGCATTCTAAACATAGTCATTATATACATAGGTTTATATATAAAATAAGAGGGAAATGGGATTTCTCTCTGAAAAAAAATTTACTTTTCAAATGTTGATGATTATTTTTTCTTACTGATCATACCTAAAATTATTCTTAATAGTAATATTGGATATTGGCTTTATATAATAACCAAGATTTCTGCATAAAGATGAGTCAAACTATTTTATATTTCACATTGACTAAAGATGAAATATAGCAGAATATTCATTACTATCAGGAATGTCTGGACTACACTGAAGAAGAAATTCCACTGAAATAAAAACCTCCCACCACCTTTTGCCCAGAGCCAGGGTATTATTTGCAGGTTTTTTGTTCTCTACAATGTAACCATGGCCTTATCTCAGGGCTTTTTGAATGGAATTCCACTGCTCATAGGAGGTAATAAAAGAAAGTACAAAGCATGAAGACCAGTGTCATATTAATCAGTGCAATTAACATGCAAGAAAGAAAACATGAACATCTCCTTTATTCTGCATTTAAATGAGGCACACATTCCAAGCAGACAGAGACTGGCTTCTCCCAGCTACTAACAGCCACAGAAAATATGATGTGGTGGAGGGAAACACAAAAATATTACTATTAGATCTTTACTTATTAGAACTTGGACATGGATAAAAAAGTAACAGCAAGTTCTCACCACCTATTTTGTCTGGCATTGTCCAACTTCTGATAGCTTGCTTACTTTTATAATCCAAATAAATCACAAATATAAGATTTTATGTCCATTTTCCTATGTAGGAAGAATGCTTAAACAATATATATTTCATATGCACCTCTTTAAGTCCCCCATGAATTCTCAGTTGGGTTTTGAACATGAAGCATTGTCCTTGGAGGAAAGAGGGACAGGAAAAGGATATTTTTCTTTATTTGGCTTCAGCAACATCTGGGTTTTAGAAAAATTCTGTGTACCTACCGTTTCAGAGAAGAAACTGAAGGCATATTCAAGTTCAAAGACCTTTCTTAACCAGTGTTAGACATTTTCCATCCCTGTTTATTTTCTGATTTTGCTGCATTTTGTCCTTTTTATTTTGCTGGTTCCCTTTCCATGATCCACCTGTTGTGAGACCTTCAGACCTCTTTATCCAGGTTGGGGTTTTTTTCCTTTCCCACCTCTCTGGACTGGGAGCACAGAGGAATATCAGTGAATATCAGAGTTCTGGTCTCCATCTGGCCTGCTGATACCCATGGAGGAGCAGCCACAGGAATTTCTCTGCTTGCCCCAGGGTTACAGAACACCCAGGGTATTTTAAGCGCTGGAGTTGGTTTGTCACTAATTCCTGTTGACCACAGATATCTCTGTTTTGGTTGGAGTATAGAGTAGCAAAAATTTATTTTCATTGACAAAAGTATGATTGTAAATAGTAACCCAGATGTAATTAGACTGCAAAACACTCTTCATTTCTCAGTCAGTTTTCATATTTGCAGAGAAGTTATTGCTCTTTCAACAACCTAAAACCATATTTTTTGTTTCCTTGTGGCACTTCTGCTACACATTTGTTGGCACCTTGGTAAAGACACATGCACAGCACACAGAAGGACTTTAAAAAAACCTTAAACAACAAAACATTTCAGGATATTTTCTTGCTTTCTTGTTGCATATACACAAATATTCTGTCTTGGAGTTTCCTACTACTTCAAAGCTTATCAAAAGAGTATGTGAGAGGAATGTGTTATCTCACAGAAATAAGAGAGACATAAATCAGAGAGGGAATAAAGGTGAGTTGAACCAAACCTTATGTTCTTCCATTTCAGTTTCTTTGTTCCTGCATTCTTGCAGCTCTTGTTGCTGATGTCTTGCTGTCCTAATTGTCTTTTGTTTCAGAGCAACAATCATTTTAGTCCATCCAGTCATATTAAATAAATAAGGATGTCAAGTAAAGCAGAGTTAAAGAAACCAGGCAGGAGGGAGATTTAAAAAAAAAGGAAATGGTTCCTATCAGTAAATCTTTTGTATAAAACACTGATAATTAATTTGCACCAAGGTTGTGTTTGGATATCTAAGATATTTTTCATTAGACTATAAATGGATAACTTCATGCATCCTGTTTAACTCTGATTTTTTTTTTAATGATGTTCTTTAATCATTGAAGCCAAAAGCAGTGATTTTTGCTATAGGTGCAAATTACAGCAAATTTAGTTTATTCAGAGTCAAGTGATATCACAGGGGTGTAACAGTGCCAGAATTGTGGAAAACTGAGAGCAGCTAAATAACAGAAACACCAAACGTGTTCTCGTTCAGGCTTGTCTGAAGAGAGTTCACAATATCCAGAGATGTTAATAGCTATTCACAGCTTGGTTGTCACTATTATTTGTTTCCCTTTCACTTGTGAATGCATATGGTTTCAGAATGTCAGGCTTGCTCCTAAATGCCTCCCAGATATGATGGCATTTTAGGAAAATGAAGCTTATTGCAGAGGAGGGGAAGATTTCCCTTAGATCTGGTACCAGCAAAGATGGTTAAGATTGGGGCAAAGAAAACCAGGTCAATTACCTATTTCTTCCATTTTTTCCTGTTCAGATTTTGTTTGAATTTCTGTCCATTTAGTTTAAGTATTCAAGATGGTTTTATGTGTATGTCCCTGTTAGAAATGCTAATGTTCATAACAGCTCTGAACTTTGAACCAGAGGTTTTATCATCCTGACAAAGTGCATTTATTTTTAAATGGGTAATATTTTAGATAGAGATCTCTCTATCTCTCTATTAGTTTGGAAATTAGGTTAGAGATGCCAAGTGTTTCCCTCCTACTCATGTCTCACAGTACCATAAATTACATTTAAGGGCTTGCCCAGAAGCCAATTCAATTCAACTCTCTGTTCAGAAAAGATCTAATTTAGATCAGGTTTCTCAGGGCCATGACTGGTCAAATCTGGAACACCTCTGAGGACAAGAGGTCCCACAACTTCTTTGGGCCTCTCTTCCAGTATTTTAGCATTCTCATGAAAAAAAAAACAACCACCAAAGAAATGGTCTCAGCACACCTCCAAAAACAGAGTTCTGTGTATTCTCTGATCATGCAGGTCTGTTTCTGCCCTCTTTCCTAATGCTTTGGGAACCTCTCTTAACTTTAATTGATCTGGCAAGCTATAAGGTCATTTGAAAAGAAAAAAAAATAAAATTTAAGTTGCATTAAATTTGTTCCATGTCCAGAAGCAAAATTTTTTGCCACAGAGCAACACACTACGTGTGGGTGGAGTAAAGCTTTCTACCTGCTGGGAAAATTTTCATTAAGTCCTCCAAGCATATGACAATTTGCTGCTTTATTGCCATAAACAAATAACATCTCCTGAAGAGCAATAGCAATACCAGGACTTTGCATTTAAGTGCAAAAACTTTACTGCATTTCAGCTTTGAAGAGGCTGATGGCAATCCATGCTTTTCATCTTTCAAGGGAATTGCCTCTGACTCCCACTTCTCTCCTTTTTTTTCTATTCAGCCAGAGGTGTAGGTGAGTGGTTCAGGGTTTTGCTGACACACCAACACCTACAAAATAATATGTTGTACTGATGCGTGAAAAGCACTCAGCATTAAGTTCTTGAAATAATCAATTATTTAGCAGCTCATCACATTTGCTGTCCAAGGAAGGATCTTTAGAGCAATAATAAGGTCACTGCAATCAGATTCTCTGCTTTTGGCATTTCATCTGCAAAGCCTGCATGTATCCACCAAAAAATCCCCAAAAAAACCTTGGCTGCAATTTGGAATCTGTTCTAGTCTCAGCAGGAGATGATTGCTTTTTAATTCTCCCTATCTGGGTATCTGCTAGTGCAGTAAAGTCCTCTGGCAGAGGGATCTCTGGTCATTAGGAACAGTGGCTGTTTATTGGCTTCACTGGCCTCGAGTCAGGCCTGGGGAATGGTTTTGGAAAGCTTGTTGGAAAATTGCATTCAAGGAGGAATAAAGCAGCCTTTCTGGGTTAAAAAAAGAATAACCTTTAAGCATTTTATGGCATGTCTCTCCTAGAGGAAGAGATGCTATTGGAAGAACAGCAGGTGGTAAATGAATGTGAAATATTGGCATTTACAAATTATTGGTGTTTCCTCATTTTTTTTATTTTTTTCATTTTTTCTTTTTAAAGCAAAAGGGAATAATCTCCAAGGAGCTGTGATTCACAACCATTGTTTATTTTGCTAGACTTCTCAAGCAGCCTACATCCAACGTGTGTGGGATTGAAGAAATATCCTTAGATAATTATAAATAAGAATAAAAATAGGAATTATTTCATACTGATCATTAGATGAAAGGTGTGAAAATCAGTGAAATTTGGGGAAGGGTTCTGAACTGACAAGGGCATTTGCTGTTGGCTGGAACTTTGTGCTGCTCTGTGCAGGTGCTGACAGTGCCCACAGCTGTGGGACTGACTGTCCTTCTTCATGGTCACAGCCAACATCTGCACTCCTGCCTTCATTTGTTACTGCTCCAGAATTTCTAAACATATCTTAATGAGCTAAAAAACTGGGCATTTATGCCCTTTTTTTTCTCCTTCCCATGTGTCCTCTGTGAGGTGTGAGGGGGATTTGAAACTCAGTTTGCTCTAAGCCAAGATCTTTTCTCTAGTCAAGTTGAAATGTTTGATGTAGCTGATGATGGCAGCAGGAGAACTAACAACAGAATGAAGTGGGATAAGGAAATACAAAGTCCTTAAACTGAGAAGATAGAAGAAAAACAGGCATTATTGGAGTCACTGTTCATTTTTAATGTGCATGTATTAAATACCAACAGCTAATACATACTCTGGATGATAATATGTGAAAATTTTCAAAAAAAAGTCCAAGGGATGCATGCAGAATAAGCAAGCCCAAGTTCGAATCTTTTAGGGTTATAAATGCAAGCAGTAACAGATGTATTAACTCATAGCCAGACAGGCTGCTGGATTGACAAAAATGTGATGTGTGGCTGTGGAGAGAATCCTGCATTGAATGCCAGCAGAGAAATATTTATTGGTACTACATTGCATTTGTGGATGCAATACCACAGCCTAAATAAAGTGTCATTTAAAAATACAGGGCTAGAAGTCATTAAATACAACAAGGATGTTTGATATACAATTTGTTCTTAGTGGTTGCTGGCTGTTCACTTGTTCTTTATGTCCATATTGTATTAAAAATAGGAGGCTGGATTGAAGTTCATCACCACAGAGCCCACAAAAAAAAAGGTGAATTTACCATAAGGTTATTTTGGCTCTGAATCATTCAAAAGCAGCAAAGGGTGTGGTAAATGTTAGCTCAAGTTTAAAGGCCACAATTCTGGAACCAAAGCAAAATATTTAGGCTGATCTGGGGGAAGAAGTGACCTTGTTGATGAATAAATCTGAGGTAGTATGGTTACTCTTGAGGCCTGAAATAATCTAAATATTCTAGAGATGTGATAAATGCAATTTCTTGTTGCATATCATGTGCTGAGATGGTCCAGGATCCTGCAAGGTCGCATCAGCAGTGAGTTACAGATATGCCCCTCCTTAGCCTTTGTAGAAAGCAAAGCCTCTTATCTGCAGTATTAAAGTAGAAAAACCCCCTAAACTGTGAATTTGTGCAGGGTAAATGCAGGTACAGGGCTTCCTTTGTCCTTGATGTGTCTGATAGAAAATTTAGACTTCATTTGCATGTTAGACTGTGGTTTCATACTTTGCACTGGGAATATAAAAGAAAATTATAGAACCCAGCAGGAATGCTCATTTATGGGGAAAAAATAAAAGCAATAATTAGAACAGGAATGGAATTCTTGTTCTGCTACAGACCGTGACAGTTTTCCTGTTGATTCCAGTGTGACAAAATTCCAATCAGAATCACAAATGAGTCCATAAAAAAGTTTTCACAGGGAAATAGCCTTTCTTCTTCTTTCTTTAATATTTCCTGACTCTCAGGCTGATATGCAGTTGTGAAATCTTCTATCCCATTAAGCAGATCAGGTAAACATGGGTCTGCCTAAATGCATGTATGAACAAAATTATTTTTCCGTGGTTTTAAGCAAATATGTTTCCTCAGATATCTACATTAATCTTTAAGCTAAGGAGAGAGTAAGTGGGAAGTGCTGGTGCATGTGGTTAAATATTTATTAAAGTAGATGTGGAACTAAATGAGGAAAGGTAAAGAAAATGTGAAGACCTGGAGGGGCAATGGTGTTTGCATTTATCTAAATCTGAAGAATTTCAGCAAGAAGAAGAAGCCTCAATTTTTCTTCCTTGATTGGTCTGTAGCTGTTTAAGTGTAACTATTACAGTGAATTGGAAGATCTTGCCTCTCCCCTGAGGTTTGAGTAGGAGCTGAAATTACCACAATATAAAAACCAGTGTATTCAACTACAATGATAAAAAACATCCAGACCAACAACCCCCCAAAAAATCCTCCATGCTGTGCCACAAAGAGCTTATCAGTTTTTCAGTTCTTATACAAAGGACACAAACCCTACTGGCTTCTGGCACGGCTTGTGCTTCTAATCTGTGCTGATGAAAATCCCAACCTGCTGTGGATTTGTCTCTCCCCAGCATCCCTCTTAGTGCAGAAATCTTGTACTTAGCCCATGTGAATTTAACTTCTTATTGTGGTTTTTCTGTCTGCAAGGAGCTTGGTCCTACTTCTCAAACATCTCAAAGTTTTTGGCTTTTTTGTCCAACTGAGGTAAATTGTAATGTTTTCAGCTCCTTGGCTTTTGGCTGCAGTCTCTAAAGGAGCACAGCAAATCAGCATGACTGTGTCAGTGATGCCACCCTTTTGTGAAATGCTCCCTCTGTGAAAACATGATTTGCAGCAGGTTCAGTGACTTCATACTCGTGCAATTTGAAGAGTCCAGGGTTCAGGCACTGTCTCATGAAAGGACAATTATTACATGACTAATGTCTCCTTGATTTTTTTCTAGAGATGGAGACAACCTGGGGTGGGGAGGTCTCTCTGGGAACTGCATCATCTCAGGGCACCTAAATTTCACTGCTTGGGCTTCTGTTGTCGTGCAGCTGGAGAATCCAATTGTATGTGCAAAAGCATAAATTTCTTTATTGCATATTTTTAAGCTGAATTTATTATGTTCTTTCATGCTACAGATTGTCTTAATAAAAATATTGGTTAAAGAGAACAGAACTGTCCCTGTTGCCTTTTGAAAGAGACCCATTTTTGTGGTTTGATCAGTATGAAACATTCAGTGGAAAATACATGGCAATCATCAAAAAATGAGGATGAAATGTGGATTTTTTAGATTTTTCACCTGCTTCAGTTTAGGAATAGAAACTCAAGTGGTTTGTCCCTAAATGACAAATTTGAGATGCAAAAAGCTTTAGAGCTCCCTCCAAGAGCCCTCCTTGTCTTTCATTCTTCTGGAGATTGTTCTTGAGCTGATTTCTGTGCTTGGGCAAACCCAAATATGCAAAGACAGGGGAAAAAAAACACACACAAAAAAGAAGTTATTCTATTTCCATGGCAACATCAATTCCCATTCTACAGGTAAAATAGCTGCCATTTAGTCCACTCACTGAACAAAAGCTCCTGAAGGCTCTTCATACTGTAACATTCGGCCAAAAATAACTTGGCATGCCACAGTTTTCCCACAAACCCAGAGAGAGAGTGAGATTAAACTGACTGGCAAGCAGACTGTCAACTCGTTTAGTGTCTTGGTGCTGGAAGGAAGAAAACAGTCTCTAAACATTTGAGAAGGCAAATATGGAATGTTTATGGCTGGCACTTTATTTTCATGGCCTAAAATGTAAAATATTTATGCTGTTGAAAGGAATGTGAAATTTCTTCTGTGCTGTTCACCCCAGAGGCACCAGGTAATTTGTTTTTCAGCAGAAAACTGTTATAATTACATACATTCTGATTTAGAATTAATTAGCATTTTTTGAAGTTAGGGTGACAAAGCTAGGCAGCTCCTTGAAATTAATTCTAATAGAAATAAATCAGTTTTTCTTAGACTTTGTGGCAGTGTTTGCTGAGGAAGAATGAAATTATTACTTTCATAACCATTTTATGATGATGTTCTGTCAGTAATTAGATATTACCACCCGATACTAAAATTGGTATCACTGTTACCTGTCTTTAGCAGATCTTAATGTGGTGCAGGTGTTGCTCGAGCTCTTCATGGGAGAATTTGATAGGAAGCAGTGAGAAAAAAAGTAAGGCTTTTTTTTTGGCAAGTGCAGAGGAAGTGTTTAGACCTGTAATTACAACTGATTAACTTAATTAAAAACTGAGACAGACAATCCCGAGTTGATTTTTTAGAAACCTGTGCAAATGGGCCATCAGGCAGGAGCTGGTGTGATGGTTTTTCTAATGGTTGTCTTGGGAAAGTGAAAATCAGCTCAGGCTGGAGGGAAAAAAGTGGGCATTTTACCACTTAAACCTGGGTAGAAATTAAAGGATTCCTGAAGGTCAGTGGTTACAATCAGTAATCTTAAATTAAGAAAGAAAGTAATTTAAATTAATGATTGGTTTTTTCATTTTTTTTTTTCTATTTTGTGAGAGAGATTTTGCCTTTCTTTATTATCAAAGCTGTGCAGACCAGCCCAGCTGAGTTTCCTGGTGGGTTCTTGCTTCATGAAGTAACTGATCTGCCAGGTGAGTTAGATTTAAGTTAGATTTAGGTTCACAAAACCAGCTAATTTAAGGTATTGTGGCAATTACGGTTCTGAAACCTCTCTGCTGATTTTAACATATTTATGCAGCATTCGTCCCTTCAGTTCTAATCACCACGAGTATGCTCGGGTAGTTGAAAGGCCACATTCACAGAAATGAAATGTTCCAAAGCTTCAGAACAAAAGATTGTTTACACACAGGCATAAAAAATAGCCCCCTCCCATGCTGGTTTTCTTTTTTATGATCTTTTCTGTGATCTTTTTTGATCACCACTTTTGGATGATACTACAATATTTTAGAGTGTATTCAAACTACTGGGAATTACTTTAGCGCAGTAATGTATTTACTGTGGGGTTTTCACCTTAGCTTTTCTCACTATTTTCACTAATAAATTCACTTATAAATTTTACTAGGATTATTTCACTAATTTTTTAATGATGTTGGATGTTTAGATAAATTAATTTTTTAATTTTTAATAATGATTAATTGACTTTTGGCCAATTTGTGTTTATTCTAACTATTATCTATAACTTAGCAAATAGTAAGGCACCCACTTTGATAATTTAAAGATACAAATATTGCCACCCAAACACCATCACATTCCCTGGGGAATCCTCTGCACTGTCATTACTTTTCTGTGAGTGTATTCCTTTAGGAATAATGCCTTCAAAACTCTTGTCACACACTTTGGGAATGCATCCAGCAGCACTGCTGTGGCTAATTTTGCTTTTAGAACTCATATATATATATATATGATGACTGTGTGTTTAAAAGTGATCATAATGTATTTTCCTTGTGGCCTGGGTTCCAAGGAAAGTTTTGTGGATCTTTTACCATGAGGGTGCTCACAGGTTTGCCTCCACACATCCCTTCCAGTGAGCAATCCACACTGGGATACTCCTGGAATGCTCTTCCCATTAGGCAAGGGTGATTAGCTCTCACCAAACCTGCAAAGGCAGTGTGTGGGAATTGCATGCAAAGAAAATATAAACATTTCTAGAGAATCCTGGCTGCTGGCAGTCCCCCTCCCCAGGACCTGTAATTCACCACTCTTCTGTCATTTAAAGGAGCGTCAGGCAGTTCCCATCTTGTTCACACCGTTAGGTGCTGCCATCAGCCATTAGAACACACATCAGTGCAACCTGGATGGTTTTAATGGGATCTGTAAATACAGGAGCAATTCAGGGAAGGCAGCTCACATTTTGGTAATGCACCATTAAAAGGCAGAAAGAAGAATAATAGGGAAAACAGCAGGGCCATTCATTCACCTCATTTTCATTAGGAAACACAATGTGCTGCATCTCTGGTCATTCTGAGGAAAAACAGCCTTGCCAAGGAAAGTGTTGGTGCCTCACTCGCTAAGCACAAGCAAATTTAATTCTGCAGAGTTCTCAGAAAGTTGCAGCCTCTCTTTCTGGTTTCTGCAGTACCAAAATCTGTTTATTTTTCTGACTCACTTCTTTCCTGTTTTCTGTACAATTTGTATATCCTACCAGTACTATTTGAAAGACTTTACTATATTTTGTGTACTAGGTGCATTATTTATCCTCCCAGTGTTCTGACACATAGAGGTGAGCCATGAACTCTGTTGGAAATTACTGATTTTCTTCATAAATGTTCAAGCAATTCAAAATGGTAGTCAGATGCAGATATTAAAATGCATTAAAAAATAAAAAAAAGAAAACGAGCTCTCTGCTACCAGTTACCAGTAAGAGGAATTAAATGAGCAGAAAGCCTGTAGGAAGGAGTTCACATCTGGAATACTTGGAAGTGGGGCAGCTTATGGAGATTGAGCCCCTGTGATACGTTCACCCCTTGCTGGTGCTGTGCTGGGGTCGAGTGAGGATCTTCTGCCTCTCTCTCACACACACAAAGGCCAAATATAGATTGCCACTACTGCTGAGCAGTTTGCAATCTTCAGTGAGTGGCTGACCCAGATTTCCTTGTGGATCTTCCTGCATGGCATGGCTTAAAGGCTGTAACCTCATCCTCCCTCCCCAGGCCACCCATCCCATCCTCTCTGAGGCAGAATGTCGCTCTGAATTTCTCTAATCTCCAACCCACAACTTTGCAAAGCCATTTTTATCTCCTTGTTTCTCTGCCCCTGTGTAGTTCTGCCTCCTCCATATACAGGCAAGAAAATAAAATCCCAGACAAGTGTACTTTAAAACTTGTCAATTGTTTTAATGGATTATAATGATTACAATCAGGCTTAACTGATGGATAAAGGGGTACAATTTAGCAATACATAAAAATATAATTTTATGCCTGGTAATGAGATGTTAAACATAAGATAGAATGGACATATATAGAGATAGGAACTTGTTCCATAAAGAAATGCCCCAGAAAATGAGCCATTTGCTTAAAAAATAAACTCAAGCAGCGCATTTCCTGTTGTTGCCTTAATAAACCTTAACAGCAATTTTAAGTGTGTAAGTCTTAGGAATCCCAAATACTCAGTGTTCTATAGTTTATTCTCTACCAAGCCTCTCATTTCCCCTCAGAAAATATTTAATTTTGACCATTAATTTTTGATATTTAAAGTTGATTTTTTATTTTCAGGGATACCCTAATTGTTGCCAAACTAACAAGTCACATTTTTTCCCATGGGATATAATAAAATCATGATAATAATCCATGTTCTGAAAAACAAGAGCAGTTTATTTTAAACATAGGAAGAGTGATCACAGGGAAGATGAAGTAAAATATATTGAACTACAGCATTCATTATTAACAGAAAGCAGACTTAAAAAAAAAAATCTACAGAAAAAGTAATTGCAGTAATATATTGGATTTATAGGAAAAACACTGATTATGTAACTGATTTGATGTTATGTTTCTATTTAATACACTTTCCAAAGCAGCCATCCTTTTTCTTAGAAGAATGAAATATGTTTTTCTTTGGAATCTACTTTTCCTTCCCTTTATGACTGCAAAGAAAGTGAAAAGGTCACTTTCTTTTATAAAATAAGTATCCTGGTAATTTGTGACTTACTAAAACAATATTTCTTGGGCCCAATTCCACCCCATCTCCCAAGTGCTTGTTAGCAGGACTGTGTTCACCACTTTCACCTGATGTGGACACACATATCAAATTCAGATTTGTGTTGGTAGAGGTCAGTCTGGGAGAGTTTGATAACTTTTCTTCACTGTGAAGCAAGGCAGGGCTATGAAATGTATTCCTGAAGGTTTCAGTTTCCTGCATTCCCAGCAGAGAGAGCCTGGGGATGCATCTAAGGGCGCTTCCTTCCCATTTTGGTGTTGGCCCAGCCCATCCTGGCCTTTG
Organism: Zonotrichia albicollis; assembly: GCF_047830755.1. Taxonomy (NCBI): domain Eukaryota; kingdom Metazoa; phylum Chordata; class Aves; order Passeriformes; family Passerellidae; genus Zonotrichia; species Zonotrichia albicollis. The sequence goes on along the minus strand of NC_133820.1, from coordinate 15,490,330 downwards.
ACACATCCCTGAAGCAGAGAAGTGCGAGTTTGTGACAGGACAATCACAAGAATTCAAATGCAGTCTGCAAGACTTTCCTTTCCCCCCTGTTTTGCAGAAGCATCATTTTAGGAGCACATTAATCTGATCTGACAAGGAGTAGAACTGAAAATAAAAAAAGTCCAAGCACATGAACATGGCCATTAAACCAAGTTCTCTGCAGAGCAATGCACTCAGAAGTTAATTACAGCTGAATCTTCTGGACCTTTGACCTTTTCATCTCTTGGCATTTTTGTACATTTGTTTCTGACTGAAAGCAGGAAGCTGAAGAAACTGGTTAAAATCCCACAATCACACAGTATCACTAATTGCTTTTCCTTCAGGTTAAGAATGTGCAGGTTAGCACCGGTGTTTGGCACTTGCAGTGTCTCATTAGTGAAACCTACAGCACCAGCTCCTGGAATATAAGATCAACTGTCTAAATTGAGTATTCTTAATTACTTGGAATATTCTTTTTCCCCACACTCGAGAGCAAGTGGAGTGTTGCTGTTATTGTCTCAGTGCACGAGTGTTGGTGGTAGAGATAAGTCTGTAACAAAGCCCTGACAGGAGTAATTCATCTTCAAGATTAACGGAGCAATTCTGCACGTTGGTTATGTATTAATGAAACACGAGTGTGGTACATGGTAATGAATGTTCCCCCAGCAGCCTGAAAAGGTGCTCTGCTGCAGCATAAGTTCTCTGAATATGGTTTTTTCCACTCACTCTGAGAACCTAGCATCAGTCCTCCTAATTTATATCAACCTCTGTTGCCATGCTCTTGAATGAGATTAAGGCCAAATGTTTATTATTGCTTATTCTCATTAATTGCAAAAATATGCTTATGTCTTAACAATCAGCAAAGTGTGGTGTTAAAATATTTTTCCTCACTGATCCCTGAGGAACTGGAAATGGCACTAAGAGGGTTTTGGGTTTCTGTTTGTCACTGTCACTGGTCAGGCTCCGTGTGACCTTGTTTGGTGGGTGGAAGTCCCAGGGGAAGAGTTTAATTGGAGTCCTGGAAACTGAAAGTTACTCCCTGCCCACCATCTGTGCATTGGGCTGGTTGATCACCAGCACAGGCTACTGCAGGGAGGTTTGAAATGAGGGAAAATCAGCCAGGACAACATTTTCAGAGTCAGATTTTAGTGCTGTGAATTACAGCATACGGAAAAAAAAAAAGAAAGAAAAAAGCAGATGTTACAGTTGGGAAGACTGCCATCTTTTAAAAATGATGGAAAAGCAATTTAGGTTAAGTCCCTTGTTTCTAAAGATTACAAAGTATTTAGTGTGAAATTCATTAACAGCTTGGGGAAACAGCTACCACTTCTTTAGGCCCAAAGGATTTCTGCTGAGTATTGTAGCAGTAAGCAACTTTTAAAAATTAAAAAGGAGAAATCTCCACAACTTTAATTGAAGTTCAATATTTTCCATGGTTTCTAAGGGATTTGTCTTGCTGATTCTACTCAAACCCTCTACCTAGTTTTAAAGATAAAAAAAATATATATAGTGCCAGTGCAGCATGAATCTTTTCTTGCTCAAATATGTGATTTTTCTTCTTTTGTAAAGAAGATAATTTCAGAAAGAATGCTGATTCAATCACTGGTGTTATATACTCAAACCTGCACTTATCACCAATGAATATCACTCAAAAAGAGTATTTTCAAAATAATAAGAATGGAAAAACTCTGGTCTCTTTCCTAGAGTTGAGAGATAGTATAAAAATATGCAGCCAGATTTATTATGAAATCATCTCTATCACTGCTAACAGTAACTGGGGAATGCCTGTGCATACAGACATAAATTGTTCATCATGGACAGGACAGGGAAAAAATTCTGTAATATGAAAATACATTTAGTTTGTACCTGGATGAGTGAGACAACTTTTGGAAATTAGGGATGAGATTAGAAAGAGACAATGAAAAACAAACAAGCCATCTCCATATTATGAAAAATGAGCACCTGCCTTCCTTTCCTTTCACTGATTTACATTTTCACCCAAAGTGAGAGAAAGTCCTTGAATTAGGCTGAAGAAGAGCTCATTGTTTTAAAGGGACACCCTTGACATTACGTAAGTAAACTCAGGCAAACACAGGAGCACTTCTCTGTGTCTGGATAAAAGTCATTGGGGAAGTCCTTCTGCTGACATTGTTTTTATTTGAATTGTGATGTCTCAAGCCTTGCAATGATTTGATTTGCTTTCGGTTTAGGAGCTGTAATTAAAGGACAAGTGATTCAACCAAAAAAACGTTCCTTTTCCTGCAGTTTTTACTTATTAGGCGTCTGCAACCTCCAAAATGCCATTTCTGCAAGTGTACAACATCACAGGGTTTTAAACTGAATTGGAACTTTCTTTGGAAAAGTTTTTAACTTTAAATTTCATGTTTTTTGTAGGTATGTGACATGCTAAGTATCAAAGCTCTGCTGGGTAAGACTAAAGATGTGTCAGCTCAATGAGAAAATGAGCACTTGCTTGCTTGCTTATTCTAATTATTGCATGACAGTGATAAGAGGCAGTGCTTTCATGTCAGAAATTTGTTAATAGTTTTCCTTTGGTAATTCAGAACGGTTGATGACTAAAGTAACTGGAATTTGCCTGTCAAAGTTGTAGTCCCAGCCAAGGCTGCTGTGTCTGCAATAACACAGAGGTAGATCAAGTCAAAATAATTCATGTAGCAAGTTATTGATGTCCTGATGTAAGCCTTCAGGGCCAAAAAAGACAGAGAAAGGAAAAAAAAAAAAAAAAGAGAAAAAGCAATTAGATATTATGATATGTGAGAGGACTATGTACTTGCAGAAATAATAAAGGTAGAAGGAATAAATTGTTTTCCAGTTTGCCCCTCTGGATAGCATAAACCATATGATTTAATGCAAATTGCAATAACTTTAAATACAGTTTAACTGAAGTATTGAAATATGTTTGTTTCCTTGACACTATAAAAAATGAGATAATAACTGTATTTCACCTCATATTTCAGTGTAATTAAGTTTGAATTTACATTTTCTGTTCAATGCACATATATGCAAATAGACCTAAATCTAACCTAATGTGATAAATAATGATCAAGTGGAAAAACACTGAAAGAAGGAAAAAAAAATTAGTTTCTTCCTTGAGAACTGCTGAAATTTGGGCTGGGGAAATAGCTGTCTCTTGGCTTGGCTGCAAACTTAAAAATGGAAGAGAAAAAAAATCCTCAACTGAAATGAAACTCAGAAAAGGATCTGCTGGACTTGTGGCGGAGTAGCAGAGTGAGGAAAGTGAAACACTGCCTTTCCCAAACCCTTTGAATTGTGGTATTACAAAATAGGTCACATTGGTGTGAGTGTGAGAGAAACTGTGTTGATTGGCATCCCTAAAATCTGAGAACTAGGCAGATTGGGATCTCAGATAAGATGGGAATGGTGAGGCTTCCCTGCTGCAGAGAGACAAATTAATGCAGGAAAACCAGGAAGGGGAAATGCCAGCTCTGCCTTGACCTTGAGGAGTGCACAGGCCCTGTCCAAGGTTCTGGGGCATTGAGGGGCTCCCTTGCATTGATCAGATGGCCTCTTCCATGTGTTAAAGGATCACAGAATCATCAAGGCTAGAAGAGCCCTCCAGGATCATCCAGTGCCACCCCACCAACATCACCCCAAACCCTGTCCCCAAGGGCCACATTCAGATCCTCCTGAGCACTCCCACAGACTCCAAAGGGCCCACAGACTCCCCAAGGGCCACATTCAGATCCTCCTGAGCACTCCCACAGACTCCAAAGGGCCCACAGACTCCCCAAGGCCACATCCAGATCCTCCTGAGCACTCCCACAGACCCCACTCCAGTGACTCCAAACCTCCCTGGGCAGCTCAGCCCAAGGCCTGGCCACTCTTTCAGTGAATTTTATTTCCCAATCTCCAACCTGAACCTCCCCTGGTACCATTTGAGGCCATTTCATCTCCTCCTTTTCCTTGGGACATGGTGTCCCCTCACTGCCCCTCCTGACAGGACTTGTGCAGAGCCACAAGGTTTCCCTCGAGCCTTCTTTTCTCCAGGCTCAGCCCCTTCCCAGCTCCATCAGCCATTCCTCATAACTCACACATTCCAGACCCTTCTCCAGCCCATTCCCTTCTCTGGACACTCTCCAGCCCTTCAATCCCCTTTGAGAAATGAGGAGCCCAAAACTGGACACAGGCCTTGAGGTGTGGCCTCAGCAGCACTGAGAAGACCAGGGCAGGAGTGACAGAAATCAGTGGTCACTCCACACACACTTTTTTGATGGCAAAAAGGGAACTCCCAAGAAAAATGAAGAAGTATTTTTAAAAAGGAAACCAAAAGGGTCATCTGAAAACATAAAATCTTTGCAGGTGTCATGGCTACAGCTGAAAGATCATGTATAGGGGACAATGTCATCTGTTAAAAAGCTATCATCTATCAAATGCTGCTGTGGTCAAACAAGAGGCTAAAGGATAAAAAAAGAAAGAAATCATCCTTCAGAAACTCAATGTTATGTCGAAAAGCAGAAAACAGGGAATAACTCAACCTTTGGTGGATTTTATTGTGTGGAAACATAGCATGTCAGGCCACAGAGAAATGTTTTAGAAACAACTTGAAAAGATATTGAGGCAAGAATGCATTTATTTACAGACACAACAGAAATAAAACTTCTGCCAGAGTGTACAGAGGGCCAATAGATTAGGAATGTGTGAAGGGGCTAACAAGAGAAGATAAGGCTGTGCCAAAAAAACCACAAAGGATTTGTTGCCAAAAAAGAGGTCTATGGAACAAATAGGCAAAATGAATGTTAGCAACCAGATACTCGAAAGCACTGAAATATCAGGGAAAAAACCCAACAAAACAGCCAAACAAAATTACGTAAGTGCCAAAAGGCATGAAGAGACTCAAAACTGTTGAGGAAGAATAGTTCTGCACCTGTATAAAAACCTGTCTAAGCAGCAGGTCTTGGTTTGAAGAGAGTTCTTTGGGAAATCACCAACACAAGTGTGAAAGGTGTGAAGGGTGAGGTGACAGAAACTCAGGATAAATTCAGAGAAACCTGACACAAGTGGTTCTTATGGATCTGCTGGTGCAGAATAGTCCTATAGTGTAAAACTTAATTATTTTGTAGCACAGACAGGAGACAACAAAATCCCAGATGCCACAGAAGATGTGGTAACAAATTAATATTCTCTTTGTCTCTCCTCCCTCCTTTTCCCACCCAAAAGAACGAGCTATCAGATTGCATTATCTGGTGGAAGATTGCAGAGAGCAATGGGATGCACGTCCTCACACCTCACATAATTAAGCTGAGAACCTTATTGCACAGAATGTCACAGACACTACAGATTTACATGGGTTTAGGAAGTACTTGGACAAATTCATGGCAGGAAACATCCCATTGGGGACTATTCAATGCAGAGATGCCACCAGAAGCTCAGGAGATTAGCTAGAGACTGCTAGAAAATGGAAAAATCTTCTGAAATATCAGGATGTGCTTGCCCTGTTTTTACAGATTTTATTAGGCCATCCACCACCATTCACCATCAGAGACTGGATGATCTGATGCAATCTGCTTGCCTCTTTTTAACTTATAAATAAATATATTTTGATGAAAAACCTGGCTTTTATTATGATTTTTAATTTTTTTTTCAAAATTGCCTAAAAAAGGAGCCCCTTTTTGCAGTGGATCAGATATAAAACATGTAGGAGACACAAGCCTAGGTCATTCCAGAAGGGAATCCATCCCATATTTTTTACCTGTTCTGGAGGAAACCCATAGCCACAGGTGTAGGTTATTTACATTCATAGAATATAAAATACATTTAAGTCTCTCTTATTGACACTTTCATAAGGAAATGTTCAGTAATACACATGCTGGAGCCATTGAATCCTCTTGAATGTTTTTAAAACTGCTATAACACCTTCCCTCTCCCCCTCTCTGTTTCAGTTGCTACTTTAATATTTCACGATGAATGTGAAGTCAGAACCACCTTAAAAAAAATACCCCACAAAAAACCCAACAGCAATGGACAGGAGGCTTTTTGCAGATGTGAAAGAATTATCAACTTCATTCAATCAGTTATGCAAAGCAGAGAAAAAAATCCAAATATGCTTACCAGGCTGCTCATCAGGGTACCCTCCAAGGAGGGGAAGATTTGTGTTTTGAGCTTATTTAGGCAGAAAAGAAATTGATCATCTGTGTATTGACGTGTTCAAACCACTAAACCACAGTTTTGTGAAAATCAGCTTTTAGCACTCTTTTTAATTTACGAGAAAATCTTTGGTGAATTTCAACCAAATTTGCAACTAGGTTGAGTCTGACCAGATTGTCACGGACAGGCAGCATTTTCAGAAAGTCTTTGCCTAGATCTGTTCAGAATTTTCTCATTCAGTGGTTCCAGGAAGAAGGAAATATTACTTGTTGTATTAGGATTAGGGTGCAAATCTAAGTTTTCCCATTTCTATCAGGAATTCCAAAACAAAGTTGCATCAAACTGGTAAAGTTGTAATAGTGAAATAGAAAATTTGCTTCCAAAATTATGAAAGATATAAACTGGGGCAGTGAGCAATCCTCAGAATTATAGATTATCACCTTAATACTGATTTTGCAGTTTGAAGTTTGCCATCAGATTGTTAATGGTGTTTTTATTTGCTTCTGTGTGATCAATGCAAGGTTTCGCTCCTTCGTTTACTTCAGATTTTGTTTTAGGTTATCAAAGTTTAAATTAAAGCAGAAATTGGCTTCAGGCAAAAGATAAGTTACATGTAATTTTCAATGAAAAATCTCAGCATAATCCAGGACACTGAGCATTGCCCATCCATAGCTGCTTTGGCTCTCCAAGGTTAGCCTGAACAAAATCCAGCATAATTCCAAGTTATGGAAGTTATATTCTAAGTTATATTCCAAGTTATAAATGCCAAGTTAAGTTGGGTATGGAATCATAGATAAGGATCTGAGAAAGGATATTCCATTTCTTTGTTTTTTTGGTTTTTTTTTTTTTTCGGAGCAATGGATAATATTTGGATTTCAAATTATGTTATGTGCTCACTTGGAACTGCTGAAGTGAAAACTCATTTACAGAGCTGGATATTGAAGTGCTAACACGATGTAAGGGCAGTTCCAGGGGGAACTTTCAGCCTTCTTAGGAGGTGCTTGCTGGTGACAAAATTCCTGTGCTGTTCAAAAGACTTCTGCGTCCAAAGCAGAGTGGGAAGCAGGTCAGGGGGGAATTCTGTCCCCTGTGCCCTGGTAGGGTAAAACCACATCTGCAGAACTGCCCCAGGAAGAGAAGAGAAGATAGAGAAAAGAGAAGAGAAGAGAAGAGAAGAGAAGAGAAGAGAAGAGAAGAGAAGAGAAGAGAAGAGAAGAGAAGAGAAGAGAAGAGAAGAGAAGAGAAGAGAAGAGAAGAGAAGAGAAGAGAAGAGAAGAGAAGAGAAGAGAAGAGAAGAGAAGAGAAGAGAAGAGAAGAGAAGAGAAGAGAAGAGAAGAGAAGAGAAGAGAAGAGAAGAGAAGAGACCTCAGAGCATTTTCCTGTTTTCAAAGGGGATACGGGGAAGTGAGAGAGGGACAATTCATCAGGAACTGGAGTGACAGGAAAAGGGGAATGGCTTTAAACTAAAAGAGAGTTTAGATTAGTTGTTAAGAAGAAATTGTTTACTTAGAGGGTAGTGATGCCCTGGCACAGGGTACCCAGAGAAGCTGTGGCTGCCCCTGGATCCCTGGAAGTGTCCAAGGCCAGGTTGGATGGGGCTTGGAGGAAATTGGGTGTCCTGGTTTGGGGAAAATTTGGGAGGAAGCCACTCCCCTGGAATTCTTTTTCACTCGGATCTAGTTTTAAAGATGCAGAACTTATTTCTGTGCTAAACAGACAAATGGGGATACAATTCAGAGTCACAAACTCATCCCAGGGAGCTGGGATAGTGGAAGATGTCCCTGCCTATGGCAGAGGGTGGAATTGGATGATTTTCAGATCCCTTCCAACCCAAACCACTCCATGACTCTAGGACCACTCTGTGACTCTATGACTTTCTCTTTCACTCCCACCTCAGCACTCAGACCTCAGTGAGAACATTACCAAAACTCTGCAGTAGCAAAGCACTCTTCTCAGACATTTTATAGCTGTGTTTGTCCCTACCCAGTAGAAGAAGGTACTTGTGTGCCTCTTTGTTTTGATGACTTGGAGAAAGGATACTTGATCCCTGTTATGGCAGGGTCCTGGTACTGATAGAGCCCTTCCAGTAATGCAGTATTTCCACAGCACAACTGGAATTTTGCTCTTCAAGAGACTTGACACTACTGTATAATTTATTGTTGCAATAGGACACGGAATAAAACGATGTGGACACTGGAACTCTAAGGTAAGAAGAAGGGAAGTTTATTTTTTGACTCCAGTATTTATAGACTTTCAAAAGTGACAGTGGATTGGAGGATGAAATTGTTACTTCTCTAATGACACTGGACAAACTAACAGTCTATCAAATTTTTCTTCTTCTAGAAAAGAATGTAAACCCATAATTATTTACATAAAAGTGTGTGAGAAACTTCATTACAAGAATGTAAACATCATAAGGTTTAGAAGAACTTAGAAGAACAGGGCGACAATTTATGATTGTGTTTTTATACTGGTTCACCAGTATATTGACAAGGAAGTAAGAGAAAGGACTTTTCATGCTATGAGGTCTGTAGGTGAGGAAGATGAAGGTAGAAGAGAGTAAAAGCATGGTGGGAGTGGAGGGAGTATGGACAAATGAAGGTTCTGCTCAAGGGAAGGAGCATTTTTGCTCGATTCCCCCCATAAGCCAACACATTGTTCTTGCTAATATGAGCAAAGTTACATGAAATATGCACAAGCACTAATTTCCTAAATAATCTCACATTACCACAATGCTCGGAGTCTTTTTTAGTAGAGGGAGTCAATAAAACAGGAAAAGCAGAGCTTTATTTGCACACATGGGCAGGCACAAAGCACGATTTTAGCTGGCACTGGAGTGATGAGAGCAATCCCTGAAGAATGCTTCCTCCAGACCAGACCTTGAATATTTAATAATGGTGAATTACCAGAACCCTTCAACCATAATGAAGGAATAAGCAGGCAATTAGAGCAAACTGCAAATCCCTTGCCCTAAAAACCCTCCAGCATTTTAACTCTCTCTGTGCACCTGCCATTCCCTTCTGATTTCTCCCACTTATTTAAAAATCACAGTGAGAAAAGGCTTTTTAGCATCTCTTAGAAACCCTCCTCCATCCTTCTCCTTCTCAGAAACAAACTGGATTGATACCTTCTCTAGCAAAATTCAAAGCCATTGCTGCTAACTGAAGCTTCCTGTAGCATCTTGAGCTGGTATCACAGCCATTCTCATATGAAATGTGAGATATAATAATCCAGAAACCCACTTTCATGCATAGAAAGAACAATTTAAATCCTTGCAGAATGTCAGAAAAACAACTCAAGTTGTCAGGAGCATCTGAGGACATGAGCAGCCAGTGGTGTGTTGGCCTCCTTTCCGTTGGTTAGTGGTTTGTTGGTGTTAGACAAACCCAGTAAAGCTGAGAAGAAAATGATTTATATATGCAGTGATAGCTCCATACCTCTGAAATATCTCTGAAATCCTTAGAAATTTGGAAAAGGCTGACAGGATGAATGAACATTTGGACCTACACCTGCAACTAAGCCAGGAGTTTCATATATGGAACCACAGAATGGTTTGAGTTGGAAGGGACCTTAAAAATCATCTCATTCCACATCCTGCCATGGGCAGGGACACCTTCCACTGTCCCAGGTTGCTCCAACACCCATCCAGCCTGGTCTTGGGCACTTCCAGGGATGAGACATCCACAGCTTCTCTGGGAAATCTGTGCCAGGGCCTCACCTCCCACATAGAAAAGAATTTTTTCTAATATTTAATCTAAACTTACCCTCTTTTAGTTGAAGCCACTCTCCCTTGTCCTGTCACCACATCCTCTTGTTAATAGTCCCTCTCCAACTTGATTAGTATAATCTCTAATATCATTTGAAGCAATAAGTGTCCTGTGCATCAGATTTGGAATATTCTCCAGTGGGATCTGACCCCCTAGATTAAAATCTTAAGATCTATTGATACAGAGAAAGAATGAAAAAAAAGCCCTCATGGTTTATAAATGTCACTGAAATGGAATTTGTAAGGAATAATGAGAAACTACAACCAGACTGAGGAGGATTTGGATCATTTAGGTAATTGGGTCAACAGATGGTAAAGAGTGTGGTATAGAAATATGTAAAATAATTAGTCTGGGAAATGGAAACCAATCATCCAGCACACTGATGAGGAAACAAGTGTTGATTATTGTGGAGAAATCATTGAAATAATCAAGACGGTGCCCAGCAGTAGGGAACAATGCAAACAAGTCATTAGGCTGTGGTAGGAAAAGGATAAAGAGATAACAGGTGATCTAATTTCTGTTTGCTAGATCTGACTTTGAAATCTGGTCAGAGGATTAAGAAGCAAAATCAGTGTTTCCTTATAAGTGATTCTTAAAGCCTTGTCCTAATGGACATGTACTGCACTAAGTATTCATTGCTGAGAAGATGGAAGTACCAGCACAGCAAATTTTTGGACACCATCTCATATTTTTATGTGGCATTGCTTTATGGATGTGGGGAATAATGTCAGGGCCTTGGAGCGAACATTTAATGCAACAGAGTAGCACAAATAGTAGAGGATAGTAGAGGATATTATACCATGCACAATTTTTTTTTTTTTCAGTGTGGCTCTAATTAAAGATTTTGAGATATTCAGAATCATGTTTGTTATTAGAAGTACCTTGATTATTACATTGACAGGTGACAAACCTTCACATTTAAGGAACTACAAATTAGGAGCAATAGTTTGGCAATTTCTAGTATTTATGTACCTCCAGATGGACTAAATTATCTGACGTTGTAAGTTCTTAAGCTGTTGAGAAGCTCTGTACTTTGCTTTAGCCCAGGCTTGGGCACTGTGCCTTTTAACAGATGTAGAGACAGGGTTTTTTATAAAACATTCCTTTTAAGCTTCATCTTTAAAGTCTGGTTTTCTGGATAACACACTAAAGAGATCTGCACCCAAAGTCCTTGTCAAAACCTATTGTTTCTAGGGTTTTACACTTACCATGGATAGACATCCCCCAAACTGTACCCAGTTCATCTCCAGCTGGATGAAAACGTGGACACACAAGCTTAGATTACCCACACCAATCTGAAAAGTTGCTTTTCCTGAGAAAAAAAGAAGGTGGGGAAGGTCGGTGTGGAAAAGAAGCTGAATTCCTTTTTATTGGAAAGGACAAGTTTGCATTTTAATTCATTATGTATAGGAGCTGGCTTAAACTGCAGTTTCTGTAACCTGGAAAAATAATAATGACCATAAATTCCCTATAGATATATATTCCTTTCTGTTCTCATGTGAATTTGTATTTTCCATTGTATTGTTGAGAAGAGAAACATGATACATCTGAAGTCAGAGAGAATGATGGCATGTTTGAAGCTTTTTCAGAAACTGAGGTGATAATATTTATGATCTGGGTATTCCAAAGCATGGGCCACATTTATTACAAATTAACTGTATCAGGTAGGACATTTCTCTAATTAAGAGGTTGGATTTTTCATGTAAAACCATCACAGATACATGAACTTTATCTACAACCTTCCACAAAACAAAGGGCTTTCTCTCTCTGCTCATCCTGTTGATCAGAAAAACCTATTCTAAATGCTGCTGTTGCTGTTTTAGGAGTGAATCTTTATGTTTGCAGTCACTCTTCTAGACAGCAGATACAATTCCTTTCCCATCCTCAATCTATTAATGCTTCCAATGAGTTTATTGTGTGGTGTTATCTAAAATCACATGACTGACAGTGTTGTTTCCTCTTGCTTTTATAGACTTGAGGGAACAAATTGTGTTTCATAATCCACACTTCCATCTTCTTCTTTAGATAACTAGCAGAATATGTTTGAAGTAATTATTTTGAAGTAACTTTTTTTATTCTCATAGTAAAGAGTTTCCAGTTTTTCTGTTTGATTGACCTCAATTTGGTACCATATTGTTGTGGCTATTTCCACACATTTTTGTAAAAGTATTTTGCTAGAAATTATGTTTCATCTTAAATGTGTTAATTCAGGGCTCTGAATGTCTCATGTGATGATTCTAATAATATAAAAATAATCACTTTTACACACCCTTGCAGCTTGCTCTCATGTTGCAATTGCTATCAGCTTTCTTGCAGCATATTTAGAGTTTTTGCCTGTTTCACTCTTTCGACCGTTAGGTATTGGAGACAGAAAGTTTTCCACTGGGTTTCCTTTATTCCTACCCTTTCCAATCTTTTGAGCCTTTGCGCAGAGGAGTTGTGAGTGAAGGTGCAATAAGGAATAAAGGAAGGCCATTCATGAGACTGTTTTAATGTAGGCAACAACTCTAGGAGTCCTTTATTGCTCGAAATAAATCCTTTTTTGAATCTGAGTTCTGATAAAGTTAATACTTCTGTGTAGCATTTTAACACCTGTTTTTTCAGTCACGTGTCAGACTGGGACAATAATATTTAAATTGCAAGAATCCTCCTCTCTTCTCTTCCAATGACTAAACAACCCAATGTTGCTACTTTCAGTGAATTTAGTAGTTGATGAGCAGCATTGTCCCATGGATAGAGCTGTAGTTCAAGGTTAAAAAATGAGAACTTTGAGTGGTGCTGCCACTGTGGCTCTGTTGTGTCCACACGGTGACTTCAGGCAGCTGCGGTGTGACCTTGCACAGGTCATTTCTGGGTAATTCGCTTTTCTCTCTATTTCCTTCTGTCTTGTTCATTTATATTGTCCATTTAGAGGCTCTGGATACGGTTTTGTGACAGGTTGAGTGTGTGTTTGCACAATGTAGAAGATAACAGTGCCCTTCATGGCTCCTGCAGTGCCTGGGAGCTATCCTGTTATAAATACTAATGTTTTGCTTTCTTACGTTTTTAGAATTTATCAAAAAAAGGGGGACATGATTTTTTCCCTTCAAAAAACCACAATGCAACTGTGCAGGATATAGTAGAAACTAAGGAGAAAATAAATAGGTTATTTTGTGGGCCAAATTAATAATGTCTAAGGCAGGGGAAGAGAAATAAAAGGCATGTGGCAACTTAGTGGCACAACCCCCTGTGACACTTGATGCATCTACAGGTATATGTGGGTCCTAAAACCTCCTAGCACTCTATGTAGCATCAGTTTCTGCAGCCTTTTGGATTATTTTAAATATTTTTCATTTAATAAAATTGTTCTTGATGGTGAAAACCCAGTTACCCTGATGCAGAAAACATATTTTTCATGTGTAAGTTTCAGTTAAACAAGAACTGTACTGGTGCAACAGCTCTGTCTTCAAGTGGAATATTGGGAAGAGGTTGAAAAGTTAAATTATTTTGGCAGGGACAAAACTGTGCTAGGAATGTATAGAAGGGTTCATTGTATAGAAGGGATTGTTGGTCCTTTCACTTACAACAAGCAAAAGAAATCCCAGCTGGTTTAGGTAGAATATACAATCACAGAATGGTTTGGGATGGAACTTCATCCCATTTCATTCCTCATCTTGCTTGGGCTTCAACTTCTAAATTTGGGGCAGCCTCAGCTTTTCTGGGCAACTCATGCCAAGGCCTCACCACCCTCACAGTAAAGAAATTCTTCCTAATTTCCAATTTAACCCTACTTTCTGCCAGTGTGATCCATTCCCCCTCATGCTGGCCCTCCAGTAGCCTATGAAGGGTTCTTCTCTGGATATCTCTAACTTCTCTTAAAAACTTTTATAAAGAAAAGCTTTCAAAATCTGTGTTTGAAAATATTTGTAGGGTATCTGTCCAAAGGGAAGAGCTTTTTAAATTAATATACAAAACCTCAGAGAGTCCTCCTTGGAAAGAACATTGCCTCCTTGGAAAGAACAGACATAAAGTTTTTTATGTCTGTTGGACCAAAACCCCAAAATAGAGTAACAAAATATTTTGAGGGAAAAAAATGAGCAAAACCTGAGTAGAATCACAATCAGCAGCAGGTCATAAAAAGCAATTACCTCAATTTAAAAATGTTTCCTAGGCTCTAATTATATTTGTTAATGTAAATGCTCTTGTAGCATTTTTTATTTCCTTTCATTTGGGGAAATAAAAAGAAGAAGAAAGGCCCAAATAGAAACAATTGTGAAATATGTTGTACAGCTTGTTTCTCATCCATTCAGTACAGCAGGTGGTCAGCAATACCTCTCAAGAAGTGCTGTTATTCCCATAATTTTTGCCATCTTGCCCATTTTCTCCTTCCCAGGAAAATTTGAGATCTTCCATGATCACAAAAATATTTTCAGCTCGCTTTTTATAAAACCAAACTTGCTTAAATTCACTAGTGAAAGATGATATTTAACATAGTTATATCAGGCATAATGCCTTTGCAGGATCCTGATCATTCATAACGAGGAGGAAAATTTATAGTTCATTCTGTTCTATTTGTCTTCCTAAGTGCAATCTTGGATGGCAATATGGGGATAAATTATAACTGCAAATTAGTTTTCTGCAAAATGGTTCTTGAACATTGAAATTTTCTATGCCATAAAAGGGAATTGTACAGACTTATAAGAAAACAAAAATTATTTTTATGGTGCTTTCCACAAAGAACCCTAAGGACACTTTTCCAAAGGAATAAATCTGCAAATGGATGATAATTGGATGTTGGGATTTCATAATCTGCTTGGAAAACCTGGTCCACTGATGCACTACTCTGCTATTAATTTTTTTTTTCTTAAATAAGGAATAATTTTACTGAAGCAAACAGACTCCTAAGTGGTACGAATGACCAATGAACTGATGCTATAAACTCTGCGTCTAAAAGGAAATACCTTATGTTAAAGCTGGTGTTATAGGATCAAAGGCCATTATATTACAGAAAATCAGTGAATCTGGGCATGAAAAGTCAGAAGAAGATGGTTGAGAATGGCCAGCATGGTACTGTGAAGCAGAATCCTGAAGCTGAATTAAATTCTATTATGGGCATGATTTTTTGTTTGGTGTTTGCACAGGGGCTGTTAAAGCAGAGTTATGGTGCACAGGGAAACCACCATTATCAATAATTCAAATCAAAATTAACTAAATTATTCTAAATCAACTCCAATCATGAAAAAAGAAAAAAATCATCCTAAATTAGTAAAAGGAAATATGCAAAAACTTTTTAACCATAGAGCATTTACTGAGGTGGACAGAGCAAAATCCATTCTTTCCTAACAAAAAGACCTTGAACTCCAAATTGAAATTCCACTGTGAATAAAGAAAAGTAAATTTTGAGTTGTGTTAGGAGGACCATGGTCAGCTGAGAGAGGGAAGTTATTTTCTTCCTCTAGCGGGTGCTGGTGAGGTCACAGCTGGAACACAGCTGTTGGGATAGATGTGGGGAAGCAGGAGATGCTCCAGTGGAAGGCAAGGCAAAGAAATAATTTCTCCTCTTCAAGTTAGAGCTTGACTTCCTTCAATTCCAAGAGTGTTTTATACTTTGAGATAAATAATTTTTCTTTTCATCATTGAATTTTATCTCAGCGTAATCACCAGTACATAAAACAATGTGAAAGAAAATTAGACCTTGTGTAAAAACTTTAAGGAATCTTGTGTCATTATAAGTAGGGTGGTTTTTGATGTTGGAGTCTCTATTTTGATTCCAGTCCTTTAAGAATGTGCAGAAACTAATAACAGATCAAGGCTGGTCTAAAGTTTCATTTACTGATAACCTAGACCAGCAATAAATATTACCTTAGTCATGTCTTGTGAATAAAAAGAGATGATTCACCATTGGGCTGGAAAAGGGAAAACAAACCCAAAGTACTGACATCAACAGAAATAAAAGGCCATTTTTCTGTAGGCAGCAATGATTTAATGAGTTATGTCTAATGTGGCCAAATTAAAATATATCAAGACTTTGCTATGGCATGGGCCATCCATGAGTTTCACAGGGGTCTAAATCTGAATTTTGCCTTTGGCTGGTCACTTGGCAAAGATCCCAAGTGACTCTGTCCCAGAGCCATAACTGGAAGCTGTGACAGCATGCAAAGATTTCTCTCCTCAGCTGCATTTTCTGCACACAATAATTTTGTTTTTACACCAGGGCTGCCCTTTGGATCAGAGCCCTCCCTCAGGTCAAACATCAGACAGGGCTCTAAGACTGCAGAGCTCACAAGTAATCCAAGCTGTAGGATGGTTTCCTACCATGGTGGTGTTGCCCCAAGGTGCAGTTTGCCTACTGGTTTCAAACCCTACAAATGGGATTTTTATTTATCTGTGAGAGATCTCGCAGCAAGTACAGTCACTCACCCACATAGAAATCTGCAGGATCAAGCCATTATGGAATCACAGAATAATTCAGGTTGGAAAACATCTCAAAGATCATCTTTGACTGATCTCCAAGGGTGGTGATTTTACCTTCCTGACAAACCTTTCCATAAAGAATTTCTTCCTGAATTGGCTTAACTACAGCTATCGAATACCAAGAAACAGTAAAACTTTGGGTGAAGACTCATCCTTCTAAATTTATTGTTAGTTTAGTCATTTATATCAATGAGGCCCTAAATCTACCTGGCAAATAGAAGTCATTGTCAGTACAAGCACATCCTGAGTGTGTCACTTGTTTTATAGAATAAGAATCCTGTGGAATAAATTTGGCAATGGCTGTGTTTGGGCAAATTTGGTAAAAGTTTTGTTGGGAAAATTATCCTTTGATAAAACCAAGTAGTTTGTTTCACACAACAACAATAACAAAAACCAAAACCAACCAACCAACCAAAAAAAAAAAACCAAAAAGCCCCACAAAAAAACCGTAATACAAAAAAGATACAACTGCAAGTCTGCAATTTCTCTGATAACTTATTTTGAAACTCTCATTTTTCTCCATCTCCAGATTTATTTTCATCTACTTAATTCTGTCTTTCCATTTTCCACGTGGAAGGGTTGTCTGAGGTAGACAGGATGTCTATATTTACACAGAAGTATTATTTGTTTCATCATTTCATTTGGTGGATGTATCTATCCCATAGAGCTGTTCTGCTTTTTTAATAGCTCCTAGTTGAGGGTGTTGCACACTGTACAGAGGTGATTATGTCCTTTATTTTCCTGGAAAGAGGGTCATTTACATTTGGTGGAGGGAAGTAAAGTTATATGAATCTTTTTTCAGTCTTCTGAAACAGAAAAATATTTACTTTCGTTCTGAATTCTCTTTGAAATTTTAAAATTCTATTGTGGTTTTACCTGTAAGAAGAAATGCTTTTTTTAAAAAGACATCTTCTTTCTGCCAATACAACAGAGGTAAACCCAAAAGTTTTCTAAGAGTTCTCTGCTGTCTTTTGGTTTAATCAAACCCTGCCTGACTTTCCTCCTCAAATCTTAGGGGAGTAAAAAAATTTGTTTCCCATTAGACATGCCCTAGAGTTTGATGCCCTTGGACATCAAATAAATTGTAAAGTCTTTGTGAATCCACCAGCCCTTTCTGGATTCACAGTTTGCCAGTGATGTCTTCTGAGAGTTGTGATGACTTTCAGTATTTTCAACCATATTCTTGATTTTGAAATATCTCAGACCTATTTCCAGAAGAACTAGTGAGCTGGAAAGGAGGAAAGCGAAATGAAGAAAGAAAGTTTGGTGTGAATACATTGAGATTTCACTCAGCTTTGGAGTGTACATGTTTAAAAGACACTAAGCAGTGCAAGATGAAGATTTTTGTAAAACGAGCAATTAAGGACTCCTTTTTTGTAATTTCTGTTTAATTCAACTGTTGAAAACTAATTCTGCTTTTCTGAGACTCATGAAACTTAATTTGCACAATCTTTTCATGCACAAAACAGCCTTTAAATCATGTTCTCCTTGGAGATATCATTATGATGCTGAAAACAAGATGTTTTAACATAACACAGAGCTGGAATAAATTGGAATGTACAGGCCTGGTGTAAAGTGTTGAAGGAGTGAGGAGAGTGTGCGTGAAAGCAGAACAATGTTTGACAAGCTGAAAATGGAGGAAACCTCAGGGGGATGTTCTTTCTAATGTGGGGGATCAATTAATATAAAACACAAAGTAAACAGAAAATATCAAACCTGTTTGTTGAGAAGGAAGTGCTGGGAAAATCACTGGTTAGGAGGCATCAATCCCATTACCTGTAGGCTGCTATCTTAAGCCTGTATCTCTAAATAGAGAAAAATAGTTTTAAATTACTTATCTGGCCCAAGTAAAATGTTGGGGTTTTCCCTTTCCCTCCTTGGCTATAAATATTATTTTTACAGCAATCTGAACCAAACCCGCTGTACAAGTCAAGACTACAGTTGTATCTTCACTTCTGGCTATTGGCTGGAATGGGAAATGCTGAAATAACTAGGAAAGATGTAACTGTAAGTGGAAGGAAAAATGATAAAAATCATATGTGAAAGGATTAAAACAGACTTTGAATGGCTATTGAAATGACTGATAGTTTGCAAACCATCTGCTGTTAATTTTTGTTGCTGTTTTGTGGAAGGACAAGGGAAAAGATTTCCTTCAACTTGAATACTTTGAATTACACAATGATAGAATTTAAATTATCTCTAGTGCAATTGCATTTGGGATACATTAACCAGTCCCTCAGAGATATTTTTATAAAGCCCTATTTTGTCCTTAAAGTTTGGGGGCCAGTCAGTGAAATATTGAAAAACAAGGCAGAGAAAATGTCCCTGCCTTACAAAGTGAAGAGCAGGATTGTGAGCACAGACCTGTTGTTCCCCATGATTCTGCCTCCTTTCTGTGTTTTTTCCTGGTAGTCCATCTGCAGAGAAAATCTCAAGATGAACAAGTAATTTATAAATTAATTTATAAATTAATTTTAAAGAAAATCTCAGATGCGCATATAATTTACAAGAGTACTGAACAGAGGAAACGACGTGGTGGGCTGTGCTGTGTTTGCTCCTCAACCATTGGTCTGTGCAGGTGGTGTGAGATTTTTGGACCAAATGTTGGGCTCTCCTGCTGTGGAGGAGTTCAGAGCTGCCTGTCTCAGTTGTTCCAGCATTTCCCCATTTTTCAGAAAAATCTTAATAATGAATTTGATTGGCAGGCAAAATCCCCCATGGCACAATGAGGGGACAGGATATTGATGTGTTTGGAGAGGGTGCAAAGATTGACTCCCCATGAACAAGGAAATTGGTGACAGGAAAGGAAAGGGTGATGTTAGGACTTCTGAGTCCCAGGAAGTGGATCTTGCATGTTTTAACACTTCCCAAAGAGAGATGCTGACTGAGTTCCTTGAGCACAGCAGTTGCTGAGCTCAGCATGAAGAGGAAACCAAGGAAAAAGGGGATAAAAAGGAGAAAGCACAGTCCCTGGAGCAGACACTAAGGACAGAAACACCAAGGTGACAGCACATACAAGAAAAATGCTTTGTGTGACTTGGCTAACAGATTTCAAGCAAAAACTTCTGGTGATTGAGGTCAGCCATTTATCCCTCCTTCCATCCCATGTCTTATATATGAATCCCCCAGGGAAGATTGGACATTGAGGCTGGGCTGAAAGGAGGAATAATGAGGAATTCTTGCCATTTACCTCAGTTTCTAGACCAGGGTTTCCTAAGATAATATCACAGAACAGAATCACAGAATCATTAAGGTTGGAAAACACCTCTCAGACCATCGAGTCCAACTTGTGACCCATCCCCACCTTGTCCCCAGCCCAGAGCTCTGAGTGCCACCTCCAGGTGACAGCTCCAGGGTTGGGGATTCCAAGGCTCCCTGGACAGCTCCTTCCAAGGCCTGACAACCTTTATAATGAAAAAAATTCCTGCTGCTGTCCCAGCTGAGCCTGCCCTGGCCCAGCCTGAGGCCGTTCCCTCTGCTCCTGTCCCTGTTCCCTGGCAGCAGAGCCTGACCCCCCCGGCTGTGCCCTCCTGGCAGGGCCTTGTGCAGAGCCACGAGGGCCCCTGAGCCTCCTTTGCTCCAGCCTCAGCCCCTTCCAGCTCCCTCAGCCCCTCCTGGGGCTCCAGCCCCTGCCCAGCTCCCTCAGGAATTCTCCAGCCCCTTCCCCAGCTCCCTCAGCTGCTCTTCATGGGACTGACTCAACATCCACCCTACTCTAAATTATTAGGAATTATTGAAAAGAGGTTTTAGGTTTTCACTTCTGGTTCAAGGAGCCTCAGGAGAAATCTGCTCTCTCCATCCCTCTCTCAGAAGTCTGGTTCTGGTGTCTAACACATCTTGGCTAATGCCAAATAGCATATGGTGCTAGCTACAGTTGCAAATATAATTCAGTGAGAAAGAGCTGAGAGCACCTTTGGAGTTGTCACAAGCCACCTAACCTTATAATAAGATGTTGTTGTGTGTTTTGCAGCTTGTCACTCATCCAGCTTTTTCATCGTTCCTGCAATCTTCAGACAATAAATGCTTTGCAGAACAGCAAGGATTTAACAAATAATGTGCTGCTGAAGCACCTCAGAAATAACCTTTTTTTTTTTTTTGCAACTCTACTTCAACCTGAAGTAAACACATAGATTAAAACATTTTTATGACATGCTGGGATCTAGACCTTTTTAAAGACTTTGTAAAGGTCTGGATGATATTGCTCTAAAACAGCATCTTGGTCTGACAGAAATCCAGTCTCTTAACAACTGCATCAGCATCACAGCAGCTCTGCTTTAATTAAATCTTCACAATTAGACAGGCTTGTTATTGTATGTCATTAGTCTTCCTAATACCTTTTTACCTATTATCACCTCATTTTCAAGCACGCATCTGTTGCAGGGAAGCTGCTTTTCCACCTCACTTCATTGCTTACTGATTTACACCTAAAAGGCTTTAGGCAGTTATGTTAACAATTATGAATTGTCTCAGTGAAAGTCTAAGGAACAGATTAAAAAAATGTGCTGGAGCAGTGAGCTGAATATAAATGTGAGGGAGAGATTCTGGAATTCAGGAAGTTTTTTTTTTCTTTTTTGGGCTTGCTTTGCCATTTGGCTGAATTCTTTCTGAAATGTTCCTTTCAGAACATATCTGAGTACAAATTCTTTACTCAGTTTGCTTTCTGGACACAGAGGGGTGCACGGAAATTGTTATATTCATTTCCTAGAAAGGTGGCTGAGCATCAGTGTTTTCCTGGTTTACACCTCTGAGAACTCAGTTAAGATATTTAATAACAATATTAAAAAAAAAAATTCTACTCTTGGATTTTGAGAATTTAAAATTTCACATAACCCTTTATTTTTCCTTGTGTCTGCTAATTAGCTCTGCACACCTCTAAAATATTTGGGAGATGACAACTGGGCTGTTATTGTGAGCTAGAACCTACATCTTTTGAGTTTTATGTTCTTCTGTTAATGTTCATGACAAAGTCACAGTGCCACAAATATTCTCTCTCTCTCTGTATTTGTATATATATATATAATATATATATTTGGCTTCTGTGGTATGTTCTAGAGCCTCTGTCAGATCAGTATGGCTTTCAGCTGATAAATGAAAATGCTGATAATTCTTCAAAGATAAGATTTGGGCCTTTCTAACATCCATTCCTTACCTTTCTCCCTCTTTTAAATTTACTAAAAATGCAATTTTACTTCTTTGTCTGGTCAGTATAGTAAGAAGGAATATGGAAATCATCAAAAGATTAAAGAAATCCTCTAAAAATAAACAAAACAAACCTCATTGAAAGTAAAATCCCATAAGGAAGAAATTGGAGGGAAGCTGGAGAAGCGCCACAGTTTTAAAACTCCACAAGGTCATAAAACTGAATTAATTACAAGGGAAAAGGGAAATATTTTAATTTTTAGTTGCAGCTATATTTTAATATTTAGTTGCTATTGCAGGCAAATAAAATGTTTTGCCATTTATTTACCAACAGTAGTGAACAATATGCTGGCATTCCAGTAGTCATGTTGTCAAAGTGACCTTTTTTAATGTCACATGTCACAGAATTTCATGTCACACTAAGGCAACATGACAGGACAGAGCCAAGCTTTCCTAATGCTTCCCTTTCACCTTCTCAGAAGTGCTGGCATCCTAAGGAAGAGGATGGGGGTGTGGGATATTCATTGCTTGATGATTCAGTGACCACTCTAAAGAGAAAGGTCAGGCAGCTTGTGCATTATATATTTTTTTTTTTTTTAAGCTATAAAATTGAAATAAAATGGCAAAACCAGTAGTGGTGCTTTAACACTAGGTGACAAGCACAAACTTGAAATGTCAGCACTGGTTTGGGGTGTCACTCAGATGCTTTATGCAGTTATCACTGTGTTTCTGACAGATGCAAACTCATTGGAAATGCCCCATTCCAGCTCCAGTTTGCAGCTGGAGAACACAGAAGGGACTGTGCAAATAACAGATTCCTTTCCAGAGGCAGCCAGGATGGCAAAAATTACCAAAAAATGAGGAAACTTGGTCTAGTGGAGGTGTCCCTCTCCATGGCAGGGAGGCTGGAATTAGACCTTTAGGGCCCCTTCCAACCCAAATCAACCTCTGTTTCTATTATTCTATGAAATCAGCTTTCATTAGAGCCACTGCTGGCACTGAACAGCATAACAGAAAACAGATCATGAGAAATTCCATTCGTGATTTTTCAAGTTTTTTTGTTGTTCTTTTTTAAAACAGTAGCATTGAAACTATGACATGAAGAAGACCCTTGAATGGGTACATCATTTTTCATCTTGTTCATGTCAATGTAATGCACAGCAGAACAGGGTTAAATTAAAAAAAAGCTATAATAAATTATTCATGCTCTAAGTGAAACAGGCACACAGTAATTTTTATCCCTGATTACTGTTATCACTATGGCCAGTTCTTTAGTTAATATAAAAGTAGATCATAATTCATGCACAGTTGCCTTTTAAATCTATGTTGTCAAATATCTGGGTAGAAACGGATAAAGCAGAGATACCTGGATAGTGTTTGCTGCTGTTACCCAAACTTAGCTTGCACTATTAAATTAATTTTTCTCACCAACATCAAAAGTCATCCCAATCCACTTAATAAAAGTCAAAGAAAAACTTTTTAAGATTAACTTCCAAAGAAAATAAGAACTATCTGATCTTGTTGCTGGTGTTTTCACCAGTGGCCATTTCATAGAATCAGAGAATGGTTTGTGTTGGAAGGGACCACAAAGGTAAAGGTCATCTTATTCCATCCCCTTGCCATGGGCAGGGAAATTCCAAGGAAATTCCTTAGGAATTTCCAAGAATCCTTAGGAAATTCCAGGAATCTGCCCTAAGTGTACAGTAATTCCATTTTCATGGAACCATTGAATGGTTTGGGTTGGAAGAGACTTTTGAAGATCCTCCAGTCCAACCCCCAAGTTATTTTCACCACTTCTTTGGCAGAAATTTTCATTCCCTGTTCCCTCTATCAGTTCCCTTCCTACACAGCATTTTGGGATATTTGCAAATGCTTAAAGATTGCCAGAGCAGAAGCATGGAAATGTTTCTAAATCATAACAACTGGCTTCCAGCTGGTTTGCAAGGAGGGGTGCCTTCCTACATGTTTATCCTTATTCATCCTGTAATTATAGCAGACTGACTGGAGGAGCTTTTTAAAACACCAAAAAGAACACTTTGCAAGTGTAGCAAATAATTTGCAGACCTTAAAGGGAGTAGCTTTAATGGTCTTGATTGGAATTTGAATTGTGGTATGGCAGTTTACAATGAAAACCTCAGAAATATAGTGAATTTGGGTAGGTTTATGAGTTGAGTAATTGGCATTATTTGAAGTAGGCTTGGCTAGATACAGTTTTTTTTAAATGTGCTTTGCTTTTCTGCATTTTACCTTCAGCATTTTCATTTCAGTAGAGATTCTGCTTTATTTTGAAATCAGTGGCACACTGGAGAAACAGAAAAGCCACCGTGTTTATAAAAATTTGCAGAACTGGAATCATTCAGCAGTGGCTCAGCAGGCAGTCACAGGAGGCTGGATCTGCTTTCAAAAATTTGATTTCAGGAATAGATGTTTTGGGATCCTGAAGGCAGATCTCAGTGGGCTGATTGATCTCAGTCCATTGGATGCCACAGCCTGAGCTGCAGATGAGCAAAGACTGGAGGGAGTCACTGCAAAGAAGAGCTCCTTGAGGTGATTTATTATTTCTTTCTTTCTGTGCTTGCAACAGGGGGCAGAGAATCTAATATAATTTTATAGTTTGGGTAACCATAGGTATGTTCTCTCCAGTTGGATAAGAAATTTCATGCCTGTCAGGGCCATTGAGAAACCATTCCAGGAATGTTTTATCACACCCTTTGCAGATGGCCATGATCTGAATATGGGTATTTGTTGGACAGGTTGCAGAGATACCATTTCAAAATATGAATTTCTGCTGGAAATACATTATTTCTCCTGTAAGGAGTTCACATGTTCAAACAATGCCTGTCCCTCATTATTTTCATCAGGCCCTCAGAGCAAATCCCGTGTTTTCCAGCACCACTAATTCAGGGTAGACTTTTCCTTGGAAGATGAGCAAATCAAGTCCTAAATCACACATCTGCAACAGCTGTGGCAGCCCAAAGCAGCACTGAAAAGATGTTTGTAAACTTCAGTGCAGGAGCCCAGCAGCACTCTATGTTAGATTTGCAAGTTCTGGGTTTGATTAGGGCCTGGGATGATTTTAAGAACCAGTTGCAGATGCAGCCAGAGTTGAGTCCTCACTCCTCTGCCTGGAGGTGAGAAGGGTTTGACTTTCTCTCCTAAATCAGCCTCTCCATGCCCATCTAAGCCTCAGCTGCCTCAGAGCTTGGACAGGAATTTTGATTGAGTAAGATCTGGGATCTCAAATGGATGACGGAGTTGTAGCTTCCTGCTTGTAAAATGCAATGCCAGTTTTTCCCATTTTTGTAGTATCAATTCCAATATGATTCTAGATAATTTAGTCATTTTCACAACAAAATCATCCATTTACTGGTGATTTGAGGGGTTACTGCCCTCTTCCAGTGATGCCAGCTCAGCTGGAATTCACTGACATGGGCAAGGGACCTGTCAGATGTTGTCAGTCCCTACTCCCTCATTTTCCCTTGTTGTCTGAACAGTCATGGAGTGGTTTGGGTGGGAAGGGACCTGAAAAATCACCCAGTGCCACCCCTGCCATGGGCAGGGACACCTTTCACTGTCCCAGGCTGCTCCAAGACCTGTCCAACCTGGCCTTGGGCACTGCCAGGGATCCAGGGGCAGCCCCAGCTTCTCTGGAAACCTGTTCCAGTGCCTCCCTACCCTCACAGTAAATAATTTCTTCCTAATATCTCATCTTCTCATCTCACCTTCTCTCTTTCACTTTGAAGCCATTCCCCCTTGTCCTGTCCCTCCAGGCCCATGTGAAAAGTCTCTCTCCATCTTTCCCACAGGCTCCTTTCAGGCCCTGCAAGGTGACAATAAGGTCACCTCAAAGGCCTCTCCTGTCCAGGCTGAAGAGTCCCAACTCTCCCAGCCGGAACAACAGAATGCTGCATTTGCACTGCAGTTTATAAAACTGAGATTTTCCCTGGCAGATTTCTGAGTTTGGGCAAGGAGGAGCTATAAAATGAAGGTGAGCTCAGACAGTGTCTTATGGCATGTCTGGGATTCTCACCAGGACAGTCTGTGCAGTTGTAAAACTCATGATAGAAATTGGCATAAAGAACTGTCACTTCATTATGAATTCTGCATTATGAATTCTGCATTATGAATTCTGCAAAAGCACTTCCTGGCCAATAATAACCTTACAATGCTCTCAGGGATCCGTGTGGATCTGTTTTCCTTTATCCACAAGTGTTAGGCAGCTGCTACCAGACAAAACTCTTTTTTTTTCCCTTACAAATGTTAAAATTTCAGTCATGAAAGTAATCTCTTTGGTACTGCATAAGCAGAGCTTCACGAAATACATATGTACTGTTCCATTTCTCTGTAATAAAAGCATTTCCCAAATAACAGTGATGTGCAAAGCAGCAATGTGCTGCTTTCTGCAGTGTTGTTTTGAGTAATGATATCCAGCAATTCCTCAGTGGCTGAGGCTTTTGCTTCAGTCTTTTGTAAGGGAGTTTTATGCTCCCAGTTTGAGAATAACAACAAGGCTGCCAGGCTCCCAGGAAAAAAGAGCTCAAAGCAGCCACTCCTTTGTGGATTGCCATAGCTTGGAGGAAGCTTTAGGCGTGGCAGTAAACTAAGCAAGCCTGAATTCTGCTGCTTAAAGATGCCTGAATCACAAGAAGTGATAAGAGGTAGAAAAAAGGGGCAGGTGATTGCTGGGGTACCTGTCACCAGTTCCCCAACTTCTGGGACTCTGTCTGGGCCCTCCCCTGTCTGGAGAGACTCTCCTGGAGTGGTCTTGTGTCAGGAAAGAGAGACACACTGGATCTTTGCAGTCTTCAGGTTCTTGTTTATTGTTATCTCATCTAAAGTTTTGCATGCTGTCCATACCAGGCTCAGCACACTGGAAAAGCACCACAAAAATGGCAACAATCTCTGGTTCCAAGGGCTTTTAAGACTAAACTATCCAATAAGAACTGACACCTGGATTATTTTCCCTTTTACCCCAATAACTGATCCCACAGAGCTGCAATGGGGACTTTTCTGCCCAATTACAAAATGCCACCCAAACCCATGGAGAAGGAGGAAGATGAAGCATGAAGAAGAAACCCAGGACAACACCCTGTGCCCTCCATCTTGCTTCCATTCACAACAGACTAAAAACCCCAAACCTCAATTTCTCACCAAGTGATACACCTACACTGCTCTCTATAATGTATTTCACACTTTTGTGGATTCTGGTCTATCTTGAAGTCTGGGAAACTTTCTCCATGAATGAGGGTCAGAGTCAGTGCTGCCCTGGGGGTCAGGGCACCCCAGAGCAGACACAGAAATATTCCCTGTGTGCCCTGGGTTTCCACAGGTGACCAGAGGGTCCTGAACCAGTTCTGGCTGCAGCAGGAGAAGAGGCAGAACCAGGCTGGTCCCTGCACCACTGAGGTTTCCCTGTGAGTGGTCTCTTTCCACTCCCCAACATGAGGATTGGCAGCAAAAAGTATGAACAGCCACTGGTTTACATTAAACGTAAAATATAAAGTATACAAACTTAAAATAAAATATAAAACATAAAATATAAATATAAACTTAAAATATATAAATATTGTGATCTTGGTCCCAAAGATCCTAAGACTTTACTAATATTAGTGCTCTAGCATGAAGCAGAGTTGGATTTAGCAATTCTAATTTTCCATGGCACAGACTTAAGTTGTTGGAAACAAATTCATGCTTTGTCACTTCAGTATTTTAATGCTACAAGCAACATGAAAGCAGTTTTCACTCATTATAATATAACTTGGGCTGTTCAAATAGGTTTTAGTATAAAATGTGGAAAAAAATATGGCAATGAAATTGCACTGTAAAATTTGAACATAACTGCAATTTCATTTGCTGTCAAAAGTATTTGGAACCTCATTTTGGCTTACTGCTCTTTTACAGAAGAAAATCAAGCTGAAAATCCCACGAATTTCTTCCAATCTCAATTTTTTGTAAGTGTTTTAGCTAAAGGAAAGAGAGTTCAGAGTCAAGGAAAAAAATAGTTCCCTTACTCCTTACTTTTTGTACATGCATATGTATAGGAATTTATACTTAAACAGCTGAAAGGCTGGGCTGTACTTCATGTGCCCTTCCTTTTTTCAAGCTTTTATACTTGTAGCAACCCGTGAGAGGCAGCATGATGTCATTACAATCAGAGAACAATTTTCTTCCTACTGGAAAGAAACACATTGTTCCCCCTCAGTGAAAGAAAATTGAAGCTTTCAGTGTTGCAAATAAAATAAGATAGATCTAAGTTGTTGTTTATCTTTAATTACTTCAGGTCCTTGAGAGAAAAGAGACGTTGAATTTCAAAAGCAAATATCTTTCCTTAGTGTTTTTTTTCTTTTAAAAACTGTGGGTTTGGTGTTGTTGCAGCCCCACAGTTGTTGCGTTTATGTGCATGTGTGCAGATTTTTGGGGGATTTTTGTCAGCACCAACGTGGCTCTCTCAGGAAATAGGATTGAACGAATCTCTTGGTGTTTGTGGGTCAGGGAATCTCTGTACCTGAAACCCCAAAATTCCCACCTGGGGTGACACACAGTGGCTTATCAGCATCCAGAGCCAGAGTTGGAGTGGGAAAGGGAAGGGGCTGTGGGGGGTAAATCACTCAGGAGCAAGACATGATAAAAGAAACACGCTGGGAAGAACAGACAGTCGTTTCCTAACTGTGCTGGGGAGGAAATGGAGCAGCCTGGGCACATCGCTCTGATCCACCCTTCCTCTGCACAGCTGAGAGGGGCTGTACCTGCTCAATTGTCAGCCCAGGGACAACAGGGAGCAACAATCATAGCTGCCTGATGGTGCAGGGGATTAAAAACCCTTTGCCAGAATGACTATGCAAGCACCAGTGCTCAGTAAGGTTTACACACATGCTGGACCTCTCTGTCTGAAAAGCTCAGTTCCATCCCCAATGCAGTTTTAGGCCCTGCAGTTGGTACCTGAAGTGTGAGGAGCTGCATCTCTCTTCTCCTGGAGTAGCTCAATGCAGTTACAAACACATCCATTCTTCTGTGGAAATTTAAGTTTAATAAAGGAAATAGGAGACAAAGACCACAGAGCAAAGATGTAACATCTGGGTGTGCCTCAGCACTCAACCCAGAGCACACCTGCTATTTTGGAAACACCCTTTATATAGAATTTCTATTGCATCAGCCTGTTACATATTCATAAACAATTAGGCAGAGCAAAAATTTTCCCAAACTAGTTCATATATTCCAAGAACTGTTTGGCATGGCTCCTCCTTGGATCCTCCTTTTTAGAGTATACACATTCCTTGTTTGTGGCTTTAGTCCATTCTTATCATCACCTCCAGTTTTGGGCCTTGGCCCACAGTATTTTCAGACACTGAGTGCTGATGGTTGGCATATCAATAGCAGGGCCCTCATCCTGTGTTCATTGGATGTCATCCCATCCAAGTAGGAATTTTAACACAAGCATACTTATATCAGCTATTTCACTTCTATGTCTAAGCCTAATTAACAACAGAAATAAAAACTATATCTGTAACAAAGTTACTTTAACCCACACATATAAAATCCATTTTAATATTTGCAAAAAGCCAATACTATTATATGTATCTATAACAATGGTATGAGGAAAACCCAGAGCTGGGCTGTCCACAGGGTGGTGCTTAGACTTTAAATCACTTCCCCTGGTTTGCTGATGGCTCTCTGAACTGGAGCTCCAGGTGGGGATGAGCCAGCTGAGACAAACACAGAGTTCTCCATGGTCTCTGGTGTTCTCCTTGCCAGAGCAGGTTCCTTTTCATCCAGCATGGGTCATATGGGATGTTGTTGCCGTTCCTTGGCAAAGCCCAGCTCTGGCACCTCCAGTTTGTGATATTTGTGTGCTGTATTCCTGTGATGTGCTCTCCTTGGGCTCAGATTTGTGCCTGGCCACTGAAGGGTTTTCTGCTGCTCTGAAAATCAGTGGCCTGACTCCTGCAGGAGCTGACCTGCTTGGATTAACTCTACCTCTGAGAAAAGGTTTGATTTCTTTTATAGGTTTCTCTCATGGAGTTAAAAAATATTTTTATGTGGATGACTGATCTAGAACCTCATAACTTAGTGCACTCCCTTGATATTTAAAGGAGATTGGAGAGCTGTGTAACCTCGTCCTTACTAAATCAGTTTATAAATTCATTCTTTGTGGACCTGATTAGGTTTAGAGTAGGTTTAGATGGGATATTGGGAAGAAATTCTTCCCTGGGAGGGTGGGCAGGCCCTGGCACAGGGTGTCCAGAGCAGCTGTGGCTGCCCCTGGATCCCTGGCAGTGCCCAAGGCCAGGCTGGACACTGGGGCTGGAGCAGCCTGGGATAGTGGGAGGTGTCCCTGCCATGGCAGGGGTGGAATGAGATGAGCTTTCAGATCCCTTCCAACCCAAACCATTCTGTGATCCTTGATTCCATGATTGCATGGTTACTTGTTTTCTAGCTGTCAGAAGGGATCACCAATCTGGGAACATGTGTCTTTGTGTCTGAAATTAATTTTTACTGAGTGTGTGGGCACTTATTGTGTGGAGCAGGAGAAGATTAAGAACTTGCTGCTTGTGCAGAACAAGAAGGGAGGGCTGTAAACCTGAAAGACAGCGTGCATGAAAGGAGACTGTCTGAAATGTTATTTCAAAAGAGGAAATAAGGCTTATTATCTGCAAAAATTAAAACCTACTTGCAGTAAAACCCCTGCAGTTCTGAGCTCCCTCTGCAATGCAAAGCCTGCAGGAAACACTGAACAGGGAGCAGAATTAGGACCTTGGTGGAAAAAGCTTTCAATCTCTATTCTGAGAGTAGCCATATTAATTAAATCCATAATATGCTTTGTAAAAACCAAAAAGAATCATGTTGTATCTCAGCCAGGCCAACAGAGTGACTAGTTTTACATGAAGTGTGAAATTAGGTTTAGTGTGTCTGAATTTTACCTCTGGGGGAAATGTGCTGCAATTGCAAGTTAGTAGGGCACAGGTCATGGTGTGTGTGTTCCAAACTACACAGAGCTGCTGTTCTGGCGCTAAAATGCTTCTATTTTTGTACTTGCCATGACATACTCAGTTTGCCAAATGTACAAGGATCCATCCTCAAATAAAACAAATAGCTCAGCTTGTCAGAAATGTTCCTGTTGTAGAGGTGCTGAATTCAGATTTATGATACAAAACTGAAAGTGTTGAATGCAAGAACGTGTAATCTCTTGGACCACATAAATAAAACATATTTGTGATATCATTTTTTTTTAATGCAGAACACAAAATATGCCCTCATGATTGCATAGCACTGATTTATTTTCCTTGCATTATATTCAAATTCTGTAGAATTCCTGTGGAATTTGAGCATTGTTTGCTCTTTCCCTGCTTGTAAGAAGTTTTGTTTAGTTGAACATCTGCTTTGCAAAACAACCTATCATGAGATTTGCCTCTCGTTATCACAGTGTCTTCTATACTTCTGTTTTACTGAAAATAATCTAAAGTCTACAAAACAACTGTACAGATTTATCTGTTTAAATAGGGCTCATGTTTTAATCCCTTAGAACAGGTAAGAATGCCTGACACAATGAGGCAAGCCACAGAAAAAACACTGTAACTAATTTTCCAATTTAAAAAGACACAGAAGGGTTTGATTTGTATTTTAATGGGTCATTGAAAAAGCACTGCTTTGTAATTACAAGCTCAAAACTGCTCAACATAGTTAAATGACATTTTCTTTCATTTTTTCACCCTAATTTTTTTGTCTTGAACTTACAGCTGCAGCCTTTTCTTGAAACATGCCTAAAACACAGGAGCTCCCCAGCCATCCCCACCTTTAAAAAAATCAGTGTTTTTAATGCTTCCACCATGGTGCACCTGCAATTCCAGCCCCAGTCTGGAATTTGGGAAGGATTGTTTTGTTTAACTGGTTGGTGAGAGGGGAGAAGAAGAGGGAATAAATATGCTTTTTGTTATTATTGTCTCTAAAGCAGCCTGCAGACCAGCCCTCATTAGGGAGCAAGGAGGCTGGAGAGAGCTGGCTGCTGCAGGTTACTTGTTGCCTAGTGACACCATCAGACCTATAAACCCCAGATCTCTTAACCCTCTAAAGTCCAGCACCTGCTGGATCTGATTTCTGGGCTGTTCCTCTTCTGACCAGCAAAGAATTTGCTTTTTTCAGACAAAAATCCTACTGCACCACTAGATGCCAGTAAGAATCTGAGAGAGAGAGAAAGGGATGGACAGCTTACAAGAGAAATTTTAAAAAATTCTTGAATTTGGGGCTGAGATATTTTTTTTATCCTCTTCCAGCACAACTGAACCTGAAAATGCCATAGAAATATTGCATATAAATACAAGTTTGAGGTTGCTTTTGCAGCCAGTGAAAGATGAAGGGAGCATCTGTTTTGACTCCTGATATCTGTTAGCAGAAGTTTC
This sequence comes from Zonotrichia albicollis, assembly GCF_047830755.1. Classification (NCBI taxonomy): domain Eukaryota; kingdom Metazoa; phylum Chordata; class Aves; order Passeriformes; family Passerellidae; genus Zonotrichia; species Zonotrichia albicollis. The sequence continues at coordinate 15,458,433 of NC_133820.1, read as the reverse complement.
TCTCCTGGTCAAGTGTTTGATTGATTGTTTTCTGGTTATTTTTGTTTTTGTCCCTTGTTGATGTGGGTGAAATTTTTTTCTTTCATAGAAGTTTAAAAATGCACTCAAACCCCCCTTAATGAAGGAGTGGAAAGGACATTTGGTGACAATTACCAGGGGAAGGTGACAAGGTAGAGGTGCTCAGGGAGTCATGGAATATCCTGACCTGGAAGGGACCCAGAAGGATCAGCACATTTGAACTCCTGCCCCTGCACAGGACACCCCAAAATCCCCAAATCCCTGCGCCTGGGAGTGTGGTGTATCTCTGCTTCACAGGGACATTACTTAAGAACAATTGCCACTGTTATTTAGGCTGTAGTAATAATTATTAATTAACGAACTAAAATAACTAATAGTAATAAAATAATTACTAATTAATGAACTAAAATAACTAATAGCAAGAAATCAGTAATTTTATAGGATGGATTTTCATATCAAAATAACTCAACTTAAGGCTTTGGTGTTTTTCCTGTTGACTTTGTTTTTCTATGAAGCTCTATTTTGAAAAATCATAGAAAACGAAGAACCATAGCAAAAAGTCCATAGTTCAGCTGCTGTGTCTCTGCAGACCAGTGTATTTGCAAGTGATTTTTAGCATTACTAACTTTTGCAGCAATTGGATTTGGAAATTCCTTAAATCTAAAATAAAAATAGTCAGACTGTTACTGTGAGATCTTTATTGGCAAAAGTAATGAGGCTTGGAAAAATCTCTCCTGTTGGAAAAATATACACTAGATAAATATAAAAAATAAAAGAAAATTTATGGGTGAATGGCAAATAAATGCTTTGATTGGGACTGTCTTTTGCCAGTCTGTTCCTGTTTCCTGTAGAATATCCAAGTTATTCTATTACTCTTTCCTTCAGGGTAGTGGCAATAAGAAACCCAAAGGGCCTTCAGTGGAATCATTGGAACTCAGAAAAATTAAGGTTGGAAAAGACCTCTCAGACCATCAAATCCAAGCTGTGCCCCATCCCCACCTTGTCCCCAGACCAGAGCACTCAGTGCCACCTCCAGGCCTTCCTGGGACACCTCCCGGGATGGGCAAAGCAAACCTCCCTGGGCAGCCCCTTCCCATGTTTCTTTTCCATGAAGAAATTCCTTCTGATGTCCAGCCTGAACCTCCTCTGGTGCACTGGGATCAATCTCTGTCCTCCACCACCTTCCTCAAGCCTCCTCCAGCAGGATCTTTTGTCGTGAAGGGCTTTTTTCCCTCTCCTGAGGGACCAGAGGAATTTTCTCCCCATGCTCAGCAGTAATTGTTGTTTTTCCCTGATTTTTGCTCAGCACTTAAATAGAAAGATTTCTGAGCTGGATAACAGGATTAAATTAAACTCCTTTCCAAGGTTTTCTTTGGGCCAGAGGAGCTCTCAAGGGTTCAGATATACCAAATATAACCTCTGTTTGGGTAGAAATAACTCACACCTGGGCAAAAAGGACAGGGTTGCTGTTTTACTGATTGTTTCACTTCATTCTCCTGAAAACTTCTCTCCTCTGTAGGATTTCTCAGGACAAGGGGGTTTCACTGCTTTCCAAATCACAGAGGGGTGAAATTGTGGTGTTCAGGGCTGAGTGAATTGCACCAATGCTGTGCCAGGGCTCAAAAACCTCTCCTTCACCACACCTGGAAGCCAGGCAGTGGCACTGGTTTGGTGGTTCAGCTGTGAAAACAAGCCCAGGTTGGGCACAGTCAACTTTGGAGACTTTAGGCTAAGAGAAACAAGCAACAAAATCTTCTTGAATCCACCCCAAACCTCATTGGAAGTAGGAAAATCCAAAATTATGGCTTAAACTGGCAAAAAAATACTTTTCAGATTAATTTTTCATAGAATTACCTGATCCAGGGGCTCTGAGCTTCCTGTAAACCAATGTAGTTCTCACATATGCAGGTCAGATAGTAACTAATGGAAATTAAACATGAAAAGCAGAGACAAACTGAAGCTTCTGCTTCATGAATTTTATTTTCTGCTTTTGTAGCCTGTTCTTTTCTGGTGGCGGCTGGTTAGCAATTAAAATGTGATTAGCATATAATGGTAACTGCTAATGTGGAAGCATTGAAATTCTTTGTCCCAGTGATTGCTTTCTCATTAGCAGCATGAATTATGGGCTGTTTTAGCTGCTAGCCAAACTTGGGAGCCAGGGCACACTGAAGTTTCCTTTAAAAGCATGAAAATCTGTGATTTCTGTCACAAGATTCAGATTTGTAGAAGGAATAAAAATATTTTCCAGTGATTAGAAGGCAGTCACTAGAATGGAGAAGTGAAAACAATTTCCAGGCTTCTGATGGTACAAGGACATTTAACTCCATAGGGATTAAATTCCAGTAAAAATAAATCCTTTTTTTTTTTCTTATCTCCAGAAATCCTGTGAACTCCAGACATTGGATAGCCTAGGTTGCTGAACTTTCATAAAGTCAATAAATCCAAATGGAATAGTTGGTAGGGGTTGTATTTCTACAAAAGAGGTGGAAGCATTAGCATTGTTATACAAATAAATGTAACCCTTCATTTGGAGCACTTTCCTCCACACAGATAAATTCACACTGGGATAAGTGTAGAGAAGGCTGGCTGAGAGGAATCAGGGATAAAGAAAATTTCTCAGGAAGCAATGCTAAAAAGATTGCGGTTGGCTCAATTCATTAGAATAAATATAGCAGGGAAATACCATGGCCTTCACTAAAGAAAATAATATAAAATGTCAGAGAGGGTGAAAAGCTGTTAAAGATAAAGGAAAACATCAATATCAATTGATCCCAAACACATTTAGCCTGGAAAATGGAAGAAAGCTCCCAGGCATCAGCAGAAACTAAGCTCTGAAACTGCTTTTCAGGGGAGAACAGTGTGGATACAGAAGAGTCCTGTGTGATTCTACAAAAATGTTTATATCTCAGTTCCCTACTAAAGCAGAAATCACTGGTGGTTCAAGCAAGAAAATCCCTTCACCTTCCACTTTCTCTTCCAAATAATCCTTAAAGAACATTTGTGTGACCTGAATCAAAGTGCACAGTGAGGTGACCAAAGGCATTGCAGGTTAAATAGCAGATTTTCTTTATTTTAACTGCAAGGAAGAACATGGTAAAGTTCAAGAGTTAATTTACTATTTAAAGTAATGAAATAGTTGGAAATTCGGTACATGTAGATTACATCATCAATTAATGAGTGAACTCTACAGCTATTGCAAATTTAGGAAATGACTTAAATGCTTCCACCTTGAGGTGGCTTTTTAAAGAAATTACTGGCATGGATTGTACCTTTGTGTGCTAATAAACCTCCAAGTTATTAATCAGGTAATTTCAATATTTAACTATATTTTCCCAGTTAGGATTTTGCTGTTGTTCATGATTATTCCCACCCCTTTTCTTGGCCATATGGAACCCTCATTTAAAAAAGGAAATTATTTTTATGTCCTTGAAAAAATACAATTTAAAATTTCTTCTCTCATCCTGCAATAAGGTGCCTGTAGGATATATATCTGAAACTACTCTGGCTTGAAATATGTCTGTCACCCCAAGTTTTCCTCAGATAACATTTGAATAAGTTTCTGGAGTTATCCAAGATTTCAAAATGAAATAGCATTTTGAAACACACATTTAAAAGTGAACCATTCAGGCAGGTTCAGAACACCTTTTTGTTTTTTAAAGGGAAAAAAAAAGGATTAATCTATAAATTTACAAATCGGTTTATTACAGTGAAATACCATTTCCACTGCACACTTGCTAACTGACTCTGTCTCTATCAGTGAACAACTCACGTTCCTCAAATAGTTCTGCCTTTTTTATTGTCTGGACCATCTGCTGAGCTGTGAGCAGCTACTATTTTGAGCCTTTTCCCTTTAAGTACAACTTTCAGATTAAATAAAGCCTTTGTAAAAGCTGGAATTATTGCCAAAGCATGTTCAGCAGCGTTGATGTGCTTTTGTGGTTGTTTGAGTTGTTTTTTAAACCCTTTTTAAAAATTTCAGGCAGTAATGGTAGCACATCCCTTCTAATGATAACAGCATGAAGGACAGGATGATGTAATGCTGAACTCCCTCTGAGGATGCATTTCAGTAAGCTGGTTACAAATCTTTTGTTCATAAAAACCCCACAATTTATAGCTGAAAATAATAAAGCAAAACTTGAAAAAGTGTTGTGAAAACCACTCAAGGAGTCCAATAGTTTGTGGCATCATTAACATAACAAAGCAAAAGCAGAGACATGAAGGTTGGCAGAGCAATTGTCACACATTTCTGACGGCATTGGGGCATTTGAGGCCTCCTGGTCTTCCCCACACCAAGGGAATTGTCTGTCATGAAGATCTTGGGTGGATGATGGTAAACACAGCACCTCTGCTGTCAGGAAAGGCTGAGACAACTGGGATTGTTCAGCCTGGAGAAGAGAAGCTTTGGGGTGACCTCAGTGTGGCCTTGCAGGGCTTGAAGGGAGCTACAAGAACAATGGAGCATCTTGGTTTAAAAAGAGAGGTGTCTGCTAAGGAACCTCTTCTGAAATGAAAAATGTAAACCCCTTCCCTCTGAATTATTGTAATTTTGAAATTAAGGAGATTTCAGGCAAAGATATGGGAGTAGGAATAACAGTTCTTTATTAGGGAAGAAATTAAAATAAAAATGCAGTAATAGAAAACAGCACTGCCAGAGTGAGACCATGCTCTGCCCCCTGTGTGTCAGGGGGTGTCCCAGCCCCATCCCATGGGGGCTCAGCCCTCCTGCAGTGCCAGCTGTGGCTCTGCTGCAGCAGGGATCCTGCACAAGGGGGGAGTTTTCCTCTGCAGCTCCAGGGCTGCTGCAGATGGGCCTGGGCTCCCTCTGGCAATGCAGGGCAGCAGAAAGCTGCTCCTCTGGCAATGCAGGGGGCAAAGGCTGCTGTGCTGTGCCAGGCTCAGATTGGATCCAGGTAGGAATGCTTGGCTCCTCCCCTGGGCGGAGCATCTCCCCATGGGATGCTGGGATTGGATCAGCCCTGCAGGGACACTCAGTGGCCATGGACAGCAGAGATCTCCTGGAGGGAGGGTTGGCTGTGGGAGAGAGAAAGGAAAAACTGCCCAGGAACAGCAGAGAACTGCCCCAGCTCTGACTGATGGGAACAGAACACACACCCCCATTTCCAACCTAAGACACAGAGAGAGCATATTGACATTTTATAGATGCAGTGGCATTGATCACAACAGCTCCAGTTAGGCAAAAGAGGAAATATATTGAAAGGAAAGAGTGAATTAAATCGTGTAATATGAGTGAGTTAAATTTCAGGTTTAATGTTTTATTTTAGTTCAAAACCATAAGGAAGTAACTGGGTTCAGTTGTGATAAAATGTTGTCATTGCCTAATTCCCACTCTGGTAACCAGACAATTTTTCTTATTCCAAACCCATTTCACTGAACTGGAATTGTACCGGTAATGCCAGTGACTCTTGAGAACTGACATTTAAGGTCCTTTCTATACTTATTTTAGCGTATAACTTGATGTAGCATAACCCCCAAATTTTACTGTTCAGATTTTGTTCCCTAATTCAAGTGTAGGACTCTTGATTTTTGCTGTTCCTTGTTGTTTATTCTGTCTGTGAGGTACTTCCAATTGAGGATAAGAGCAGAGCCTCTGCTCTTCCCCTTTCCTTTGCACTTTTGAGTTGCACCCAGAGGCAAAGAGGGAAAACCTGCAGAAAAATTTGATTTATCACTGCTCTGAGTTGTATTTGGAATTGATGATCTTGAAGGTCTTTCCAACTTTAATGATCCCATGATCTCATAGTGCAACTGAAGCAGTGTGGAGGCTTTGGTATAACTGTTGGGACAGAGTTTATTTTCTGAGAGGATACATCTGGATACAAATTTAAAAGTCAAATAAGTATTTGCTTTTCATTTTTAGCTAGTATTCTGTGATAAGGATGCCGTGGCATAAGCAGTAGTTCTGAGCATGAGGCTGAGGAAAATGTACTCATTTTCCTGCTCACCCTTGGATATGCAGCACTTGTAAGCAGAAGAAACACTCACTTTAAATCACACTTATGGTTAATGTCCAACCCAGGGGTAAAATGATGTCAGCAGAATTGTTTTAATGAAAAGTGCTCTTTTTTCTCTGTGAGGATTTTATTTTATTACAGGTTCCCTTCAGATTTCTTCAGTATGTGTTGATTGTCTTCTATTTGATGCATTAATCTAAAACTCAGAGAAATACTGCCTGTAAATCGAGTATATCAAGCAGTTCTTCCCTTGCTTGAAAACTTGAAGATTAAAACTGTGAATTACCTAAATAATATCAACTAATGCTTCTTTGAGCTGTCTATGGACTCTGAAACACAGTGTTAATTTATCCCTCACTACTTGAAAACTTAATGCATTGTGTCTGGGTTTATTTGCCCCATTTGTGAAATTGTCTTTGAATGTTTTGCAAATAAAATGCTCTGTCATTGCAATTTTAGTATCTTAGTGATGCACAGAAACTTAATGGAATTTTATCTGTTTTCTTGATTTATAAGCCAGAAAAAAAAAACAAAGAAACAAACAAGTGGGCAAAATATGCCAACCAATGTGCTACTCAGTAAGTCTATTTTTAACATAGTAAGTCTAAAAAAAAAAATAAAATAAAAAAAAAAAAAAAATAGTAAGTCTATTTTTAACATAGATGTAGTAGGTTAGATAGATAGTAGGTTAAACTACTTTAGTGATTGTCATTAACATGGTCGAAATTAGTGCAAATTCACTGAGTGTGGGGTTTTTTGGAGTACCTCAGCTCTGTTAGTGCTGTTCCCTTGCTACTCACCTGTGAAACTGTTGTTGTCACTGTTGTCCCACCTGCACCTGAAGGTAGCAATGCCCCTTTATTTCTTCCCAAAGCTGCATCTCTTAGCAATTCATCTCTTCAAACTCTCAGCAGGTGTGGTGCATGATAGGAAATGAGGAAGGAGCTGGGGAAGGAAATCAACACCTGGGCTGTGAGTGGAGCTGCTGGGTTTCTCCATGGCTCAAAAATACTTGTGTTTCCAAACCTGCACTCCCTGTGACCCATGAAACCTCAGTGACAGCAGAGCCTGGCCAGAGCACAGCCATGAGCTCTCCTCATTCTGGCTGAAGCTGTTGGGCCCAAATTGAAGGGATTAACTCCTCATCCAACAGCTTTGCATTTTGTGACTGTCACTGACTTCTTGATTTTTTGCATCAGTTCCAGCTACTGCAGTTTTCTCAAATGCTTCAGTGTTTAATTTTAAAGATATCCTGGCAGAGGAAGCACTTCTTCTAGATGACAACTTGAAAATCATGAGGGTTTTATTGGTGTTGCTAATGCTAGCTGTAGTGTAAAATACTGACAAATTATTGCTGGGTTCTGGCAAATTATGTTTTGTCCCATCTATGTGCATCACACTTTAGCAAGCAGTTAAGGTCTTCAAAAACAGATTATTAGGTATTGTGTGGGCATGGTTTTGACTGTAAGAGAAATAGGGCTGTACAGCAGAAAGAGAGAACCCTTCATATTCTCCTTTTGTTGTGTGATCTGTGAGTTTTCAGTTTTCCTTTCTGTTTGGCTTTTGGTTTTGAGAGCTAATAAACAGATGATATCCAAGTAAATAGCAGTGAGTGGATCTTGACAGCTTTATTATGGCTATTATGTTACGGTACATTAAATTTTTAATGAAATAAAATATGGCAGATTGCCAAATTATGTGATGATAATTTCAGGAAGCTGTAAACAGGTTACTCAGTAGTTCATAATTGCTGCAGGTAATTTAACATTCAGGAAACTTCCACCCACTGATAGTAATTAAGATTGTGTTTTGGCTATGTGCATTGATTATGAGTATCTGATCATGAGAATCTCTCTTTTTTCCTTTTCACGTGGTATTTCACTCTTAGAATTTTACCCGCTGGCAGCAAAAATTCCCTTTTTATTTCACATCATGGAATGCATCAGTGGAAAATATTGTAACAATATGTAATCTGCCTGTGAATAACCTCACTGCTGGACTTCCAGTGTCAGAGAGAGCTCAGCTTCTGCCTGCAATGAAAATTTCCTTTATGGGGCTGCCTGGTGGAAAGGACACCTTTCAGCTCGAGTTTGGCCAACACAAAGCCCTTGGTGTTTCTAAATCTTACATTAAGGCTTTGTGGGAGAAAATCACCCAGCAGGTGTGAGGGGATGCTGTCAAAATAACCAGAAAATGCAGGAATTTCACTCCTGCCAGGGGTCTGTGTGAGAGCTGGCTGCAAGAGACTGGCAGCAAGGTGGAATGATCCAGGGAGAATGTCCCCAAGGATGCTCTGGGTTGGTGGTAGAAGGGAAACTGAGGCAGAATTCTCAAAATTCACAGAATCACTGGGTTGGAAGAGACCTTCAAGACCATCGAGTCCAACCCAGCCCCAACAGCTCAACTGAACCCTGGCCCCCAGTGCCACATCCAGGCTCTGTTAAACACACCCAGGGATGGGGACTCCACCACCTCCCCGGGCAGCCATTCCAGAACTTTCTCACCCTTGCTGCAAAAACCTTTTCCCTGCTGTCCAACCTGTATTTCCCTTGGTGCAGCTCGAGGCTGTGTGCTCTGGGTGTGTCAGTGCTGCTGCAGACAGAGCCCAGCCCCAGGTGAGCACAGGCACCTTTGAGGAGCTGTGCAGAGTGATGGGGGCAGCCCTGAGTCTCCTTTTCTCCAGGCTCAGCACCCCCAGCTCCCTCAGGGCTTCCTCATAGCTTGAGGCTGAGGAATCTGAGCCCCAAATGGAGCCCCAGGAATCCCAGCATCATTAGGAATAGGTGATCCTGCCTGAGCCAGCTGGGGAAGGGGGTAACTGGGTTATCCCAGCAGAGCATCCTCTGCCTCCCAGACTTGTGCCACTGCTGGAGTCGGAGCAGGAACAGCGCTGCCGCGTTGCCACAGCAACGGCAGGGACCTGTCAACACCTCTCTCCCTAATAGTGACAAATGGTACTTATTACATCAGCACTAATTTCATCTGATCCCTTTCAGATGAAGATACTTAGTTCTTGCTGATCAAATTGTGTCGCTGTAATTACTGAGAACAGACCTTATTAAATGACAGCGCTCCTTACTCATTGCCTCGTCTCATGCCCGAGCTTATCACTTTCCCTCTTTCTGGACTTTTGGTGATGCTCCTGGCTGCCCCCAGGGCACACTACCTATCCCAAGGCAGTGGTGTTTTGTTTCATTCAGGGATAGTTTATGTGATGCGGAGGAAGCTGCATCTGGTTTCCTTATTTTAATAGATGTGAAAGAATTCGAGACCTTCAGAGCACGTAAAGCAAAGCTGTTCAATGTGTATTGTTGCAGACATCTTTTATGAAAAATCCTTTCCTTAGGATTTTTCCTCCTGAGAAGCTGAAAGGCCTCAGGAACAAAATGTAAACATTGATTATCTGCTGCTGTGGAATGCAACAGGTGCATCTGTGATTGGTTTCATGTGGTTGTTTCTAATTAATGGCCAATCACAGTCAGCTGGCTCAGACAGAGAGCCAAGCCAGCTCGGCTTTGTTATCATTCTTTGCTTTTCTATTCTTAGCTAGCCTTGTGATGAAACCTTTTCTTCTATTCTTTTAGTATAGTTTTAATGTAATATATATCATAAAATAATAAATCCAGCCTTCTGAAACATGGAGTCAGATCCTCGTCTCTTCCCTCAACCTAAGACCCCTGTGAACACTGTCACATGTGTGTAGAACTGCACAGCCCTTGCTACAAAACCCATAAAAATAAACGAAAAAAAGAGAGAAAAAATGTCTGTTTGTTAATGGAAAGTAGCCTAACTTCAGGTTAGGCTGGCTGTGTCCTTTGGAGAGCACATGGCTGCAGTTATCTTCTTATTGCGCTGCTTGATATTTCAGGTTTAATGAGACTTTGTACGAGTGCAGAGAAATAATTACAGAAAATCATCTAGGGAGGAGGAAATTAGACTGGAAATGAGGAGGATGCAAAGCATTCTCTGCCACTGACCTGCAGGCTGGTTTTGGGTGTATTGTTTTCCTCCACAGCTCAGAAAAACACACAGAGCTCTTCCAGTCTGGGAAGTCTTGTGCAGTGAAGATGATGATCTTCAGGGCATTGAGCAGCTCCAGTCTCTTACTGGAGAGTCAGAAATGTGAGGAGTGGCTGAGGGAGCTGGAAGGGGCTGAGGCTGGAGCAAAGGAGGCTCAGGGGCCCTCGTGGCTCTGCACAAGGCCCTGCCAGGAGGGCACAGCCGGGGGGGGGTCGGGCTCTGCTCCCAGGGAACAGGGACAGGAGCAGAGGGAGCGTCCTCAGGCTGGGCCAGGGCAGGCTCAGCTGGGACAGCAGCAGCAATTTGCCCATGGAAAGGGAGCTCAGGCCTTGGCAGGGGCTGCACAGGGAGCTTTGCAGTGCCCATCCCTGCAGGTGTCCCCTGGAGATGGCACTGAGTGCCCTGGGCTGGGGACAAGGTGGGGACCAGGCACAGCTTGGACTCAATGGTTTTGGACATCTTTTCCAGCCTCAGTGATTCTGTATTTCTATTCTGTGGTTCTGTGATCAGGACCTTCTTGTCTCAAACAAATTGAATAAAATGTGCTTTGCCCCAGAAGATGTTTGAATTTGAATTGGCTTTATGGTTTTCCTGCTCTGCCTGGTGGTGTCTGATGAAATTGTTTCTTTCTAGCTTATAGGTGTGCTTGATTTTTCCTGAGGTTGGGGTGCCAGCTTTTGATTTGATGGCCTTCTTCTTGAGGATAAACGGAGCAGTGCATTGAAGGATGGTCTTTTGTTGTGAAATAATCAAACTGGCTGGAAAGGGAAGTTCAGTAGCATCCGAGTCAGCACTCAAGCTCTCACACTCTTTTGAAAAAAGATTACTCTGAAAAATAGTGTGACAAGTGGCACAGCAAGCCACAGGGCAAAGAGAATTTTAAATCAAGGTGTCCTTCATTTCTGTCATCATTTTTAAAAGGAGAATGACTTCTCTTTAACAGATGGTACATGACAATGTATGTGCAAGTATGATTTTGCACCTTGGCATTATACAAAAAATTCAAGACTTGTATTATTTCTTGGTCATCTCATTAATTGACCACATAATTCAAGACTTCTGGGTTTTTCAAGCCTATATAACTCTGAATAGCTACTTAAAGGATAATAATAGTTTTGTTATTGTATAATAAACAAAGAGTAAAAAATCCATTCCCCTCATCATCAGAAAAAGCGGAGCAAATATTTAAAATTATGGCAACTACTTTATGTGCCAGCTAGCAAGAAGTGGGAGATGCCAGCACAATTCGTTCCCAGGGTGTACATAAATCTATTTTTACTTATTTTAACTTTTGTCAGAGGCCTTTTAGCCAAGTTATAGTTTGGGACAGTTGGAAAATGTTTCTTTCGTTGGTCTCATAGAAGTAAATTATCTGTGTCTGATTCCCATGTAAAGGTTAAAAGGTGATATTGTTTGTTTGTTGGTTGGTTTTTTGTTTGGTTGTGGTTTTTTGGGGTTTTTTTTTTTGTTGTTTTTGGTGTTTTGTTTTGTTTTGTTTTCTTCTTGTTGTTGATGTTTTAATTTACATTGGGATTAGGTCTTTTCCTAGACTGAGAATGGAAGAGACTTTGTGAGCCCATGTTGACTATGCCTGCTGATTGCTTTATTTTTTAACTGCTATGTGTAAATTGAGTAAGGCAGAGAACTTGATTTTTCCAAATGTCTGGGAGGCAAAAGCAGCTGTATTTTATATTGGGTCAACACTTGCAGAATTTTTATGTGGCTCATTTTCATTCACATTAAGGAAATTCTCTTGTAAGGAAGTGTACAAATATTCCAGGTTGTGAATACCAAGCACAGATTCCAGGGTTACCATGCAATTTTTTTTAATCTCCATTTAATTACTGGAACATAACTGGTGGTTTTTCAAGGCAATGACATTTGGTGGGTCCTCTGGGAAAACACAGCCACAAATCATCTCAACACAAGAGCAGGTCAAATGGTAATAATCAAGTCATATTCATAACTCATTGGAAATAGACTATTCCAAAATTGCTACCTGATACAGAACTAATGCCTCATTAATGAGAGATACATCAACCTAGGGACACTGGTTATGTCAGCTGGAATTATGAAGGAGGTGCAGGGATTGCCAAGTGCTGCACTGATGTAGATGCAGCTTCGTGCAGGCTTGTACATGCTGAGAGGACCTGCTTTCATCATGGAAATGAACCTGGAATTGTGCATAAATGTGTTGAGTGAGAGAGAAGCTCTGAAGTTTTACATACTCAGTGTAAATAGTAGAGGAACCCTGTCTGGGGTGTATCTTAGAGCACAGTGAAAGGTTCTGTTTAAAATAAGTGAATCATAAAAATTCTCCTTGTTGCTGGAGAAAAGAGGAGATTAACTAATGCAGAAAACAAATAAACACACAAATACATCAACAAAAATATTTATTATTTGTCTAAACTGGAGTGTAGGAGGTGATTCTGTCCCTGTGCCCTGCTCAGGAGATTTCCCACCTGCAGAGCTGCCCCAGCCAGGGAGGAGCTGGAGCTGCTGCAGAGCCCAGAGGAGGCTCCAGGATGGGCAGAGGATGGAGCAGCTCTGCTGGCAGGAAAGGCTGGCACAGCTGGCATTGCTCACCTGCACAGGAGAAGCTTTGGGCTGAGCTCAGGGTGGCCTTGCAGGGCCTGGAGGAGCCCCAGGAAAGCTGGAGAGAGACAATTGCCAGGGGATGCAGGGACAGCACACAGGGAATGGCTCGCAGTGCCAGAGGGCAGGGCTGGGTGGGATCTTGGCAATGAGGAATTGTTCCCTGGCAGGGTGGGCAGGGCTGGGATGGAATTCCACCCCTGGATCCCTGGCAGTGCCCAAGGCCAGGTTGGACATTGGAGCTTGGTGCAGCCTGGGACAGTGGGAGGTGTCCCTGCCATGGCAGGGGTGGCACTGGGTGATCTTTAAGGTTCCTTCCTGCCCACACCATTGCATCACTCTAAATAATCCAGACCTTTCTGTTCCTGTGCTTGGGGCATCTCACAATTGTGTTCTTGTGCACAAGCCAACCACCCACTGTGTTCACATGTGCTGAGTCTAATTTAAAATCCTTCACCACTCAGCAAAACCTCATCTCCAGGCTCAGTAAAATTGCACAACTACAAGTTCAAAGGTAGTGGAAGTCCAGATTTTCAAATTTATAGGTAATACTTATAAGTGTTTGTGGACTGGTAGTCTTGAAGTCATTTAGTTGGTTTGTGTTTCAATCCAGCTCTGAAACCAGCTCTGAAATCACCTCTGAAGTCCCTCAAATATGAAACATGCAGCTTATAAGGGTGTATTTCAAGTTTAGGACCATTGTAAGCAAAATGCTTCAGCCTTTGGTTCTAAAACTTTGATTTTAAAGCAGGAGGACCAGTTCAGCTGTTAGGCACTGAAATAGCAAATAATTGTTTATACATTCTTTTATGTGTGGAAATACAGCATAGCAAGGTATAAAATAGTATAAATAGTGGCTTGATCCTTTTGCAAAAGATAGTAATCAATAAATCAATCAGTTTCTTTTCAGTCCCAACAACTAAATGGATTGTCTAGTTCTATCATGGTAATGCTTCAGTTTTCCCACCAGTGCAATGGCCTCAGAAATATTTGTATGAAAAATTGAACCTTCTCTAATTAAAATATTAGGCTTCTGAAATTCACACACCACCCCATTTCTTATGTATTCCTGCTTAATTATTTGCAATGCTAAGATTGTGGATTTTTTTCTGAGATTTTCAGCCCTGGTTGACTTTGAATGTAAAATACTTTTGGGTAGAAGGAGGTAAAAGCAATTCCTGCTGCATGCCTTTAATACTTTTTTTCAGGATGGAATCTTTAGCACAGTTGTCCTACCTGACAGTCCTTCTATGACACAAAAATAAGTCTTTTTGGGGTACCAGTTCTAAAAATGTGATCCTTAGGTGTTTTAAGTGTTGTAGCAATAGTTAATTTTTTTAAAACCTAAACTGTCTTGGTAAAAAATAAGTGAAAAATTATGGAGGGCTGTAAAAATTTAGAATACATGCTGGCTTTCCTCTTCTCTTTCCCTTTGCTGGCGTACGTCAGTTTAATATGTGCTTTATGCACTTTCTCTTTATGAGCAGCATTTCTGAGGAAAAGACATTAAGTTTGGCAAATACATAATTTGTAAAATATACATAGCTTAGTAAATGTAGTAGAAAAAGGGAAGCACTAAATGTAGCTTAAAAAATGCAAAATCATATGAGAAATAGTTCTGAATATGCTGTCTGTTATCTGAGTGAACAACGTGGCTGATCTATCTGGGTTTTGCCCTTAATTTATATTGCAACACATAATGAATTTTTTGTCATTTAATATGACAAAAAATTCTAATACTGACAGAAAGTCAAAATGTTAAAAGCAGTATTTTATGCCACAGGCAGGATTAAAGGTATCCTATTGTTGAGGAGCTAAAATCATTAATATTGCAACAGATTTTAACACTACTTCATAAAAGAAACTGCTGATTAAGCTTTTGCTAAAGGTCCTCGGCCCTTGTAGTTTTTATAGCACAGCTTTCAGGAGAATCTTCAGAGCAGAGGAACCTTTTTGTTTCAGGCTCTCTGTTGCCTGTTCTGTGCTCCATGACATGGTCCAGCTGTGACAGCTGCTCACATGAAGGGTTGGGTTAAAATAAGTGAGTTCTCAAATACTAAATTTGGGGATTTGTATCCATGTACACCTAACTCAGGTGTTGTAATTACAGGAATGTCACTTGGCTCTGACACTAACAAAGCCACTAACAGGACTTGGGTGCATCGGGATGGACATTGCCAGCAGGTCAGGGCTGACCCTCCCCCTGTGCCCAGCCCTGGGGGCACCTCTGGCTGCTGTGCCCAGCTCTGGCTCCTCAGCACAGCAGGACCAGGAGCTCCTGGAGCTGAGCAAGGGCCTGGAGCAGCTCCGTGCCCAGGAAAGGCTGAGGGAGCTGGGGCTGCTCAGCCTGGAGAGGAGCCCAGGGAGAGAGAGGGGCCTCAGCCCTGCCTGGGCCTGCCTGGGCCTGGGTCTGTCCCTGTGTCCGTCCCTGTGTCTGTCCTTGTGTCTTTCCCTGTGTTTGTCCCTGTGTCTGTCCCTGCCTGGGCCTGTGGCTGTCCTTGTGTCTGTCCCTGTGGCTGTCCCTGAGTCTGTCCCTGTGTCTGTCCCTGTGTCTGTCCCTGGCTGTTTGTCCTTGTGTCACTGTGATATTTTATGAAAATCCTTTCACTAGAATTTTCTCCTGAGAAGCTGAGAGGCCTCAGAAATGAAATGTAAGCAATAACTATCTGATATCTGTGGAATGTGGTCTGGAGATGTTTTTTTGTACCAACATCTTTGATTGGTTTCATGTGAATTGTTCCTTCTCGATGACCAGTCATGGTCCAGCTGTGTCGAGGCACTGAGCAGTCACAAGTTTTTATTATTCATTCTTTTCCAGCCTTCTGATGTCTCCTTTCTTTACTATAGTTTTAGCATATCATTTTCTTTTAATATAATATCATAATATAATAAATCAGCCTTCTGAGAACTTGGAGTCAATTCTCATCTCTCACCTAGATCCTGGGGCCCTCACAACAACACTGCAACAATTAATAACCACATCCCTGGCTGTCCCTGTGTCTGTCCCTGTGTCTGTCCCCGTGGCTGTCCCTGTGTCTGTCCCTGTGTGCAGAGCTCAGAGCAGGCCCAGGCTCTGCTCCAGGCCCAGCAATGGCCCCAGAGCCACGGGCAGGGCCTGAGCCCAGCAATTCCCCTCACAGGAGGTACAACTTCTGCCCTGGGCAGCGCCAGCCCTGAGCAGAGACCAGAGGGGCTCTGGGGGCTCCTCCCTGGGAATATTCCAAATTTTCACACTCCTTCCAAACAATTCCCTAAACAATCCCTGCATGTTTTAAATGCACCTTTCAGGAAAACGTCCATGCTCCCCATGTTGGGTTCCTCAGAGCCATTCCACTGTGCAAGGGAAAGTTTCCCTGCAGAAGAAAATGATCATTCTCATTAGGAAAGGAATTCAGTAAAAAAGATAAGCCCCTGGGCAAACCAAATGCAAAAGTTGTCTGTAACAGGGGGAAAAAAATCTCTGGGTTTCAACTTTCAACAGAGACTTTTCACCAGGAGCTGTAGTCATAGGACAAGGAGTAATGTGACTGACATAGATCTGTGTGATACTTAGACATCTGATTTGCTTAAAATCAGAGTGAAATAAATCTTAACTACTCTCCTAGCATTACTGAAGCCTCCTGCTTAGAAAAGTATCTTTAAAAAACCAAGTAATTTAGCATAATTGTGCCACAAAATTAAGATCTAGATAGTTTTCAGTTTTCTAAAGCTCCAAAATAGTTGTCTTATTTAACTGTATGCAATTTTCAAGCCTTGTAAAATCATTTGAAAAGAAAGGAGAAGACAAATCTTTTTATCTTTAAAGGGGAAAAATCATGAATAATTTCAAGTAAAAAGTCAGTTCTAGGACTCCGGGATCTTGCTAATGCATTGTGAGCAGAAAAAAAATGGTGGAATTGGATAAATAAATGATTTGTTATAAATTATTTGCAGGGAATGGTGCATCTTCTAGTTACCTGTCTATCTTGATGTCTTGCATTTATAATGACTTTTTTTCTGCTTTTGTTGCTGCAGGACCTCTTGCTTTTGTGAGGATTTGTTATGGTTTCTCAATCAGGTGAAGATAAATAATCTGGACACATTATGTTCCAATTATAGAATGAGAAACCACATGAAAGACATTCCCCACACAAATAAATAAATGAGAAGTTAGTAATTTGCTCAATTTACAATAGGAGGAGATTGTAACATGCCTGAGAGCTGAATTTCTATTGGAATATTCATGAAATGTTCAGTTTCCTCCATTTTTCATTCAGGATGAAATTAAGGAAGTGCAGGTTGTTGAGCTTTTCACATTTATGTCTGGTGGCCAGTGCTGACTGTTTCAGCTCAATAGTTGTTGATATTTCTCTGTGGGATGTTTGTGCTTGTGATTTTGTGTGTTCTTAGAGTGATGGTTGGGCTGGAAGGAGAGACAACACCTCAGTTCAGTTATAATTCTGTGCAGAAAACCATCCCTGTGCTGAGCTCGAGTTCCCAAAATCAATCTGTGGCAAATATAAAGGTTTTACCACTTTCCTACAGGAAA
Organism: Zonotrichia albicollis; assembly: GCF_047830755.1. Classification (NCBI taxonomy): domain Eukaryota; kingdom Metazoa; phylum Chordata; class Aves; order Passeriformes; family Passerellidae; genus Zonotrichia; species Zonotrichia albicollis. Next base: position 15,441,300 of record NC_133820.1, on the reverse strand, counting down.
TTTCATTAGGCCATGGATAAGAGTTCTCTACGAGTCATCTCATCCACTCCTGCTCAGAGAGAAGTGCAAAATAGCCACAATATAGTCCTTTAAAAAAGGATGTTCAGTAAAAAAATTTTTTGCAGGGAAAAAAAAAAGTGGAATGGTTAAAAAAATTTTGGTAGAAAAGTTTGATTCTTTTCTAATTGTATTTTCCAGGCAACTGTCATTAAATCTCTTTACACACCAGCAGAACATTTTAAATGCATAATGGATGGAGGCACAGAGAAGAGAGAGGAACATGTGAGCCTATTTCTGAAAAAGTTCCCTTAAATAAGGACCATATCTGAAAATTTCATGAATTCTGACTCGTCTTGGAGTTTTAACACCACAAATGCTATTCAGGAGTGTAATGAATCACCCCACAAACACAGGTCTGGTGGATTTACATGCACTTGGGAGGAAGAGAAAGACACAGCTTTTCGATCAGCCTAATGGCTTGGAAGTAGCTTCAGGAGGACTGCTGGTAATCACATTTGATGGTCTGAATTGATGGCTGATGGCTTGTAAAGGGCAAAGCACTGGAGTGATTTCAGGGAGCTTTTAATAATGCTTAGCAAATGATCAGGCTGCACAGTCAATCGCTTTGCAGATGCCAATATTCTTCCCCCCCTCCCAGTAAGTGTAAAGCATAGGGAAAAAAGCCAAAAACAACTCAAAAGAAATCACAGAATTGCAGACTTAATCACGATAATCCCAGTGTCCAGAAGATAGAGAAACAAAAAGTCAGACTGAAGGAATAAACTTGATGTAGACAAGGAATAACTGTAATTTTTGATTTGAAATTTGAATGCTACTTATGGGTTCTTCCAGGATTCAATTCTGTTTATAATTGCATGCTAAATCCTAATTCATGACTAATAATAAGGAAGACACAATCAAAGGAATGTTTCCCACAGAAAAGTGTTGAGGAACTGACTCAAATTTCTGCCTTTTGTTTGTGGGTACAATATTTTCAAGATTTTTCATACTCTTGTCCTGTAGGGGTGGGTCATGCAGCTTGTGGATGGCCATCAGCCCTGAAAAGGATCCACACCCTCTCTCTTCTCTCTCCTGAGATCTGGAAAGAGCTTTTTCTCTTTTTCTATTCAGTTGCAAAACTTCCTGGAGTAGCTGAAGAAACAGACCAAACTAGGTCAGTGGCTTCTCTAGAAGATCCAAGGTCAGGAGGAGTTAAAATATTAATAACTTCTGAATGCCTCTGCTTCAGGATGACTTGTAATACTCCAAACAAGGTTTTTAGAACTAGTTTTGGCCAACAGGATAACAATTAATTGTATGCATAATGACTATGTCATGGCTTGCTTTGCTCTCACAATCTTAGTTTTAACTTTTTAAGTTCCCTGTTGGCAGGAGCAACGTAAGAGAGATTTGCAGGTACTTTATGACCTGGAGGGAATGATTTTGGGAACAGTACTCAGGCTCCCAGCACAAAGCAGCTTTGGGGTTATATACAACAGGTAATAACAACATTTTCATTTCTAATATTCAGGATTTTCTCAGTGATCAGCAAACTGGAGCATTGTCTTTGAGTGAGATCTGTTATCCACCCACCTGTGAGCAGTTGTGCCCATTTTGTCTTTAAAATCAGCAGGACATGACAGAGCTCTCTGAGTCATTATTGTCCCAAATTTATTTAGAGGATGCACTGTTGGGACATCACATTAATTCTGTCCAGAACCTTACAGCATTTTAATCTTTTTTATGATCATCCATTTTGCATATTTTGAAACTTTGTTGTGATGATTCTGAGAGTGAAGGAGTGAAGGACCTCCTGTAGATTCCCTGGCTCCACTGCAGATTTCAGGGAAATGATTGTGATTATTTTTAAGGTTGGGAGACAAAACCAGCCAATATTGCCCAGAAATCCATTATGAAACTTCAGAATCACCTATGCCAGCTCTTGGTGTTATTGGTCTGTCTGGATAAATATGATATAATTTTGCGCAAGCTTTATGTCTCTGCAGCTCCAAGCAAACTTGAATAACAAATCTCTGTTTTGTTGCATTTGTATTTTTCCTGAGATTCACACTGATATTTTGGTGATGAGATTCATTCAGTTCTGCTTCATCTTTTCCTGCAATTCCACAATTCCAGCAATGCAGTGGTATCAGTTATTACTAACCAAAATCAGGACACTTGTACTAAGAACAGTGGCCAGCAGAAATATTATGATGGCTATTTTTTTCAGTGACATTGTCAGAAAAAATAGCCACAGTATCCAAGGTGTAAATTAGGAAAAAACCCAGTGGTTTTCACTGTGTACAGGCCTTTTTTCTTTTGTGGGTTGACAAGTCCTGATTTTTGCAAAGCATGATGTAAGGCAGGAACAGAGGTTCTTATAATTCTCCTTGTAAATAGATTTCACAGTACAATCTTCATGTGAAAATCTTATTTTCAATAAGTACCAAATAGTTTAGTTTTCTATCTTGAGAGTGCATCACTTTTAACCTACTGCAAATAAATGCAAGAACTCTGCCAAATTAGACATTCCATTTTTCTGGAAGGAAGTGAGCTTCCTCAACCAAGCTCCCAAAAGGTTTTGTCCTTGTGATTCCCTGCACAGAACTGAGGAGAAAAAAAGAGAAAAATCTCACAAGAAAAAAGAAAATTGATCTTTTGCTTCACTCCCAGCTGTGAAACTTTCAGAAACTCTGTTGAAATGGGGGCATAAAAGCAAAAAATAACTGCAGCTTCCATTAGAATTTAGGAAAAGAGTGACCTGGGTCATCAAGTTCAGTTCCATGACCATAAATATATACTCAGAAGAGTTCACAGAACATCTATTCTTAGTCTCCAAAAAACCCCAAAAAACTAAAAGCTCTCCCTAAGCTTTTCCTCAACTAATCTTGAAACTTGTGCTGTTGAGAATCTAAATTCAGAGAAGAAATAAACCAAACCAGCACCCAAGAAACTACAACCAAAACAAGCTGCTCAAAACAAAATGGCCCAATGAAGGGGAGGGATAAATAAAATTATATCCTATAAATTCCATGGCAGGACAGTTCTCATAAATAAACTCCCAAGTGGCACAGAGAAAAGTAAAAGAGCCTCTAGACCTTGCCAATCTGGTTGGTACCATAATTCTTTATTATTCCCAAATTAGGAGAGGGTTCATAATCCTGAGCATGCAAACAACAGATGCCAATTAAGCACTTTAGGTTTTTCTAAGCCTTTGCACTTTAGAATGTTGCTGTTTTCTGCCTGGCAGCAAGGGGAAGCTCACAAGAAAATAGATACACCAAAGAAGAGCCTGGTGGACAAAAATTTCCTAAACTCTGCAATTAATGATTGGATCTTAATCATAGTGTCAACAAAATATGATAAATTCCAAGAAATCTTAAGAAATATATATATAATTTTTTTTTTGCTTGAATTTAATGTCCAAAGCATCCCAAATTCCTCGACTGTGTTACACAGTCATGGCAAATTCCATTCCAGGCTCCATCTTGGGACAGGCAGATTTCCCCATGCTCTGTTTGGGACATTCCCCACCTTCCAATCTTCTAATCCCCTCCAATTGTCTAGACTAAGTTTTATTAATGGATAAATCAAAGCCATTAAATCTCATTCCAGTAATGCTCTTTAAATTGAACAATTCTCCACTCCCTCCCTGGCATATACACCCAAACATACACATTTTGTTATTCAATGTGATATTTTTATTGACACATTTATTGCTATTTGATTTGGCAGAAGAAATAAACCAATTTTTAAATGTCTCTCTAAAAATAGGCTCTTTTTTTTCTTTAAGCACTTATGTACCTGATTTTTAGTTCTTATTGGAGATGTCCTGTGTGAACAAAACCATCTTGGATTACAGATGATATCCTAGAAGAGCTCTTATCTTATTCAGTGATGCTACTGCTTCATGTTTTATCTTAGAATCCTATTAGGTTCTTTCACGGCTGTGTCTCACTGGTAGCTCAGAGATGTCCCACCATCCATCAAAACATTCCCAGTCCTCTCTTTCTCCATCCCTTCCAAGTGGTGGAATTCTGTCTCACTTCTATTAAATGGTTGCTATACAGTCAGAAATGTGAGATAATTAGTAAGCTGAATTTCAGACTAATTTTAACCTCTGAGCTAGAAACAGCATTACAGAATGTTTTCCTTCTCAGATTTGTGACAGCAGAACAAGGACCAAAAATAAAGGAATGATTTCATCATTTCAAAATTAAAATTTTCCACAGTTGGGGCCAATGCTGGGAATTAATATTCACAGAAAACATCAAGGATGCTTTAGAGAAAGGGAACTAAGCACAAAGCACTTTTTTAAATTTATTGTGGTTTTGAACATGTTCTTGAAAAGACATCTGTGGCCACTTCACAAAAAAAAAAAAAAAAGTGAAGTGGACCAGTGTGAAAAAAATGAGCAAAATATAGATTTATATTAACATGAAAATGACTTAAGTTGAAAGAAAACAAAAGAAGAGAATTTATGCATTTGTCATTCTGAAAGAATAAAATTGTAGGAAACCATAAGTACCTCTGCTAATTTTCTAACATAGATTAGGTCCTAATCCAGACTGAAAACAGGAATTTCAGAAATGAGGGGAAAGACTGATCTAGATCTGAAATTAACATACATTTATTTTCCTGATTCCTCTAAATCTCAAAATTTTTTGCAGGTTGGTTCATGTGATGCTGGATTGAGCTGACAGCACCTGTTGACACAATTCGTGTTCAGTGAAAATTTGTCACTGTGTGGAAATTCCCAGAGGAAAAACCAATATCCTGCCTTTTTTTGTTTGTTTGGGTTTTTTTTTCCTCTAAAGAACCTTTTAAATGTTTTGTCCTTCCACATTTCTGCTTGGAATTTACCAGAGAGTTCCTGTATCCACTTTTCCATCTTCTGCCTATGCTCAATCGATTCTGTTTTCACTTTCTGATAAGATATGAAGATATGAACTGAGCTAGTAATTTAAAGGTCTTTTCCCTCATCTTTCAGACAGTTGCTATTTCTCTTTATCTGCTCCTTTTTCATAACTGAACTGTTATTTCATAACAGCTGTCTTTGTTTCCTTATCCCACCATTTTAAAACTGGACTTTCATCTCCTGAATCATTTCTGCAGCTCTTCCTTGTACCTGCCAAACTATCAATAGAATCTCAGTCAAGTGGAATTTAATTTTTCCATATTTATTTATTTAATTTTATTTATTTCTTTGGTGGAAAATGTTTCCATAATCAGAGCAGAGAAAGCTGCACCATTATGGAATCCTCAGATCTGCTTTTCTGAACTAAAATGTGAATTGTTTGCCACCTGTCTCTTGCAGGGTTTAGTTCTTCCCCCAGCTTCTTGTGTGTGAATGATTTTTCCTGCAGTTAACTTTAATTCATATATTATACATCTCATCCATAATTTATCATAAAGAGGGACCTTCTATTATTTATCACCCACATGATGGGGACATGCATGTGCACACGTGCATATATAGGATATTTTCCTACATAAAAATTAAGATTACTGTATTAATATTTAACAGAGGTTATAGTATAAGGAAATATAAAAGTGTTGGAAACTTCTAAAAGTGTTGGAAAATACTTTTTTCAGCAACCCTAATATGTACCACAGGGCACAATCTGGTAAGAAACAGGTGATGCCTCCCCACGGATTATTAGTTGTTTGAAAGGAAAAATTAAGGTAATTTAAAATTTTAGCATCTTATTAATGTTTTATTTCCAGGTATCTTGATTTCTTCTTCAAAAATTAATTTATTTTAAGAGCCAGTGTTGAACTTAAACATAGGTCATATTTTATAGAGACAGGTTTCTTCTTATAATTAAGCACTGGAGACTCTTTCAGTTCTACAGACCATGAGCTGGGATTACAACACAGTGCAATGATCAGGACTCCCTGAACAATCAGACTCTTTCATTTAAGTGCTGGCTGTTGCTCAGAAAATGAGTTATCAAACAAACTTTGAAATACTCACTCCGTGCTCAGTCTTTCCATACAGAGTAAACCCTCAGGAGAATTTTGACTGAATAAGGGGAGAGACGAGCTTGACTCTCACAGAAAATACTTTTTTATTAATCACAGAGAGATTTTCAATTTCCCAAGGTGCAGTTTACCATTGTGAGCACAGTTCACTGCAGCAAATACTCCTTCAAAACCCAAAACCAGCATTTAACTACACATTTGCAGACCTTGGGCAGCTTGAAATGGTGGCCTTTCCTCCTCTAATTCAAAGAACTTTAGCAACCAGAAATTATTGGACACCCACTCTTTCTGTCACGCAATTGTGGTAAATGAGTTCAGCAAAGATTTATTGTGCCACCCATACTTGAGAGCTGCTGAGAAAGCAGCATCTGAGTTAAAAACAATACTGAAGTTGTGCATGTTAAAATATTATGTCCCAATTAAAAATTATTTTATGTTTTTTACTATTTTATAATTATTTTTAAAAATGTTTCATGATTATTTTATAATTAATAATATCTATTCATTTAATAATGAATGCAGATTATGTTTGAGATGGTGTTCACTTCTGACTTGGCTCTGAATGTTCATGTGTCTGCTGTTTCTATTTAAGTGGGAAATTGACCTATGAAAAGTTAGCTAAAAAATATCTCATAAATGAACTGGGAAAGTGTTGGGGTTTTGATTTTTTTTTTTTAGGCTTGTTTGTTTTTTTGTTTGTTGGGTTTTTTTCCCAGGGGGTGGTAGCTGAGTTTTTGGGGTCTTTTAGGACTTTTTTGGTTCGGTTTGGGTATTTTTGGATTTCATTTATTTTCATTTATTATGCAAATATGCCCAAATACATTCCTAAAATGATTTTTATCATTTGCTGGGTTTTTTTTTTTTTTGGTATTTAAGGGCTTTGGAGTTTTGGGGATATTTTTTTTGTGCATTTGGGTTTTTTTTTTTGTGGTAGGAAGAAGTTAATAAGTGAATAGCTGTTACCTTATGCCACTTTCTTTTCCCATCCTTTTTTCTTCAAATTGTTTTTTTGATGGCTACATCTAGTAATAGAAATTGAAAGTACTTTTTATGGAGACTAGGCAGGCTTTTTGCACAGAGTCCTATTCACCCATGTGAGATCAAGGCTCTCCTTCCCCACCTTCCATCCCATTGAGGGCACATCCTGCAGGCTCTGCCACAGAGGAAGAGACAACCAGCAAATAAGGAAGAATAGCAGAGTTTCAGTTTTAATACCTCATTTTGAAAGATTAGGCGAAAGCAAGTCGATGTAACAGGTTGGTCACACAATCAAACCACATCCAAGCATTCACAATTAATTATTCAAGCCTTTCTTTGTGCCCTTGTCAGTTTGAACAGAAGAGCTGTCAGCTGTTGAGTCTCTACTGAAGACCAGCCTTGGATCGTTATTATTGAGCTGCCCCGACCAGGCTCCGGGGCCAGAGCTCCTGTCAGAAAGAAAAAGAAATGAAACACGGAATATTGACTTTTGGATCTTTGGGGTATTGCTTATTTATTTATTTATTTCTCTCCCCATCTTCCCTGGTCTTTGCTCTGCTTTGTAGGATGTTCCCTTTGCTCCACAAAGAATTTTTAAAAGTCCAGGAGGCTCAATTTACAGGGCCTGTTCCACCTTTTTAATGGAAATGCTCCAGGGAGGGAGATAGTGTGTCCCAACCATGGACATGGTGTAGAATGCAAATCCTCAGGTCACTGATACAGACCCTTGGGGCTCTGCCTAAGAGGATTGGAGTGAAGAAAAAAATTGGCTTTCTCCCAGGAGATAAAGACTGTGAACTATGAAAGCAATAATGTTGACCCAAATAACAGTTGCTCGAGAGATTGAACCAATGCAGAATTTGCTTAGAATAAATGCCATACAGCTGTCAGATTTTGCCACGTTAATTTTCTTTTTTTTAAGATTCATTTATGGCTGTTCACATCCCTAAGCCATTGGCTGCATAAAAGAGTATACCCAGATTAAAGCTGAGTACCAGGAAAAGAGAGGAAAAGGAGTTTTAGTTCAGAGCTTTTTCTTCATTACTTTTCCACTGCCTAGTTTTGAAAAATAGGGATAATTATTTTTAAATGTTCTTATCGAAGTGACACCAGCATTTTTTGGATGTTCATGTAAAATGTCAAAGCTGTGCTGTGTTTTCTCAGGAGGAAGAAGTACATCGAAGCAAATTGGGTGAATTTCTTTACTTTAGATTAATTTGTGCAAAAAAGGAGTATTTACAGACCTTATGCATTGGAAGCACCACTTGCAGAGAGTCACATCTCTTTTTATGGAGCTGAAAAGCATAAATAAGGAGAACAGATCTCTGGTACATAATTTAAAATTCCTTTGAGCCCATGGTCCCCTGCTTAAACAAGAAACACAGGTTTGCTTCATAGGCTTCATAGTGATCCTCTCCTTTAAGGTGTATTTTATGTCCTTGTGGTAGTCATGGAATGGTTTGGTTTGGAAGGGATCTGAAAGATCATCTCAATCCACCCCTGCCATGGCAGGGACACCTTCCACTGTCCCAGATTGCTCCAAGCCCTGTCCAGCCTGGCCTTGGGCACTGCCAGGGATTCATGGGCAGCCCCAGCTGCTCTGGGCACCCTGTGCCAGGGCCTGCCCACCCTCACAGGGAACAATTTCTTTCTTATATCAAACCCAAATTTCCCCTCTTTCACTTTGAGCCCATTCCCCCTTATCCTACCACTCCAGTTCCTGATGAATTGCTCGTCTCCAGGTTTCTTGTAGCCCCTTCAGACACTGGAAGCTTCTCCACACAACCTTCTCTTCTCCAGGCTGAACAGCCCCAACTTTCCCATCCTCTCTCCACAGGGAAGGTGCCCCAGTCCCCTTATCAACCTCATGGCCTCCTCTGGACTCGCTCCAACGGTTCCACATCCTTCTGATCTTGGGACATCAAACTGGGCACAGCACTCCGGGTGGGATCTCATGACAGCAAAGAGGAGAATCCCCTCCCTGGACCTCACAGAGCTTAGGATGATGTGGTAGTGATTCTATGCACAGTTTTGGATGATGTTCTCCATCTCCAGCAGTGCCAGAGGATGTGGATATGTCTGATTCATGCTGGGAATGCTGCTCTGAATGTCTGGGGTGGCTGCAGTGTGCTGGACATGAGAGAGCTTTTCTGTCAGGTCAATCCTGTTTAGGGAACTTCATGCTGCTTGCAGCTTCTGGGATTGCAAGAAATGTCAATGATATGGATCTTGCCATGGAAATGTCATTGACGTGGTCAAGGCCATCTGTGCTAATGTCATGTGGTGCTGGCAAGGCCACTCTGTGACTCCACAGGTTCTTTAGTGACCTGTGGGGAGAAAGGAAGAAAAGAGAGAAAGGGAGAAAAGAGAGAAAAGAGAGAAAGAAAAAGAGAGAAAGAGAGGAGAAGGAAGGAGGGAAGGAGGGAAGGAGGGAAGGAGGGAAGGAGGGAAGGAAGGAGGGAAGGAAGGAAGGAAGGAAGTGGCAGAAGGAAGGAAGTGGCGGAAGGAAGGAAGTGGCGGAAGGAAGGAAGTGGCGGAAGGAAGGAAGGAAGGAAGGAAGGAAGAAAAGAAAGAAAGAAAGAAAGAAAGAAAGGAAGAAAGGAAGAAAGGAAGAAAGGAAGAAAGGAAGAAAGGAAGGAAGGAAGGAAGGAAGGAAGGAAGGAAGGAAGGAAGAAAAGAAAGAAAGAAAGAAAGAAAGAAAGGAAGAAAGGAAGAAAGGAAGAAAGGAAGAAAGGAAGAAAGGAAGGAAGGAAGGAAGGAAGGAAGGAAGGAAGGAAGGAAGGAAGGAAGGAAGAAAGAAAGAAAGAAAGAAAGAAAGAAAGAAAGAAAGAAAGAAAGAAAGAAAGAAAGAAAGAAAGAAAGAAAGAAAGAAAGAAAGAAAGAAAGAAAGAAAGAAAGAAAGAAAGAAAGAAAGAAAGAAAGAAAGAAAGAAAGAAAGAAAGAAAGAAAGAAAGAAAGAAAGAAAGAAAGAAAGGAAGAAAAGAAAGAAAGAAAGAAAGAAAGAAAGAAAGAAAGAAAGAAAGAAAGAAAGAAAGAAAGAAAGAAAGAAAGAAAGAAAGAAAGAAAGTAAGTTTGATTGCTGAGAGAAGTTCTTAGGGTCCAGGTGTGCAGATCTGTGTCTGCTTGACTGTATTTATTTTTTTGGTTTTATAATCTAGTGCTATGTTTCCTGAAAAAAATAAATTTTAGAAGTGGAAAAAATACTTTGTGTGACTTTCAGCCTAAAGTCCCATATGTAGAATATGAGTTTGCAGTAGGTTTTTTTTTTTTTTCCATAAAACACCTCTGTTTCCTTAACATTCATCATTTAAGAGACAGAACAGAACACATTATAGACTCTAGCTGCCTAATAAATGCTGAAATGCAACCATTTAAAACTTTAGAACAAATCTAAGTGTAAAAAAAATAGATGCTTTAAATCATTTGTAGAGCTAATTGCATCTGTAAGTACAGGGAAAGCTCAGGAAAAGTGAAAAAATGTTCAACACAGCTTGCCTGAAACATTAATCTGGCCAAAGGCTGTATTTTAAAACTAATTTATTCTGAGGTCTTCATAGAAAATCAGCACTGGTGCAAACAAAACATGTCCAGCCCACTGGTGAATTCTCTGACAGTGGAAAGAGAACAACAATAATCATATTTAACTCATTCAGAGAGATGCACGCAGTCAAACTGTGCCCCTGTTGTGCACCTCCATAAAGGACTGAATCCAGTCTGGCAGGTTTTCAGGCACAGGATGTGAAATAAGGGGTAAGAAAAGATGTTTGGGCGGTCAAAACCCAGAACTGGGATTCCCAAATCTGCCGCAAATCCACAAGATAAAGTCGGGCAAATCAATGTGCTTCATTGTGACTCAATTTCCCAATCAAATAGAAACTGGCAAATGATAAAAATTATCTTAGGAATGTATTTAGGCATATTTGCATGATCATCCTGATATTTGTAAAGGCTTCCAAGTCATAATTCTCTGAGCAGCTCTGAGAAGGAAATAAAAAACCTTAAAATACATTTATTTGAAAGGACTGGTGCTTGTTGTGCTTCTAATGATATTTTCTTTGTGCTTCCAGTCTAAGGAAAGTAACAGTAGAGAATCACAGTAATCTTTATGAGATGGTAGGGAATTACGCATCCTTCCCAGTTTTACCTCACATAGATCTTTGAAATGAAGTTGGATTGAAATATCCCATAATCATGAGTTGATGCTCAGCATAAATCACACTCTGAATTTACTCCTTGCTGAAAAGTTATATTTACTGAACCCTTTTCATTGTTATAAAGTTAGTTTGACAAAAAATGTCAGCAAACAGAAAATAAATAGTGTGAAAACCACATCTATTCACACTGCTATAATATGGCTCTTGTTCAAAGTGTTTCTGTTTATTTAGAGAAGTTGCAAGAATTATAAAACTTTGTAACCCATAAAAAATGAGGTCTGCTAAATCCCCATATGCTGATGGAATTCAGTCTGCAAACAGATTCTCAGGAATTGCTTGCAGTTATTTCCATTTTAATTCAGTGTGGGTTGTTTTTTTTTCCTCCAGCAATGTTGGTAATACATGTGACTTATATAATACTTAAATGCTGTTTTTCTAATATTGCTTTATGGAATAATATTATTGGATCAGAGATGGCAGGAGTTTTGTTTATTTTAAAGTATAGAAAAGTCTTTACATGCTTCTACTCTTCCTATTGTTATTTTTTTCTGTTTAAAACACTGCTTCATCAGTTTTTCTGAAGCAACACCAAGTAGAAATGGTTTGCTATGTTTCCATAATCTGGGAAATGTGTCCTGAGTCACAAAATATGGAAATAGCTCATCAGGAGGCAATGGTTTTTTTAAATGGTAGGTGTGTGAGTGCTAATGAGAGCTGAATAGTTAAATACGCAGAATGCACAACATGGAGCTCAGTGCCTGTGTGAAGGGTAAAGAAAAGACAGAAGTTGGGTCCCATCATATAACATAGCTGGTTATGCTGAAAATCAAAATTAGTTTGTATGACATAGAGAAAAGTAGAGGAAAATTTGTTATAGTGAGGAGAAACTGTAAAAAACATTTCATTTTTATGGAGCTATTTAAAAGCAACACCATAGACTGTTGCATTGTTCAAAAAGATAGAAATGTACATAATTAGCAGCTTTTTTTCCTTATTTTTAATAATTATTCACTGAACATTGAATTCTTTTCCCTGTAGATTGATCAAGAGTCTCCAGGAGAAATTATTTATTTTATCTTTAATTCCTAGTGGAGCTGCTTCCTCCCACAGTGAATATTCTGAAAATTTTTTAACCAAATATCAGTTTACTTTTTCAAACTGAGTGATGAAGATATTTTCTTCTCATGTCATTGCCATAAAGCCAAATAAAACTCTTCCACTTTCCCTCATTTTGCACTCTCAAAATAAAAATGCTACACTAGAATTTACCATGTGAGGCTTTGTCTGCTACTGCACATGCTTTAAGTAAAAATTCTGACTGCTCAGGTGTCTTGGGAAGCTTTGAATAGATCTTTTCATGGAAGGGAGTGGGTGCTATGATAAATTTCTCATAAAAGTGTTCCTTCAGGTTGAGATGCTCCATTACCTTCACAGCTACCTGCAGAATAAATGTGGTTAAACATGTGGGGCCAGCGAGCTGCAGCTGCTGTAATTACTGTGGGATAATATTGGCTGTCTGCACTCAGTAAAAATAATTCTGCTGCTGTTGGAATTCTGTGTGTGCAGGGCTGTGCCTTATTCTGATCATATTGTCCATAACAGTTTATATTCTGGAAACACAATCACTTCAAAGCTCCAAAACTATTAAGGTGCAGATTTCATGGTGGTGACATAAAGCAGCTGCTGTTCAGGCCAGAGGAGAGGGAGGTTTTCTCTTTAATTAATGAGTTTGTGTTTTAATTTACATGCAGATAGGAGGGGAGATGTGTTACGGTCCTTGATGATATAAAGAACAGAGAATAAGTTTATTTGCGCTAAGCCACTGGTCAGCTCCAGGCTATTTATTTATGTGAGATGCACCAGTAAAAGCCTGAGGAAAAAGATTTTAATCCTCCAGACAGCTCCATATATCATGGGCAAAGTTGAATCCTCTTTAATCAGAGCCCCTAAAACTAGCTGGTGATTTAAAATTATCTGCTTGCTTGCCAGCTGAAATGAGGAAAGCACCTTCTACAGCAATGTATGCAAGCACTCAAATAATCTAAAACTCAGGCATTAAAGATTATGGCAGTTTTATTCAATATCCTGGAGGATGACAGTTAACAACAGCTGTAGCTGCTCATGCCTAATAAATTCATCAAAGATTAAGAGGGGGAACAATTAAATAAAAACACTGTGTGATCAGTCAGGTCTATACTATTAAATCTATACTATTAAATCATAAAAGAGTAGCCATTAACAAAATCCAGTCTGTGTACACAAAAGCACAGCTCCTGCATCTATTTATGCCTTATTTGAAAAAAATAAAAAAAAACCCCAACACAAAATGCAAAACAAACAAACAGGTTTATTCCTCCTTTATAAAACTTGAAGATTGCTTATGTAACGTAAGTAGAATTGGTGTGGACAGTTGGCATGAAATACATTTTTGTATTTGTAGTCTCAGAAACAGAGACAGGGCAACAAAATATGTTTTGATTTGGGTAATTTAGAGTCTCTTTTTCAAAAGGGCCAAACTCATTCAGAAAATCGTAGCACTGCACATAAAAGAGAATAATTTCTTTCCTTATACTGAGATTACAGAAGCACAAACAAACTCAGGGTGCTGTTGGATTTACACCAGGAATGCAGCTGCCTCCAGAATTCAGGACCTACCTGATTTTGGAACACACAAAAGGGAACCACAACTCTTGTCCCTATTTAAAGCTGAAATTGACTCAGCAGATAATATCAGCTCAATTTACAAATCCCAAAGTGCAACTTTATTTTGTTCAGTCCCTCCTTTTCCTTTTCCTTTTCCTTTTCCTTTTCCTTTTCCTTTTCCTTTTCCTTTTCCTTTTCCTTTTCCTTTTCCCTTCCTTCCTTCTTTCCTTCCTTGCTTCCTTTTCAATTGTATTAACCCTATGATTCTATAGGCAAGAAACAGGCAGGTTTATTTTCTCAGGTAGTAATAACTCATGTAAAACATCAAGGAAAATCTGGAGAACTACAGCTATGGCAAAATCCCCATTTATTAAACAGAAAGACATTTTGGAATGGAGCAAACTCCACAGCATCTAAATTTGTCTAGATCTATTTTGATTGAAAATATGCAGAAGGACATTGCTGATCCATGATATTCCTTACAGATAGTGATGTCAAAATTACAACAATGTTTTTTTTTTACTCTTTTCCTCTGTAATCTTTGAAGAATCAAGTGAAAAATAAAGTGGAAAATTTTCCATGACTTTGGTGGCATTTTAGAGCCACAGAGATGGTGGCTGTGCTGGGCCTCCCACACTTTGAGCAGCTCTGAATTCCACTGACTGAGAGGCAGAATGATTGATAAGGAACAGATTTATTTACAATAAACACTGATTCACCCTGACCTGCCACCAAAGCAGGTGCTTCTGTCCCTAAATGAGGTAGAGGAGGTGAGGGAGGGTAAAGAATGGTGATATTAGAAATAATGTCTTAGTTTTGAGCTGTCACTTCTGCACAGATTTTGTCAAGCCGTGAATCCATCTCTGTTAGAGCTGGAACCACACCAGGTCATAGGACTGGAAATATTTATGAATGTCCTCAGCTCCATGCAGGCAGCTTTGCACAGAGATAATCTCAGTTATTCTTTATTGAACTCTAAACAGATTATGTGTCTAAATAAAATAGAAAGCATCTAATGCAAGACTGCTGGCTTGATTTATAAATTCTCAAATTTAATTCTGGGGGGTGGGAAAAACCTGTAACAAAAAACAAAACAGAAGAGAAAGGGAAAACCAACTGCTTTGGAACTGAAGAAAACTTCAGACCTGCAAGTTTGGCTTTATGATAAGACACACTTCTGTGAGCTTTGAGGAGCCTGGAATTATAGACTAAATATCACAGCAGATCCCTCACCTCGGATAACACTTCCTAAGGATTTTATGGCTTTTTCTTTCTTTGCGTCAGGAAAAAATGGGAATATCAAACACCTTAATTCCTTATGAGCAACATCATATATGGTGGCACTTCAGAAGCTTTGCCACTGATTTCTGCTGCCAGGAAATGAGTCAGGATGGCCTCTCAAGGTATCCCATGAAGGCTGAGTACATTGAGTGGGTGATACTTGGAGAAGTGAAATCCTGACCTTTCCCTCCACACCTCCTTTCCTCATCGAATCTTTGGGCTGGGTATCAAATGCCTTCCCAGGACTGTGACCGCAGGGCAGAGTTTAAGCAGTTCCCATGCCCTGAGCAGCAGCCTGCTTTGTTTGAGGATGTTGTAGCAATGCCATAAATCTGAGTTATGGGTTTCTGTCCCCTTTGGCTCTGTGGGGAGCTCTCTCCCCTTCCATGCACAGGTCACAATGGAAACTTGCTTAGCAGAAGCAATTCTATCCAGGGGAGGTGACAAGTACCACTGGCAAGAGTCTTTTTGTTCTGTGTTACCATTTGGCACAGGATTAGAACAGCCATCTGTTCTCTTAATTTCGATCAACCCAATTTAGGCTGCAATAACACAACGCCGTTAGATGTGTTTCCAACAAAGGAAAAATCAAATATGGTTTTTTAAATCATCTTGGGGGTTACATTGCCCCTGTTTAAAGACTACCAGCATGCTGGGGGGAAAGGGCATGATAAGAGAATAATTAACATTGTGATTTTAAAATATTCTCATTTTCATACAAGAATACGATGCACTAATTCGACAGGAAAGTGCTCACATTTTCTTATGAATTATACATGAGAACAATCTCACATAGGAAACCTAAACAGAATTTTATTTTAATCTCTAATATTATGCAGTCTAATGGAAAACATTAAAACCTTACATAAGAGCAATTTCATAATTGTTAATGTGACCTCTTCTCACATAGAGAAACGAGCACATGATTTGCTAACACTGTTCAACTTTAGGAAGTCAGTAGGTTTTTTAGGGCACTGGACAGCAGACAGTAAAATCAGGGGTGTGTTTCAAAAATGTTGTGGGTTTTGGGGCCCTTGGTCAAGCCGAGGTATGACCCATTATCCTCCACCTCTTCCTTGTTTGTGTTCTTTAGGACAGTGAGATCCATCTCTTTGGAATCCCTCTCTTTATCTCAAAACCAAGTGGTTTGTTAATATCTCAGATGAAGACATGGATTTGGAGTTTCTATCAGGGAATGAAATTTTGTTAAGAAAAGCAGTTGGCAAAATATGCCAGCTGTTAAAATATGGGTGTAATGGGAAAGGATGACACAGCTTGGTTGTGTTAAAGAGGTTTGATTTGAACACTGAAAGTTCTCATACCAATAATTACAAATTTAGGACAGTCAGGTAAGAGGTGACATCTACAGAAGAAGGGAAATCCCTAAATCCATGACTCTGAAAAGGAGACCACAGTTTTCCATGATGGGTTCAATTACTGGGTGGGTAGTACATGGGAAAAAAAAATTTTGCAGAGGAAAATGGTCAAATTTTACATTCATTGTGACCAGAACCAGAAATTTCAGAACTGAATTTATGTGCATGATGCAAGCTTGAAAAGGAACTTCAAAAAGTTGTTAAGGTGTTGAGTGAAAAACTACAGGAATATTTCAAGATATGAATAATTCACAGTAAATGATTTAGGAAGTTCAATCTGTACAACTAATTAAGGAGAAAGATGGTATAAGAGGTAATTTCCTCGTGTTCTGTGAGGACTTAAATGGGCAGAAGATTTCTGACTGTGGAGGAAATCTTTAATGAAGGCACAGTAAGATCCAATAACAGGGGCAAAGGCAGGTGGACCCAAACAATACACTAATTTTCAAAAGAAAGAATAATTGGAAAAATTTACCCAGGGCTATCACATGCTCTCCACTTACAAGAAATCTTTAATCATGACTAATGTCTTTTTAAAAAGCTGTAGTGTAACTTCTAGATATGGACTTGGGCAAGGGTTAATGGCAAAAGGATGGAAGGTGAAAATAAATGACTCTAATGGTTTTTCTAGTCCTTGGATCTATATATTTTCAGTCTCATCATGAGGCAAAGTTATGTATTATGTTGGATGCTGGGGAAAGAGTTATGGGTTCCATTCACTGGTTTTCCAGTGACTTGTATGAACTGTATGAATCCATGTGTCTCAGAGAGCTCCTCTGTAAAGAAATTAAATTTTCATAAAACATAGGGGAGACCTTCCTCTAGGCCAGGGTGCTCAGAGCCCCATCCAGCCTGACCTTGGGTTTAAATTCTATTTTAAAACAAGTTTAAATACTATTTTAAATGGTAATATATTACTGTGATTGCCCACACTACCAAGGCAAGAGATAGTGAGAGTTCCTGGAAGCCTTTGAAGTCTTTGAATGAGACACACATTCCAGATATTGCAGCAGGTTTTCAAAGGCATCAAGCATTGAAAGGCAAAAGAGATTTCAACATCTCTGTAAATCAGATGCTGAAATTATTATAATCAAGTATTCAATGAATTAATACAAATACTGCTGAGGAGGAATAATAAATGGGAATTATCAGCTATATTTTGACAGTGATTTTTTTAATTGTTGTGAAGGAGGCTTCCCTGTCTTCCTCCCTTGAAATCTGCTAGCAGCCAAACAAACAAAAAGCTTCAGTTGATCTGAAAGGATTTTTCACTTTAGGAAAATCTTTATTTGGCATATTAAGCAGGTGAGCCAAGAAATTAGACTTCATTAGAGAAAAGCAGGGGTGATTAAATTAAATTTGCCTGGAGAAGAAAGGCCTGCCCTGGATGAACAGGACAGTGGGAGCTTGTCTGTCCCATCCTGGTGCTTTTCTAAACACTTTTTGAAGTGCAGAAGGCAGAGCACTCAACACTTCAGCTTTGTCACAGCTGACAGCCTGTCGGGTTTAATGAAAATGCTCTCAGTTTAGAAGATGACAGAAATTACATGCATTTCCCCTTTTATTTCTCTGTCATCTTTTTCTGTCTCGCATTTCTGCAGGAGAAGGAGGGGCTGGTTATTAAAAGCATTACATAAGTATGCAAAATATGTTAAGAAGAAAAGAGGAAAAGGAAAATCTTTAGCCCTGCAATTATACACAATGTCTGTTGGTGGGAAATGTGGGATAACATCTGATGTGTGGCAATAACTATTTACTTTTAGCTATCTTTGAAGAGGGCGAGGGAAAAATCTCTAGATAATGCTTTAAGTGAAGGTTTTATTGTACAATTGCCTGAGTAATTTCCAACAGGAAGATGATCTAAGCAGTGTTAGATAGCTTGAGTGTGTTCATAACTTCTCCAGAAAATACAGCAAGATAACACTGAGCAATTTCTTGGCTCTGCAAAGCTTTTACATTCCTCTTTTATTAAGTGGAGGGCTTTTAATAAGTGTGTCTGCTCTCACAGAGCCAAAAGTGTAACTGCATCTGAGGAAACTCACTGCCAGGGCTGAGCAGGGAAGGCTTCACCTGCAAGTATCACTCAGTGCTATGAGATCTGGGAATAGCCCACAAATCCTTTAAGTTCATCACCCAGCCACTACACATCCACATTCACAATCCACAATCCACAATCCACACCCCAGCTGTGATTCCAGAATAGGGTTTAAAGGGAAGCCCTGAATTTGATCTTCTCACTTTAATTTCTGTGGCAGCTTTTTTCATGTTTATACTGAGAAGAGAGACAAATTGGATTACTAACATTGCCCTGTTTAGGCCATCTCTCAAAACTGTGCAGAGCATCAGAAAGTAGTGACAGCTGTGGAAGAGCACAGAGGAAGGGATTTACTTATTTTCAAACTTTGGCCCCATTTGGGTGATCTTAAACTTGTGCATTCTAGTGGTACTCAAAGGTGGGAAATGGGATGTGACAGTGTTCACAGGGGTTTTTGGTTGAGGGAAGAGATGAGGATCTGACTCCATGTTTCAGAAGGCTTGATCTATTATTTTATGATATATGTTACATTAAAATTATACTAAAGGAATAGAAGAAAATATTTCTTCAAATGCTAGCTAAGAATAGAATAGGAAGGAATGATAACAAAGGTTTGTGGCTCGGCTCTCTGTCCGAGCCAGCTGACTGTGATTGGCCATTAATGACAAACAGCCAACATGAGACCAATCACAGATGCACCTGTTGCATTCCACAGCAGCAGATAATCAATGTTTACATTTTGTTCCTGAGGCCTCTCAACTTCTCAAGAGGAAAAATCTTTAAAAAAGGATTTTTCATAAAAGACGTCTGTGACAATGGGATAATCGAGAAATGGAATTATGAAGAGAAAAGGAATTATATTTACTTTGGAAAGGTGAGGATGGACCCCAGAAAGAGAAAGCAACACACAGGAAGCCTTCACATGCATGAGGGGCTCATTTCTGCCTCTAAGCTGTTTAGGCTGTACTCACTTGACACAAATGAAGAGCAGGTGCATCTGGAGGGACCAAAACAATCCCAGCCATCCCATTAACACCTTTTTATCTGTTCCTGGGCCTTTGGTGTGGTTGCAGCCTCTCCACGGGCATCCACCCTGGCACAGTTTGGCACCAGGGTCACATCCCAGCTGGAAAACCCTGATGTGAGCCTTGCCTGGGCTGCAGAGGATGTGTGTGCACAGGGCTGGCAGGGCTGGGGCATTGCTGAGGGCACAGGGCTGGACCCCTGCCCTGCCTGCATGCAGAGCTGGTGGACACACAGTGGCAAACAAAAGCAAGACAGGGCTGTCTTTGCTGCATCCCCCAAGCCAAGCCTTTCAGTGTGATTCCCATCTCCTGAATCTGTCATTTTGTGCTGCCCACGGAGCATAAGCGAGACAACTGTGCCTCAATTACCTGTAGTTCTTATAGCATATTCCCTGGAAAAGGTGGATTTGCTTTATGAATATTTCAGGAGTGCAGAAGCTGCTTGTGAACTGAAGTCTGACATCTCGTGGTTTTCAAATCAAAATCCTAAATATCCTTCTAACTTAAATTTAGGGGTAAAGGCAAACCTTGTTAAAGGGTACAGATGTTGAGTAGCACTATTTGATAAGAAGTTAGGGTGGCCAAAATTGTTTTGAGTAATGTATACATTCAGACATTTTTCTGAGTAATTAGGAATATGAAAGGAAAAGGAAAAAACCCCAGCATAGGGCAGAACATTAGATCAAGAACTTACAGCGTATCTTATTGGTTTAATTTATTGCTACTAGGTGTAGTATATGTGTTAATTTATTGCTACTACATGTATAATTTTATTCCAAACTTTACAACTAAAATATTAAAATGTAAGATGTAAGACAACTTTGCTTTTTTTTTTTTATGTAAGCTTTTCAATGCCACATTTCAGACATCTGGCTGTGAAACTGAAATATGACCCATTCAGGTGATTTTACTACTGCACTTCACTCCACAATATCTTTGTTCCTAAGTCTTCTCTATGCACGCAATTTAAGTTTTCAGAGGCATATGAAGTCAGTATGGCTCCTGTATAGGAAAGAACCTCTCTAGGCTGTAAATCTGTAAATCCACCTGGGCTGGAGTACAGTGTTGCTCATGGCTGAGGAGAGAGCACTTCCCATCCAGTTTCCCTCCTCCTTTGCACCTTCCCTTGCTCAGCTCTTCCTCATCAGCAAAAGAGCTCAACACCTTTTATGCCTCAGTTTTGGTTATTTATTTTCACAGAATCCCAGAATCCCTGAGGCTGGCAAAGCCCTCCCAGCCCATGGAGAGCCAGCTGTGCCCCATGGGCACCTTGTCCCCAGCCCAGAGCACTCAGTGCCACCTCCAGGGGACACCTGCAGGGATGGGCACTGCAAAGCTCCCTGGGCAGCCCCTGCCAAGGCCTGAGCTCCCTTTCCATGGGCAAATTGCTGCTGCTGTCCCAGCTGAGCCTGCCCTGGCCCAGCCTGAGGCCGCTCCCTCTGCCCCTGTCCCTGTTCCCTGGCAGCAGAGCCTGACTCCTTCTGGCTTCCCCCTCTTGTCAAGGAGATTTAAAGAGAAATAACATCACCTCTGAGCCTCCTTTTCTCCACACTGAACAACCTCACAACTTATTTAACCCTGGTGTTGTTATTTAATAATTCTGGATACTTCCAAGGATGGGAGAGATGGGCTGGTGTTGTTTTATTCAATGTTCTCTGCTTTGAGGGTTAGACTGGTGACATTAAATGGTTATTTTTTTTCCAATTTCTTTTATATTATGGTTTAAAGGATATCACCTTCTGTAATGAAACCATTTCCTTTCTGTCTTCTCTCTGTTGGATTGCTTCCCACTGATGCATCTGTGAGCAAGCATCCTGACTACACTTAATCATTAAAAAGTCATTGTTCAAACAGAACTCTGAAGAAAAGGAATTCTTTCTTACTGCATATTACTGGATATTAGTTCATTATGAGTTTCACCCTTGTGTATTTCTCCCCTAATTCTGGAGCCTGATATATTTTATAATATCTAGGTACAGGTACATATATTGTAAGAGCTACCAGCTACAGAGAAATTTAGCAGACGTGAAAAGGAAAAGATATTCACATTTACCTCAGTGTAAAAGTTTTGGAAAAGCACACACAATTCAGACTACGGTATTTCTTAAGTGGACATATTAACCAGGTGAGGCTTAAGTTTACAATGCATTCTAAACAAGTTATTTCAATGTATTGCATTATGGAAAGTGCATTAGAGCCAGCATGTACTGTGTTGGTTTTAGGAGGGTTTGTGTCCCTGCTTTTAAAGTGAGCATGAAACAGAACAGAGACAGTTCTGTGGGTGCCAAATGATAACAACTGCTCATGTGACCATATAAAATGTGGTATTTTCCACATATTCTAGAGCTAATAATAAAAAAAGTCACATTTGAAGAAAATTTAACCTGTAATACTTTAATTTTGAGAGAACAGAGGTAGAAACTCTGACCTTTAACATGTCAGACTTGTTTGGTTTTGGAGATTGTGGCTTTGCTGGGCAGGCACTGCAGGTGGGAGCAGCTTCCCTGCCTCTCTAACCCCCACAGCTCTGCTGCTGAATTCCATCAGATCATCCTACAACACTGGACTGAACTGGGTTAATGCATTGGTTCTTTACCCCTTATTTTACTTCAGATGCTCCTTGTATGTTTGTTAATAGTCAGATAGACCATGGCACATTTCTGTCCTTCATTCCTTCATTCCAATTTTTCTTACAGATCTCTCTGTTTCTGCACATGAAGTACAAACAAAATACACATTAATTGATACCTTTTATGCATTTTACCCCTTGTTTTACTTCAGATGCTCTTTGTATGTTTGTTAATAGTCATCAAAACCATGGCACATTTCTTTGCTTCGCTCCTCACATTTTTCTTAAAGATCTCTCTGTTTCTGAAAATGAAGTACAAATGAAATGCACATGAAGTACAAGTGAAATACACATGAACTGATACCTTTTATGCATTTACAGTGTGTACTTGGTGAGCTTGGAATTGGCAGCTTCAAACCCAGCAACAACAAAATCTCCAGGCCCTGTGTCCTCCATCCTTCAGTGTGAGAGCAACAACCTGCAGATATTTTAAACCCTGCCAATTCTTGTGTCTTTCAGGACCTAGATTTCTCATCACATCCACGGGAGCCTTGTATATTTTAGATGTACAAAACGAAGATGGACTGTACAACTACCGCTGCATCACCAGGCACAGATACACGGGAGAAACGCGACAGAGCAACAGCGCCAGACTTTTTGTATCAGGTGCTCCTTTTCTGCATCTTCCTACATGAAATGAAATGAAATGAAATGAAATGAAATGAAATGAAATGAAATGAAATGAAATGCTGCCTGTGTCTCTCTCTAGTGTGCCCAGATGGCAAAGAATGTTCTTGTGTGGTTTCTGTCAAACAGAAGTTTGACAGAATGAGATGGGTCATTTAAAAACCCTTATTTTTTTAAAAAATATGTTTTTCACATCTTAGTAGTTATTTCCTGAAGTCCCTTAGGGTGTACCTGCATTCAAGATGGTGAATTTTAACATGTTTAGAGTACTTTATACAGGGACTGTGGATGGGATTTATCCCTTGTTGTTACAGGACACGAAATAACATGATGCGGACACACATTCTTTTTAAGGTAAAAAAGAGAATTTTTAATTCCTGACTCAGACATTTATAGATTTCTAAAAGTGACAGTGGATTGGAGGGTGACAGTGCCACCTCTCCAATGACATTGGACAAACTAACAGTCTATCAATTTTTTCTTTTTCTATAAAAGAATGTAAAACAAGAAGTTATTTATTTAAAGTGCGTGAGAAAGTTCGTTATAAGAATGTAAACATCATAAAGTTTAAAAAAAAATTTAAAAAACGAAGTAACAATCCCTCCTAAACTATATTTGTGCAGGGGAACTTAATCACCTTAACCTCACTGTTTAACCAAAGAAGAGGAACACTTTTGGGGGTAATACACCTGTCCTGCTTTGCGGTGATCTGCGGTGCCCCATGGTGCCTGTTCCTCTCTGTTGGCCCCAGCAGGAGTTCAGGACATTGCACTCAGCTGTAAATATTTCCACCTCAGCATTCTCACATTATCTGAGGTGTATTTCAGCCTTCCTTTTCATTCATCCCATTCCTACCTGTACTAAATTAAGCAAATGTTAAAGTAGCTATGGTCCTATTAGAAGTTTAAAGAAAGAAAGAGAAAAAAGTAATAAAGATCTTATATCCCCCTCAAAAAAGTTATTTCAGAGATAAATAATGAAAACCTTTAAAACAACTCATCCTTCAAACAATACTCTATGAGTTAACATAATCCATAAATACAGCTATAAGAAAAGCTTATAAAAAATAAGAGAGATTTCACAATTTCACATTTCCCAGGTCACTGCTATTCATAAAAATTAAAAACCACAAAAAACTATTTACTTATAAAAAAGTCTCTTTAACATTAATGAAAAAAACTTCTCTCCCTAAGTAAACTAAAAAAAAGACTATTCTAAAAGTAGTAAACAGACTAAAATCCTAAATTTTATTTCTTTTTGTTATCATTAAGAAAGAAAAATTTATAAGAAGTGTCCTAAAAGTTTTATTGTAATTCTTATTACTCTTCCTTTTAATTACTACTAATAAATTTTTCTTTATACCCTTTTAAAATTTCAAACCTACTTCATCTTTCTCCTAATCCTACATCACAAAAAAAATTAATAAATACATTCTAATAAATACACTTGTAATTAGCCAAAAAATCTTAAAGTGATGAACCAAAACCACTACACCTGGGGAAAGCAGCATGTTCCCCTGTCCCAGGAGGGATCTCCAGCTAGAAGGAAAACATGACCAGAACTGTGCCAGTGCACCCAGGGGTGCTGCAGACAGACAGGAGGATTGGGAGCAATTTGTCCACCAGGTGGAAAAATGAGAAGCTGGATGGGCTATTTTAACTTTTCCTTGTGTTTTTAAATGAATTCCTGCTTGCTTTGTGTGTGTGATGGACACCTGAGTTCCTCACAGTCACCACACACCCAGGGCTCTCTCATTGCTGCTCCAACACAGATTTTCCCCCATTTTTTCTCAGTGAGAGGCAGTGCCAGTTGTGGGTGAGGTGAAGGAGGAGCTGATCCCAAGCCTGGGTCTGGAACTTCCTCTCAAACATTTCTGTGTAGGATTAGCACATCTCCACCTCCCCTTCTTGCCCCTTATTTGCTGCTTGTCCATAACTGCTCCCTTTGTTTGCAGGTCAGCAAATCCAGAGTGCTTTTCCTACATCCACTGAGCTCTCTGAGGCTGTATCCCAGACTTTCTCTTTCTCCCATATCTTTACCCTACATAAATCATCCCCACCATTCCACTGAAAGCCTCACATTGCTTTTTCTCTTTTTCCCTGTTGCTAAGTTTCCATAAAGGTCACTCAGGATTTGGTGACTTTCCCAATCGGACAGTCAGTGGGGTCATTCCCCTTTTGACCCTTTCCTCTCCTCTTCTGTCAGAATAAAATTCCATGGTCAGGTCTCAGCCCTCCACCCCTCTGTCTGAGAGCCCTAAAGGAGACAGAGGTGAACACAAAGTTTTCCATTATTAACCTGCTTCTTGCCCTCCTCCAAAATGGACATTGTTGAATTATCTTGGAGCCCTCTGAACACACAGGCCAGTACAAATATAATAATGATTAAAAAATAAATAAAATAGTGGGATTGTTCAGGTTAGAATCACTTACCAGTCAGCTCCAGGAGTTCCTCCCTTTGATAGGTGTCCCCTGTGGGTAGAACTCTTGCCCCTGCTTTCCCCAACCAGATGAAGAAGTTCTCCTGCACAGTAATCTGCCTGCTGTGGTCTTTTGAGAACAGGCAGGATTCCACCCTTCCAGCTGGCTCCATAATATGGTCTGCTTCCGTGTGGAATCATGTTAAGGCTGAGCCAGTGGGAACATAAATAAAACCAGGCTTGTATCTTGGTTACCACAGGAAAAATTCTGGTTATCTCACTGAACAAAAGGGGGGAAAGGAAAGCTCTGTCTTGTTTGAAATTTAGGACAAGCAAACTCCTTAAAGGATGTTCTCTGTCTAGAGTTGCCTCTTCTATTCTTCTCCACAGACCAAACTGAAATAGCACATTTTACCTGTGTGCAATAACTGGCTTTTTTAATTCAACAGGGTTAATTATTCTTGATCAGGGCTAGAGTGGGCTCTGATTTCCAGTCCTGTTAATCTACTGAGCAAGTGCAGCAAGCAGGGGCAGAGTTTTTCTCTTAAAATTTCTCTAACAAATTTCCCTTTTTCTTTACTTGGATTTGTATTTTTAAAGAGCGATTCCTCTAAGAACTGGGATCAGAAAATCCATGAACATAGTTCTGAAAATTCTACTTGCATGAGACCTACCTTTTTGCCTGCCTTTTCCATCTATATTTGTTTTTCATTTGTTTGGGATGAAACAGTTTGTGGTGGATGTTTCTCATGTTTCCTGGCCACATTTAACACAAGTTAAACTTCATTATTTTTTTGAAACAGTGAGACTGGTAGTGTGCAGATAATCACAAATAAACAAAAAATCAGCAAATAATAATATGCCTAAATTAATTCAAAGTTCCAAATTTCATCTTGAGTAAGAACATCATCTTGAAATCACATGGCCTTTCTAAATAAAATTAAACCCAAAGCCACTAACATGCAACAGAACCTACTTCTAAAACTCATTACAGTGTTGTTTTCCAGCAAGAATTTTGTCCTACCATGAATCCCATCTCCCAAAATCATTGCTGCTTTTTAACCTGCACTCTCTGAAAAATCCTTATGATTTTTAAAGCACAAAAATTTTCCTCTTCTGTCCTTCAAAGACGTTCCAAAGTAGAATATTTTCAAACAGTATTTTTGCCTCAGTTTTTCACCATTGTCCTTGCTGGAAGTCATTTGCAGCCAACTGTCAAAGGATAGTAAAATAATAATTCAATAGAGGCTAAACACATATTGGAAATGGGTTATGTTATTTTGATTTTATTTTGGTATTTTTTTGCCTCATTGCAGGTGATTGCAAATTGTGCTTTGTTTGGCTTTTTTTTTTTTGTTTTTTTTTTTTTTTTTTTTGATTTTTTCCCCTTAACTGAAATATATGAACTGTAGGAGTTTTAAACAGGAGTCTTATTCCAGGGACAACCCAAAGAAAGATTTTACTGTCCATTTAAATTTATAATATATATGTATATATATTATGTATATTATGCATAAATATAATATATATTTTATTCCACAGAGTGGAAGAAAACAGGTCACTGGAATCATATCTTGTGTATCCCTGAATATATTTGTAAAACCTCCTCTATAACAGCAGGGTGAAATTTTCTCCATTATGTAGGCAAATCTCAGTTTAGCTGTCCTGCAGCTGGGACTCCAGGCTGTGTTGCTGCTGACAAGGCTCAAGTTGAGAAGGAACAAAGGGAAATGACCCTGGGATAGAGAATCCAGGATCTGCTTTGCTGCTTGAGTAGGAATGCACAGGCAATACCTCTAAAAAACAGTTATGCTTTTTTATTATTTAAATATTTAACTATTACTTCCAACTGAAGAAATTGATTTCCTGTAGATGTAACCTTCCTAAGAGCCAGAAGCTGTAATTTCTTGCCTGCTTGTGGGTTTTACTCATTTTACTCTCAGTGAATTCATCACAAAAGAATCTGAGCCTGGTTACAGGGATGGCTGATGACCCAAAGGGCGAGAGAGGAGCTGGCTGATCAATTAGTCAAATTGACATTGGCCTTCCCAACAGCATCCTGGCAGATTGTGCTTTCACTGAGCCAGACATAAACAGCATGGCAAGCTCAAAAATTTGTCCCATCCTGGTGCCAAATGTGGACCTGGAGGCCACTGATTCATCCAAAAACACTCATTGAACCACCACTGATGCCTTCCTAATGAGACATCAGCAAACTGAATGTGCCTTTGCCCTCAGTGGCTCAGGGTTTTCCTGGCACCTAGAAAGCAGAAAAACCCCTGCTGTCAGCTTTCACTGGACTTGACATTTTGAGGGTTTTATTGAGATATAGTCACACAAAAAAACCCCCAAAGATATTTAGTCCATTTTTTTAATATCATGATTTTGGTTTCTGGATAGATAGTTTAACTTGAATAGCCTTAAGATGTTTGCTGTCCTGCGTGCCCTCCCGGTTGTGGCTGCAATTCATAAAGATATATTTAAGCTTGTTTTAAACCAGCTAGCTCAGGTACTGATTACTTTTGGAATAACTTGAATTCAGCATGAACTGCTCCTTTAATCTCTCCAGTTTTCTACAGAAACCTGCTGCAGCTGCCCTGTGAGCAGCACTGAGTTTGCTAAGCTAAAATGACTCTTGAAAATGCCATAATTGTGGCAATTACACCTACATCTAATCAGCTGTGATTAGATATACCCAAAAAGAGGTCAGTGTGTCAGGTAGGAGCTGGTCAGCATGTGGGGTTTCTTTGTGAGACAGAAATCTTAGCAAAGCGTGTGCATGTGATGAGAAAATACTTTGATGAATTTTTTCTCAGTATTTTTGTTGCAAAAGCTCCAGCATGGGCTGCAAAAAAAAAATAAATTCAATAGTGTCAACCTCTGTCTCAAAAATTTTCAAATCTGAAATTACATACCAAGCATTATTTCTGATGGGTACATGCACCTCTGGTGAAGGCAATTCTGCCAGACACCTGTGAGCTACATAAATCTGTGCCAGGTGCTGCACGAGTGAGGGCTGCAGTTGTCAGCAAATTGAGCACAGAAAGATGCACTATTAAGCTGTAAGTTGGTCTTGTCACATTAAGTTCTTTTCCCACAGAAGAAGAAAAGGCTTGTCTGTCATTTTGACTGCAGATAGAAATCCCTGTGCCTTTGCCCATTTGTCTCCTGACAAGGGAATAAATTGCTCCTTTAATTCAAAGCCTTCAGACCACCGAGAGAAGGGACAATGTGTTGGCTCCAATCTAGTCGAGAAGTGGCAATAATTGCTAAGGCAACACATTTCTGGCTCTCTGTGCCTCTCACAGGGAACATGAAGGATGACCAGCAAAACGTTTGCCACCTGGAAAAAATCCAGTGAGAGGATTTCCAAGCAGTGATGAGTTGCTTCAGCAGCATGTGCTGCTGGATCCCAGCCACCATGACTCAAACTGGTTGGCTGGGTCAGAGAAGCAAACTGTAGTGCCCAAAACACTGGGCAGGCGAGTCAGAAAATGCAGGAGTGTGGTGGTGTTTGAGGGAAGGGATGAGAATCTTGACTCCTTGTTTCAGAAGGCCGATTTATTATTTTATGATATATATTATATTAAAATAAAATTATATAATAAAAATATACTAAAGAAAGAAAGGAGACATCAGAAGGCTGGAAAAGAATGAATAATAATGTCTTATGACAGACCAGAGCCTTGACACAGCTGGACCATGATTGGTCATCAAGTAGAAACAATTCACATGAGACCAATCAATGATGCACGTGTTGGTAAGCAACCTCCAACTCACATTCCAAGCAATCAGATAATTATTGTTTACATTTCATTTCTGAGGCCTCAGTTTCTCAGGAGAAAAATCTAGCGAAAGGATTTTCATAAAATATGTCAGTGATGCAGGAGAAAAAATAACTACATGTTGCTTAGGGAGTTAATTTTAAGTTTCTCTGTGTTTCCTGCTCCAGACCCAGCGAATTCAGCTCCATCTATCCTAGATGGGTTTGAGCACCGCAAAGCCATGGCAGGACAGCGAGTGGAGCTGCCTTGCAAAGCATCAGGGCACCCGGCACCAAAGTACCGCTGGCTGAAGGACAACGTGCCCTGGGAGCCCGACAGCCGCTTCCGGCAGACGGTGACGGGGCTGCTCATCGAGAACACGCGGCCCTCGGACTCGGGCAGCTACGTCTGCGAGGTGTGGAACAACTACGGCACCGCCGAGGTCATCGGCCGCCTGCACGTCACACGTAGGTCCCGCCTTGGTGCCACCAGGGAGAGGGGAGTGTCACGACGCGTCCTGATAAACGGGTTTTGCGATGGTTCATGAATTAATCTCAGAGTGTGAAAAAAACGACATGGCACAGGGGATTTGCAGTGATAATCATAAACAAATGCACCTTTATTGAGAGACTGTCCTTATTCAGAGCAAATTTGGGAGAGAACCCCCCAAAAGGGCTCCTCTAGGAAAGCAGACTCAATAGGCCCCTCCCCACAACCAGTCTGAGAGAAAATACTTCCTTGGAGAAAAGTGGAAAAAACCTGTTTATTAAACAGTAAACCTAAACAATATTAAACAATAAACCCCTTGCTGCTCCAAAAGAGATGATGAACTGAGAAAGTCACTCCCTGGGTTGCAGCTGAGCTCACTCAGTCTCTGATCAGTCCCTCAGTGCTGGAAATGTCGCAGGCTAGGCCCGGCCCGGTGGGCCTCAGGTGGAGCTGCCAGTGCTCCCCTGGGTGTTCAGGCCAGAGCAGGGTTAAACAGCTCCAAAGAAAAGGGAAAAAAGAAAAAAAAAACCACATTCCAGGGACCTTCTTTGCCTCAGCTAGCTAAAACTAACTAAAAGCAAAGGAGAGCTCTGTCCTGCTGTCTGTCCATCCACAGACAACACAGTCAGGAGCAGAAACGTGGAGGAGTGAATGCAGTGTCTGAAAACAAACTACAGCTTCTTCTCTCCCCCCTTCACTCTCTGGAACAAATCCTAAAGGTGCAAAACTTATTATTCAGCATAACAGAACAATTGGGGATAGAAGCATCATATAGTCAACCCCACAGGAAAATACGATAGAGGTTTCTCTGTCTTTCTGGGAGCCTCTCAGGAACCCCAGAAAGCCCCAAGTTGGCCAACAGTGGGGAGACACTCTCGTGCCCTGAGGGTACTGAAGACACCTAGGCTGGTCACCTTTGCAGCAGAAGAGACACTAGAGGCATCGGTAGAAGATAAAGCGCCAACTCTTAGCAGGGCTTAATCCAAGGTTGTATTCTAGGAGTCCCAAAGGAGTGCCTACACCTCAGGGGGCCTCCTGCTGAGAGCCCAGGAGATGTGCCAAGGTTACATTTTATTGTCACTAATTACAAGAGTTCTATTGTCATTACATTGCAAGGGTTCCATATTGCTAGAATTTCATACCTCCTTGATGTTTCTCGGAGGCAGCTCCTCTAGGCACTGACCCATCCTTGCAGTAACCAACTGACTCCAGTTCCACCTCAAACAACCAATCCATTCTTTCATAACACTCTTCTTATTGGCTACAACTGTGGCCTGTTAAAATCAGGCCTGTTCCCAATCCTTAATAATTGACTCAGCTGCAACTCTTTAGGGGGAAAGATTACATTCTATACTACCTTTATTTACTCATGTTCTATCCCCCTACAACATTGAAAGGAGGTGGAAACTGAAATTAGATAATATTTTACTGACCAATTAGTGACCCTAAGGGATGGGTACTGGGGGATAGACGTTTAGGACAGCGTATGGAGTAACACTTAGGGGGCTGACCCCTGGTCTCTGGCAAATCACTCAACGTCCTGGATCAAAACTTCTAGATGGAGGGGATGGGATGCTGAGTGATTGACAGAGAGCCAGGGTGGGGATTTGGGGATGATTTCAGCAAAGGCAAGGGACTACACAGGTAAAGGGAGGGCAGTATAATCTGGGATAAACCATTTGGGAAAAATACATGGATACAAAACCAAAACTACTGCAAAGTATTGCAAAGTATAAAAACACACTACAACAAGAGGGATTAAGGGAGAGAAAAACATAGAGAGAGAGGAGAGAGAGAGAGTGGGGGGGGATATAGCTACCAAACGTAGAGATTATGTCCTTTGGTCCAGTCTAGCCAAGGATCTGCCTGTTATGTTGGGGAGATCTCAAAATCTCTAGCTAACTCAGAGGTTTTTATTATGATAACTCTCTTGGAAATTGGGAGGTGGGGGGGGAACAGGCATAATAAAGAATAGATGTAATAGGTAGTCTATCTTCTCAGCAGTGAGAGCCATTGTCTTCTTTGTCCAGCCATCATCAGGTAGTGCTTGGCAAAATCTCCCTTTGGTCAGCTCACCTCCCCAATGCACCTCCCACGGATTGGGGGTTTCAGTCTCAGTCCTTGGGAGGAGGGGGAGCTTTTCCACATAGGGGTTTCATGTCTCAGTCCTCGAGGGAGAGGCTTCTGCCATCTCAGTCCATCTGTCATGGTGGTTTTAAAACAGATGAGGGGTCTTCCGTGGGGACCACCAAAAGCTACCTCGGAAAAAGTCCAGCCAATCCTGGGGAAAAGTCCAGTCCAATCCTCGGGAAATTCTTATTGTTGGCGATAGTTATATATCCTCCATATGATAAATTATAGAGCTACACTGGAAATTGCATCCATTTGCACTTCTGATCGCTCAATTGGCCAACTAACTCATCTCCACTGAGCCTGCTTTGTGTTGTTTCACAACTTTGAGGACTTTAATCATTGCTAGGATAAATTAAGGAAACAGAAAGTACAGCAAGGTAAGATAACAACACGATACTGATGCCTAAAGAGTTTTGCTTTTACGAATTTTTCATATATTTTAAGCTCTGAAGAATATTATCACAGAGTTATGTAGCTCCTGGTATTTTTAGAAGAGCGGGTGCTGGCGAAGAAAGGGCAAAGCGCCCCTTTCTCCTTTCACTGGGTTCAGTGTTGCATACACACACTGAACACACTTGTGAACAATAGCGTAGCAAGCCAGAAGCTCTGTTCAGGCCTCAGGATCTTGGCAAGCAACCGTCTCCAACAAGACCAGGATTTCAAACTTGGTCTTTTTTTGGTGGTCCCAATTTCTGTACTTTTCATGATGATCCTGAGGCATGAAACTTCGGACAGAGACACAGGGAGAGCATGGGCCAGTCCCTGCCTGGGACAGGTTTTTGGCAGTGGGCAGCTGTTGGAATGCTAGACTAGATGCTGAGAATTTTAAACTTTGTGTGCTGAAAGGCACAGACTCACAAGAGAGCACTACATGTGACCTGAGGCTGTAGAGAAGACTTCCAAAATTGATTGATAGCACTGGGATTACAGGTGTATAGTTAATTAGAAGTGTGTGATATCACAGGGTAGAAAACTTAGAGCTTGAGGTTCTAGAATATAAAAATAAATATGAAGCACGATAGAAGTTTTAAAGCAGAGGCAAGTTGTTCCTCTTCACCTTCTTCTTCAGGGGTTTAAGTGATGTTTTGTAATTGGACAGAAAAGTCCACATTGCGGGCTTTGAAGGATTGGTTATTGGGTTGAAAGGGAAAATAATCTAAGTGTCATTTCTTAATGACATCGTTTAGTCTTAAAAGACCCTGTAAGAAGAGATAGTTAGCCATTTTGTGCCTTGCTAATGAAAAGCTGCAGAACTCATGGTTGTGAGGCTGCTACACTGATAGGAAATAATAAACACCTGAGTCCAAACATGAAATACCATCTCAAGTGCCTTCAATCCCAACCTCAACAGAGGTAGAAAATAAATACGAAAAACCCCACAGACAACAGCTTTTATTGAGGTGCCCAATGTTATGAGTAGATGCTCAAGTTTAGATTAGTCCCTGGTTTTTGCCCAGGCCCCTGGCAGCAGGCAGGAGCTTTATTGAGGTGGCCAGCACCACAAAATCCACTGTCATTCACAAATTCTTTAATAATGGCTGATTTGGTCTATTATAGAACAAATTACCCATTTAATAGATATAAAACTAACAGACATGGGACTTAAAACAGATTTTATACTCCACAGGAATAAGGACAGAAGAGACTACTAGTAAATAAATCCAGCATGAGGGTAAAGGTACCATTAATTTTACAGCTAGCAAAGAAATTATTTACCTTAGAAAGCAATGTTTCTTACCAACCAATTTATGATGGAGCACACATCAAAATCCTTTCCCTCAATTCCCAGGAAAATAACCACGGAATCTGTGTCCAAACTCCAGGGAGAAGTCCTGTATGTTTATCAGGGTGTGTGTAGGAGATTTCTGCCTCTGTGATAATTCATGTGTCTTTTATAGTCTTTGTAAAACAGTGTCTCTCACTCAAGGATATTTATTTTTCTTTTATCTTTTCCCACATCTTCTCTCCAGACTAAGATGTTGATTCCTAGCTGGGGCCTGAGCCCTTTTGGTGCCAGAGATGACCCCTTTGGGCCTTTCACCTGCCTGAGTTATCTCTTCATTTCTGCACCAACCATTTGTGGTGGAGAGAGGGAGGACATGTCCACCCACAGCCAGCACCCCAAAACCCACTCTTACTCACAAGTCCTTCATAATGACCACTCAGGTCTACTACAACATGAATTATTTAGAATAGTCACCACAAGGAAAATAGACACAAGACTTTAAACAGATTTAATTACCACACAGACTAACACAAAAAAAAAAAAACTACTAGTAGAGAAAAACGCAGTGTACTATAATAAAGGTACTAGCTATAGCTAAACTAGCTATAGCTAGTTTAGTTATCTAAATTATAAAGAAATAGTTTAGATTAGGAGCCAGTGTCACTTACCAGTAAATGATAGTGATGTGCACAAGTCTCCTAATTTCTCTCAGTCCCAGGGAAGTGTCTCAATACCAACATCTCAGCATCAAGAAGATCTCTCCACACACTCAGAAAGAGTTTTCTGATTTTATGAAAATTGTAGTGGTCTCTTAGAATGGCAAAAGTAGTTGTTTGTTGGTCACTTATTTCTGTTTATCCTTTCCTATGCATTCAAAGCAGGATGTTTATTTCTGCCTAAGGGTGTTTTCAGCCAAGATAATTCATCACAAGACAAACCATTCAGGCCTAGTTTAGATTTGGGGAAGTAGATAAGTCTTTTGCTGTGCCAGGGGGTGAAAGGTCCTGTCACAGTGGATTGTTGGTGTTGTTGCCTAATATCTAAAGAGAAAAACCCTTGCAACAATGCTGAAATGGTAAAATAAAAACCAGACCTTGATTGGAAGCTTCCAGGTGTCCCAATGGTCATGGGCACACCCAGTACTGGATCTCTACAATTTTATAAGTTCGACAAATTAGTATTCTTAACAAATGTTGTCCAATTAAAGAGCAGTTGGTTAGGTAATTTTTGGAGTTGGTCCAGGGCTTATTTGTCTCACTTCTTGTTATTTCTTCTCAGATTCTGGTTGTGAAACAAAATGTTCTTCTTGTAGGTCCTCTACTTAAAAATAGGACTAAACAGTATTTCAGGAACGTGTTAGAATGTTAGGTTATTGTTCTAAGATTTGAGAAAAAGGGTGGGAAAAATACTAGGAGCTACATAACTCTGTGATAATATTCTTCAGAGCTAAAAATATATGAAAAATTCGTAAAAGCAAAACTGTTTAGGCATCAGTATCATGTTGTTATCTTACCTTGCTGTACTTTCTGTTTCCTTAATTTATCTTAGCAATGATTAAAGTCCTCAAAGTTGTGGAACGACACAAAGCAGGCTCAGTGGAGATGAGTTAGTTGGCCAATTGAGCGATCAGAAGTGCAAATGGATGCAATTTCCAGTGTAGCTCTATAATTTATCACATGGAGGATATGTAATTTAGAAGCATGAATTGGGTGCTGGAAAAGAAATTGCAAATGTTCTCATAAATAAAGCTGCCAAACTCTCATTGCCATGACTCATGGTGCTCAGTAATGTTGAATACTCATACTTCCCCTCAGTCGAGTATTCATGTGTGAATATTCTGAATGTTTCACAAATTCTACAAAGATAATTATTACTTCAGGAGCACCACACTGGAAAAGTGTTATGCTACTACTGTTGAAAAAACCCACAAAATTGTTTCTTGGAATAAAAATAATGCTCTGTGAACTAACATTTCTACCTAGACAGCATGACTAGCAAACTGAAAAGGGAGAAGTTTGTGAGCAGTTCAGGCCATAAAAATATCCTCAAAAATAAATGTACATAATGTTTTTGGGCAAAATAAAACTGAGGTGAAAAATCTGCCATTCTCGAGTTATAACTGAGGAGCTTTGGTTCTAAATGTATTCATCAAAATATTCATAAAAAATGAGTTGAATTCCATCTGCCTGGTATGATGCAAAGTCAAAACCTGCAGAGACATGATGTAATTGTACTGCTGATGATACCCAAAGCAACCCCAGTGCCTGGTGATGTGTTTTTCCTAGTGACTCTGCACTCAGCCAGTGGAAATTCTCTGGATGAGGCTGGCAGGAATAAAAGCTGGGCAAAGAAATGTTACCCTCCTCTGCAATGGAGGATGTGGCTCTCTTCCATGATCATGGCTCTGGGATATTAGTCACACTTAAGTGTGACTATTTTGTTTAATGGATTGTTGCCAGTTTTTAGCTTTTGTAATGTTTTTATAGGAAACAGAGATAGTCAGTGACTTTTAACATGCATCTGATCAATTGTTGCTTCGGACCTTTGTCTGTAATCCAGAATGTCTGAGGCTACTGTATGTTCTTCTCCAGGCCTCTATTCCTGATTAGCCAATATGGATTTATTCCAACTTTGATGTTACAAAATATTTAATAAAGAGAACAAGTTACTTTTCTTTTGTAAATGTGTTTGTGCACGTGTGTTTATGCAAGCTGCTAAAAGAAAAAATAGGATGGTCTGTATTTTGTGTCAGAGATAGCATCAGTGGTGATAGCAATCCCTTATCTTTATAAGGAAGTCAAACCAATTTATACCAGGCATGAGATGAAATCTGTGTTCTGCAGTGCTGATAAATCCTAGGTGGCAGGATAAAGATTGTTTTCCTTGCATTTACGTTTATGACTTTTCTTCAGTACCATTCATCCTCTTTTTTTGCCACAGAAAACTTGCATTTTTCTGTCCCGCTGTTTCTTTAGGCTGACTTGAAAATATTGTAATCCTCCCACATCAAAGCAGAAAATCTGATGAGCCCACACAGTAAAATACTTCCATGTGTACATATCAGATGGATATCCATGGATGTACCTGCATTAACATCTTACACTCTTGAAAGCAAATCTTGTAATTGGCATTTATTGCACTTGATCACATCAGGGAGTAGTTTGGGAAAGTGTAAATTTGGTTCCTTTTGCCAGAAATTAAACCAGAAAATGAGTTTCAGGAATGCACTTAATGTACAAGATTCAAAGGTCTGCAGTTAACTGTGAAATAACATCCTGCCCTCCCAAAACCTGCGCAGTGCCATGTTAAATGCCTCAGCACTAGTGGTGTTACTTGTAGGTCTGGTCCTACTGTTCACCTGGGCATGGGATTATGTGTTGAATACGTTATCCCTGTAGATCTATTTTTTTGTCACGGGTGTGGGTGGAAAAAATGGGTTTTTTAGAGCAATACAGTTATCTGTTATTTGTTTTGGTGTTTTCTTTTAAGAAGGGTATGATTGTGATTTTTATTGCTCTCCTTGACTGGGACTTGATTTGTTACTTGCACACAAATGCACATTTATACTGAATAATCTCTATTTCCCTTTCTCTCTCCCTTACTTCAACCCAAACCTCCAGAACCGCTAAAAGCCACCATCAGCCCGCGCAAGGTCAAAAGCAGCGTCGGCAGCCAAGTGTCCTTGTCCTGCAGCGTGACGGGGACCGAGGACCAGGAGCTGTCCTGGTACCGCAACGGGGAGATCATCAACCCTGGCAGCAACGTGCGCATCACCGGCGTCAACCGCGAGAACCTGATCATGGACGGCATGGCCAAGAGCGACGGCGGCGCCTACCAGTGCTTCGTGCGCAAGGACAAGATGTCGGCCCAGGACTACGTCCAGGTGGTGCTGGAAGGTCAGTCTCCACCTGCCTGGCAGGTCTGGTTTTCAAAATAGCACACAGGTTCGCTTTGGTGCTGTTGTTTTAGAGTGGTGATGCCCTCAAAGGTCTAGAAATTAAGCAATGCACTTTCGAGGCAATATTCACAGAATTTTCAAAACCACTGGGTTGGAAGAGACCTTCAAGACCATCGAGTCCAGCCCAGCTCCAACACCTCAACTGAACCCTGGCCCCCAGTGCCACATCCAGGCTTTGTTAAACACACCCAGGGATGGGGACTCCACCACCTCCCCGGGCAGCCATTCCAGAACTTTCTCACCCTTGCTGGGAAAACCTTTTCCCTGCTATCCAACCTGTATTTCCCTTGGTGCAGCTTGAGGCTGTGTGCTCTGGGTGTGTCAGTGCTGCTGGAGAAAGAGCCCAGCCCCAGGTGAGCACAGGCACTTTGAGGAGCTGTGCAGAGTGATTTATTTCATTATAGATTATAATAAAAACAGGAAGGTAATAGGTCCTAGTCTTTAATTGGAGGCCTCCGGGGCAGAAAAATACCCACCCCACATAGGGTGAACACAGTTTTATAAGTTTAGCAAATTAGCATCATTGACAGGAATTCGTAATTAGAACTTCAAATAATAAGGTAATTCTCCCCCCTGGTTCCACCTCTTCTGGAGGCCCATTTTCTTCAGCTACTAGCTGTACTTTGTTTATGAGGAAGTGTCTTGAGAGGGTAGCTCATCCTTGGCTCCCAGGAAGAAGCAAGATGGGATTGAGGCCTTTGGGAATGTGTTCTGTCTTTCTGTCTATCAGGGTAGGAAAAGTACTAGAGTTAGCTAGGAACTGTGTATGTATACATAATGGTCTACTCTAATTCAAGAGTTATTAATATATATTAAGAATATATAAAAGTAAAAATCATTTTGGCACCTGTGGAGTTTACAAAAAAGAAGGTAATTATGAAATGTCCATGGAGTTTATTGTGCCCTACTCATAAGAGAATGGAAAAATCAATTAAAAAAAAATCCTTCCCAAGCAGGTCTCTGTTAAAAATCCAAACATCGCTTTTCTGGTTGGGTGTATTGGCTGAGGGCTTGGAGATCATCTTAAATAACTGATACCATGCTCTACATGATAATGAAGTGAGGAAAAGTCATCAATTTGCACAGAGGCATCTCTCTAATGAGGCTGTGGTGCAGGCAT
Organism: Zonotrichia albicollis; assembly: GCF_047830755.1. Lineage (NCBI taxonomy): Eukaryota > Metazoa > Chordata > Aves > Passeriformes > Passerellidae > Zonotrichia > Zonotrichia albicollis. The sequence goes on along the minus strand of NC_133820.1, from coordinate 15,402,958 downwards.
GGCATGGACACTATTTTTAGAGTCTCTGTAGAAGAAGAAGAGATTACCTGCCTGGACTGAGTTACCTCGGCAACCATCTCTCGTGACTAGGAAAGCCTAAAGAGCATATTGATAATCTATCATGGTGTCTGGAGAGTGCAGGTTATCAGAGAGCAACAGCAGGGAAGATTTCAAAGACACTCAGGTCTCACTGGGAAAATAATGTCTGCTTTCATCTCAAAAAAAAGCCTGTCACTTGAATTAAAAAAAGGGGGGAAAAAAGAGGAGGAGGGGTGGCAGAGGTACATAGTGTGCACGCTCACAGATTTATTGGTCCTGTGTCAGCTCCCTTTCAGGATAAAAAGCTTTTTTTTTGTGTATGTTGCTGCTATTCTGTTTTCTGAGGGGTGACAGTATCCAAAGGAAAGGGAGAGAGTCAGGAATGAAAATAAATAAATAAATTAGAAACTCTGTCACGTAACCAATGGGACAGAAATGAAAGAGAGAGGGGGCAGAGGAAAATAAAATGAAATCAGATAAAATCAAATGCTCTTCCAGAGATGCTGAGGCCTTTCAACATTCTGAGAATGCCAGTGCTTATCTTTTTACCATGTGGCAAGCAAGGGAAATATGCAGCCCTGTTTTTAAAGTAACATTTTCAAAGGAAAACAAACACACATTGCATGGCTACAGAAAGGACATCCTAACTAATACCAGGGTGTCAGCACTCCTAAATTTTACCCCACTGAACTCTCTGGAGAGGTGGGTATTTAACCCTGCTCCCTGCTTACAAAGTTTCTGTGCCCACCCATTTTCTTTATTCATTTCCCTGGTACAGGCTGAGTATTTTGGGAGACAGTTCACTAGATAAGGTGTTTGAATGCTCTCATTCAAATATTTATCTGTAGCACAAAATGACCACTGAAAGAAATTGGCATCACTGTTGTTACTGGCAATCTGTATTCAGAAAAGCTGAATTTAACACTTTCCTAAATGGGGCATTGCATGTCAGGACTAAACTGCTGTGTGAAACCAACCAATGCAAGTTGTGCCTGGCTCTTGGCAGCAGGATTCATCCTTAACTTCCCAAGGAGCTAAAATCTACCAGGAGAAAAGACTCTCTAAATGTGTTGAAGTTTTGCTGTATGTCTTTTATAATGAAATCCATATGGTTTTAAAGCTTTTCTGGAGGAGCACAGCAGTTCATAGAAATGCCTGATCCTATTCAAGTGTTTTTCCTACAGAGCCACTACCAGGTTTTTCAGAAGATGTAAAAGAAGCTTGCCATAAGCAAAGGATCATTTAAGTCCTCTACTGGCAGAATTTATTTCCCTCTCTCAATAATTAGGGTTACATTCTGGAAAATCATTGCTTGTGTTGCTTCTAAGAAAGATCTTGGCTCATGGGATACACTCCAGTGTCACAGTCATATTTTCTGGAAAAATCTCTTTGCCCAGGATTTTCTCCGGGGAAGATGAGAAGCCTTAGAGAAAAATGAAAGCAAGAATTATCTGATTTCCTTCTCCTGAAACTCAGCTGTTTGGACTTGAAACAATAAACAATTCTTTGCATGGTTTTTTGCATTTTCTATATTGTAAGCCTTGTTTTAGTGATATGATAGAAGTTGATGTTCTACAGGTAAAGAATCTCCTTGACCATTCCACCTCAGCACTTAATTGAGGTTTGATTTGCAACGGATAAACCTCTTGAGACGTGTTTGTTCTCTCTTCTGCAAGGGCCCAGCAGAAGAATTACAAATGCAGTCTTTTTTTAAATTTTAATTATACAAAAAAGGGTGAAATGTCACCATCATATTTTCTGGAAAAATCTCTCTGCCCAGGATTTTCTCCTGGGAAGCTGAGAAGCCTCAGAGAAAAATGAAAGCAATAATTATCTGATTTGCTTCTCCTGTGTTTTGCTGCTTTGGAATGTGCTTGGACATTGTTCGTCCAACAGGTGATTATTTCATTACTGAATTGTTTTGACTTAATGGCCAACTGGGGCCAAACTGTGTTGGACTCTGAGGAGAGAGTCACAGGTTTTCATTAGCATCTTTTAGCCTTCTGTCTGTGTTCTTTCTGTATTCTTTAGTATAGTTTAGTAGAGTATTCTTTAATATAATATAGATCATAAAATAATAAATTAGCCGTCTAAGAACACGGAGTCAGATTCATTCCTTCCTGCCATGGGGCACCCCACAAATTTGACACTGCAGGGTAGAGGGGACAAGTTTTACACCACGTAAGCACTCTTTTCCTGCTTTTCTCTCCCTCTGTAGACGGAACTCCCAAAATCATCTCTGCCTTCAGCGAGAAAGTGGTGAGCCCAGGAGAGCCAGTGTCCCTGATGTGCAACGTGAAGGGGACTCCCCTGCCCACCATCACCTGGACACTGGACGAGGACCCCATCGTGAAGGACGGCAGCCACAGGATCAGCCAGATCATCACCTCTGAGGGCAACGTGGTCAGTTACCTGAACATCTCCAACACCCAGGTCCGGGACGGGGGCGTTTATCGCTGCACTGCCAACAACTCTGCGGGAGTCGTCCTGTACCAGGCTCGAATAAACGTAAGAGGTGCTTGTCAAATCAGCTCCTCAAAAAAAACACACATAACTCATTGTAGTGGAGAAGAAGATTGTTGCATGTGATGAGATTTTGGAATGCCAAAAACCGACTTAATGGTTTTGTCCTCTTCTTTTCTCCCCCCCTGCTCTCTTTCCCCCCCCCGCCTCTCCAGCCCCATATAGAAAGCGTATGGTATGGTAAATGTTGGAAGAACCCTTTGGCTTGTGTCTTTTAGTCTATTTTTCCTCTACTCATCTCTACTAGTTCACAGTCTCTTTGCTTTAGTCCTGCTGTGCATGTTTTGTTTTCCTTCTCCTTTCCTCCTTTACCTGTCCAACATCCATTGTGATTATTCATGTATACAGAACTTTAGCTTGAATTTCTGGCTCTACATGGCATAATACCCAACCTCATGGGTATATATATACTTTATATACATAGCAAATAAAAATGCTAATTGTTTCAGTGTTCTCATGTGTAACAGGAGTCTAGCTCCATTTCAGTGTTAGTATTTCACATTAATTAAATCACACTCAGCCTTTTAATTTGTAACACAGCAAAGACTTTATCAGGCAAGAGCTGGATAACACAAATATATACCCCCACATAATTAGCATGGATGCTGCAGGGTAAGGAAAAAGTAGAGCATACAAAGATTAGGAAAACTGCTTAAGCAGCTCTTAAAAGTAAAAATCTGTCAAATGCTAAGAAGCGCGGCGCGAGCCGCGTCCGCTAACATCTGTATATCCAGAAATAATTTCACCCATTCCCTCGAGCAAACGTGCCTTTAAATTGTCCTCAAGAGCTCCTTTCCTTGCCTTGGCAGGGCCAGCGAGCATCCGGCCCATGAAGAACATCACGGCCATCGCGGGGAGGGACACCTACATCCACTGCAGGGTCATCGGGTACCCCTACTACTCCATCAAGTGGTACAAGAACTCCAACCTGCTGCCCTTCAATCATCGCCAAGTGGCGTTCGAGAACAATGGCACGCTGAAGCTCTCGGACGTGCAGAAGGAGGTGGACGAGGGCGAGTACACCTGCAACGTCCTGGTCCAGCCCCAGCTGTCCACCAGCCAGAGCGTGCACGTGACCGTGAAAGGTGAGCACAGCTGGGTCTCGGGTTCCTGAAATGGCTCCCGAGCTATTAAAGAGTCTTTTCTCCTAGCTCTGTGACTGAAGAAGAAGTTGAGATTCCTCAGCTCAGGTTTTCAAGGTTGTTTATTTTCTCTTATCTAATACATTCTTTCTCTGACCAGCTGAGATCTGTCCAGCAGGTTGGGTTGAGGCACACTGACTGCCCTTGGGGTGGTGTTAGCTTTTTCTATTAAGAAATATGTGTACTTTATTTCCAATAATTTTCCAATACCTATCACCTATGTTAGACAGTCTGTCTCTACCCTAAACCAATCCAGAAGTGTCACCATCACAGCAGAAGATGGAGGACAAGAAGAAGAAGAAAGACAGGACACACCCAGATTCCTCCATCTTGCCTCTTGAATCCCCATTCTAAATACCCAAAATTCTACTTTTTCACCCTGTGATAAATTCACTATCATTCTACTCAAACTCTTGTGGCTTGTAACTCTTCACACAAAGTTGGTAATTGTTTCCATGGGCTAAAATCAAAGGCACAGGTGTTTTTGACTCTGTGCCAAGGTCTCTGAGCCCCGTGCCAGCGTCTCGAGTCCTCCAGGGCAGCCAGAGGAATGTCCTGGGTGCTAACAGCTGGGAAAAGCAGAGCCCAGCTAATTGCTGGATCATTGGTGGAATTGCACACGTAGGATTGTCCTGGCAGGCAGATAATGAGCTATTTGAGGAGGTTAATCCAGATTTGTGTTTATTTTTAATGATGACACAGAGCTAATCAGTCATTGTGTCTTGTTCTCTCCTGACTTTTACCCTCCTTGGCACAGCTGGTCCTTGTTCTTGTTGTTGCCTCTGAGTGGGGGCCTTGCAGCTCAAGTTTGCTATGAACACTTTTTGCTACAACTAAATCAGGAAATTAATGGTTTGTCACACATTTCACTGGTGACTGTTTCTCTACTGGACAACAAAGTTCCAATTTTCATTAGCCAGTGACTTTCTGGCTTTTAAAACATGAGATGAAATTTTAATGTCTGTACTTTTGTCACTAAGCAGAGACAGGAACTAAAAGCATTAACCTTGCTTTCCTCTTATTAAGTGATTATCTGAGTGCTCTTCATGCTTAGAAAGATAACACTGTAAATAAATGTGACTTGAAATTCTAATAGGATGCTTCAAATCTAGTCAAATAGTCCAAAACAAGGATGTTCAGATGGCCCTGAAAGACTTCAGAAAGAGATTGAGAATAGGAATTTTTTACCATTGTGTCCTGACTGTTCTGACATTGGCAATGTTCAGATCTATTCAAGAGGACACAAAAGACAGAAAACCTGATTGCAGTAGCTCCTAGTTTTGAGCAATGGGGCCACTAAATACTGCACTTCATGTGAGCCTGTAGGAAGAATTGGAGTACAATTTCACTATTCCTGAAGTTATTATAAGCTTTTCCTGGGTTGGTTTTTTTGGGGTTATTTTTGGAGGCAGAGGAGAGGAAGGAAGAGAGGTTGAATCTTGTATCCATTCTCAGACAAAATGCAGAGAGCAGTAAGGTAAAATAACTTTGTTACAGACATTTGATCTCAACTTCCTTCTGCTCTGTTAGTTTTGGCTTTAGCAGTCTGGAGTGATGCAATTGCTATTTTTTTTCCAAGGGTTTAGGGGATTAGCTTTAAACCATGAGCAATTTGGACTCTGAAAGGCATGACATCTCCCACACCTGAGACCATCAGGGGCACTGGTCACAAGCTGTGGCATAAAAAGCCAACACCATCTTTCGTTTTCATGTGTGTTGTGCTTTGCTTGACATTACAATGATATAACAGATCTGTTGATAGAGTTTAGGAACTGGATGACAAATCAGTCACTGTGTTGTTGCTGCACTAAGAGGCCACCATGGAAATTCTGGTGGGGAAAAGCTGCCTCTTAAATAATACCATTTTTCAAATGACTGTCAAAATTTATGTAGCCAGACAAAACAAATCCAGCAGTCACAGGCATTGAAATCAAAACAAAACCAGTCACTGAGAACACCAACTGGTATCTCAGGTGAAATATTGCTTTTTCTTCCATCAGGTTACAGTTTCCAACTTGACAATTCCTCCCCCAGAAAGCAAATTGCTAGCTCCAGCAATTTGGATCGAGCTGTAACTTTTGCCAATGATTTTACTTCCTTGATGGGGTTCTACCTCCCACTAGACCAGGTTTCTCCAAGCCTAGAAAAGACATTGTAATTTGAAAATAAGGTTAATAGCCTGGATTAATCTACAAAGCCCAAAATGTCACAGGTGAGGTTTCTAGGTCAGACCTGAACAGTTCTCAATGTTCTGCTGTTGTAGCTTGAGGTCAGCAGTGCCACAGCAGATTTTATCTACATGCTAGTGGGGAGTCAAAAGTGGCCTGGTGCTTTAAAATATTATTAATGAGTGCGTGTATTGCCTTTTCATTTTATATATTCCAAACCTAATGGGTTGAATTTTTAAGCACTTCTATTTGACACCAAAAAAAAAATACAAAATATGGCCTAGCTTGTATATTGGAGGTTAAAAGGACTCTGAAATATGACACTGTAAGGGGAGTTAAAATCAATGCTCAAATATCCTTATTTACAGTTCAGCTTCTCTTACCATCAGTATAATTATTTTTTTCCAGAGAAACAGAAGGAGAATTATTGTTCATCTTCAATACAAGTCCTTTGCTTTGCTCTCAGTTCTGCTAAAAGCTTTGTGGGTGACCTCAAACCATTCACCTGAAGAGTGACTCAGAATAGATGACACTGAATGAGCTGTTACTTAGTTGGGTTTTTTCCCTGTCCATGTTCTGTTTTGAGGACATAATTATATTTCCTCATGAGTTTATCATCTCTGTGGTATCAGAATGTTTCAGAAACAATGTGTTCATTTTCAAAAGCCACCTGGGTCACCAGGAAAAATGGCAATAAGGCACAAACTGAACTAAAAAATATCCACACATTTTTTGTATATTCAATTTCAGAAGCTTATGGGTTAATTTTTCCAGTTCCCCTGCCTTTATGTAGCATTTATATGTTCAAAGCCCTGCTCCCATTGAAATGAAGTTGCTCCTGAGAGTTCTGTTTCCTCCTTCAGAGCAGTCACGTCACCCAGCTTAGCAACCCCCTGGGAAAGACAGATTTAAGTAATTTAATTAGCTTTATCTGACAGATCTGTGGCAAAGGTAAATGCAGAATTTGGCTCTACGGGGCAGCATTTATCTGCATTAGCCAAACAAATGGTTTTTAGAGTTGGCACCCCTCTGCCACATTGACTTTCCACTTTCCAAATCCTGCAGCATGTGAAGCATCCTGGTTCTAGGCTGGGATGAAGACTTGTTTAAAGCAGCATTTAAATAAAAACATGCAACACCATGAGTGTGCTATCAAACACAAGAGTGCTGTCCACTCTGCAGGGTATTTTGACATTTGCAAACATCCAAATGAAAGTTAAATCATCCTTCAGAAATCATGATAAGGTCACAGATAGGAGAATAGATAGGAGAACATTTCTTGACAATAATTTTAAATGAACTCCTGGCTGGCAGAAAACCTGAAAGAGGCTTTCAGAGCCTTGCTGTGCATCCTCCCACCTGGCAGGCTCTAGGAAAGCCAAAAGCTGGGAGCTGGGCACTTCTGTGCTATTTGACCTCAGATCCTCTGATTCTTTGCCCTGCTGATCAGAACAATCAGTGAGACAGCACGTGAAATCTGTTTTTCCATTTTTTAGGAATAACTGCTGCCCTCATCTGCACAGCCACCTGTGCCAGAGGTCTGCAGGCTTCACATAATTGTGTCCCACAGAAATTCCTGTCATTTCTGCCCTGCTCTCTTCCTCCAAGCTCTTGCCTTCCCCTTGTCTCTCCCAAAATCTCATTTGGGAGGCAGCAGTGCCCTGAGCTGGCTGCTGGGAGCTGAGTGCATGAGCTGCCAGGAGAACGTTCAGGTTTCTGCTTGGCAGATTTAACTCCCGTGGAACTGTGCCTGAGTTCCAACAGGGATTTTTGGAAATCAAGCCAACTTTTTTGGGGTTTTTTTGCTGGTTTTTTTTTTTTTTATTTGGACAAATGATTTGGCCAGTTCTTATTTCTGACAGAAAGCCATGCAAACTACCCACCCGTAATGCACAAGTAACAGAGGGAGACCATAACTGTACTTACATAGTTAATTTCTGTATTCCATACCTGCTGACCTTTGCCACTGTAATAAAACCTTTTCAGCACATGTTGCTTTGGCCTGTGTTAGGTGTAATTTTATTTTTAGCTTTTTTTGTTAAGTAAACTGAACCCCCTTTCTGCTGCCTCCTGCAAAGTGGGAACAGCAGTTACTGCCATCATCAGAAATAATTGAGATTAGCCTTGCTAAGGATACAGGCACACTCTTTGCCAAGAACAGAATTATTCTTAGCAGCCCCAGTTTTTTTGCTCTGTGTTCAGCCCAGCTCCCATGGTTTGCCAGAAGGGTTTGTACACACTTGCCAAAGGCAGAGAACTGCTGGAATCAGAGATCCTTAAGAGAAGAATATTCTGTAGAAGATGCAGACTTTCTGTTCACTCCTTCTCACAATGACCTGTCCTTCTCAGCTTTCTCCAGCTCCTTCTTTTCCAAGTCCTGGCTCTTCTCTGGGTTCCAAAATCAATCTGAACTCAAAGTGTTTATCATCTCAGCTCTCATTTCCACGCTGCCTTGTTCTCAAGACTCAAAATGACCATTTCCCTTTCCCTATCCCAACCTTTTTCCCATCCTCCAGTTCCAGTCCTCTCTGCCATCCTTCAGGTTCAAGCACTGGAGTGACAAATCTGCCCTGATTTCTGAAATCTCACCAGATTGACCCAGACACTGAAAGGCAGTGCTGGGATGTGCTCAGAGCTGCTTGGACCCTGTCACTGCAAAATGTTCTCTCCACATGTGATCATGTGGGGGTTTTGTTTATTTATTGACTATGTTTGGCTCAGAATGCAAAGTTTGGGCACCACTGTGGTGTCTTTTATAGGTACAGTAAAAACATCTGAGGCTGGTGCCATCACCTGAATTGGAAATCCACTGCTAAATCCATGAGGCAGGTGGGACTTCTCAGGTTTCACAATACCTTAGTTTTGGGGTTTTTTTCTGGTTTTATGGTAAATTGATATTTACCATGTCTCAGTTCTCCCACTCTCCCACCTTCTTCTTGGAAATGGCCAAAGAATTGTAGCTGAAATCTTCCAGCTGAAATGACTCAGCCTGAGGCAGACACCTGGCCTGGCAAACTCCTACCCAAACAAAAGTCAAACTGCAAGCAAATGAAAATAGTCTCATCATGGGAAGTGTTGGCAAACAAAGAAAGAAGTTATATTACCCACCCTATCTCTAATTTTCATATTTCCATTGAAAAAAACACAAAAACACATTAAAGTTGAAAGATATTAAAATAATAATAGCAGCATCTCTTTTACAGCATTTTAGTAGATCTCAGAGCTTTTAAGAACAGGAGTGAGTTATTATCTCCATTTTTTTATTATGCAATTTATAGTAATAGTTTTCCCAGCTCCAGTAAAAGCCATCAGTAGTAAGTGATGATTTTCTTGTCATCAGTCTCATGGGACACATTCTCATGTAAACAGCCTGCTGCTATTCACACTTCTCCAACAGGAATTAATTGAAAAAGAAGCCCCTGAGAGGGAAGGGTACAGCATCATTAAAATAAAAAGTGTGGTGTTCAAAAGGACTGTTTCTGATCTTGTTAAGCTTATGTATTTCATTGATTTAGAAAGGTTCTGGTATGTAAAGTGAGCACCTCACCTGTTGTGAACCCCAAAAAGGAATTGTACCAGCCTTGTTTCATGTTAGAATACAAGCAAACCAAACAGGGGCCACTTCTAAATAGCTTCCTGTTTGCAACTCTTTGAATAGATCCTCCTCATCTTTCCTGGGAAGTGTCTAGCTCTTTCTAATATCTGAAATTCTGTTGGTGCATTTGCATTGCAAATCAGTTCAGGGAGGGTTGGTTTAGATAGTGAAAAATATGCAGGCACAAGAGAGGAAAAGCATAATTGGAAATCTTTGCAGGGTTCTTCAATCAATCTGCTAATCTGTGCATGCTTCAGGCTGGAATTGTGGATTATGGCAAGTGGGAGTTGAGCTTCATGCACAAATCTCAGATCTTATCTTCATGCACAAATGCCAGATCTTATCTGTCCTACTGACTGACTTTGCCAATAGATTGAATCAGAAAAAAAAACTTCTGGCCTCGATGTCTTTCAGATCTTTCTTTCATTATATTATTTTCTGCCCTTTTTCCACTCCCCCATGTTACAATGTTTTGGATGCCCTCAAACTTGTCACAACTACCTTGGGAAGAAATGCTCAGACTTCTCAAAGTGACTGAAGTTGTCATGTACAAGAATCACAGCAGGGCCCTGTGGTCAGAGTGATGAGAACATGCCATTGTGCAAAACATCCTTGAAAATGCACTTAGGAATTCTTCTCAGGTCACATCATAGGCATGGGGAGTAGTTTTGGGGGACAAGCAGTGGCAGAGTCTGATTTAAGAGAATGTGCACTTTGATAGGGATGTCTCAAGTGTGTCTGACCTATAGAAATTCCTGAAGATAAGAGTGGAACAGGCTGATATTCTTGACAGGTCTGTGTAAATTTTTTTTGCCATTCAGCATCTTAAAGTTAGCTTTGCACTAAAATATCTGATTTACATTCTTTAAAGTCTCACAAGTATCATCTAGATGTGTCTTACTTTGCACCAGTACACTTCTAATGAAACTCCTGTAATGACTTCACCCCTGACACTGCAGAAATGGTCACCCAAAAATGTCTGTTCGAGTTGTTTCACCACTATCCCAGTATTCATGATGAGGAATTAGTATGCACAAATCTAAAACTTTTCATTTAAATTAAAGCAAAACTCCTTGGATTTGTGCACAGTCTTATATCTTCTATCTTTCAAACATAATTTATGTCTGTGTATGGATGCATTTATTTGTGATTTATGCAAACAATGTGAAATGAGCCTTAATACTTCAAAAAGTGCCTCAGTTAAGGAGTTCAAGATGCTTTGTAGACTATGTTTATCAAAAACTGGCCCTCTTCTCAGTCTTCCAGTGCAGATTTGTTTACTTAAAATTTTAAGAAGGTGTGTTCTTGCTCTTTTTCTGTGTTTATTTTGTCAATTATCTTTTGGCTCCAGTGATTTAGTTGGGCTTTTCACACTGATACCTGAGGACAAAAATGACTTTAAATCAGACAGGGGCCGAACAAGAGCAATATCTCTGGAGCAGGTTCCAAAAGTGAGGCCTTTAATTAGGAAACACTTTACCAATGAGGATATCAGCTTGTTGCATGAAAATACTGCAGCTGCTGTCTTATCTTCACATCAAGGTTTTCTCTCTCACAAATAAATAGCAAATTCATCCCCTTGGGCAAGGAAGTGAGCTCCCCACCACCCCAGCTTTGCAGGGTGTTTCAGGATGATAAGGGCTTGCACTTTTCTCCTCACAAAGGAGGCTGAAAGGAGAGGGTTCCACAGATGGATGAGACATGACTTAAAAGCACTTCTGGTTTCTATATAACACTTTAAATGCTCTCTCCTTTTGGAGAAGCACCCACTGCAGCATCAGGGAGCCTGTGAGTGTTGGATCGCAGGAAAGGGCAGTGGGGCTGTGATGGCTGTGAAAAACTAAAAATTGCTAGCCCATGGCCAGGATTTGTGCAGAGGCAAAATAATTTTGGCTTTTTCACTCCCAGTGCAGGAAATCTGGGGTCACACAGCTGTCCTAAGAGACAGCATAGGATGGATGAGACGTGACTTAAAAGCACTTTTGGTTTCTACACAACATTTCAAATGCCCTCTCCTTTTGGAGAAGCTCCCACTGCAGCATCAGGGAGCCTGTGAGTGTTGGATGGCAGGAAAGGGGAGTGGGGACAAAATAATTTTGGCCTTTTCAGTCCCAGTGCATGAAATCTGGGGTCACACAGCTGCCCTAAGAGACTGCATAGGATGGATGATACATAATTTTGATTCTCACACAACATTTTAAACGCTCTCTCCTTTTGGAGAAGCTCCCACTAGCATCAGGGAGCCTGTGAGTTTTTGGATGGCAGGAAAGGGCAGTGGGGACTGGATAGCTGTGAAAACCTGAAAATTGCTAGCCCAAGGTAGGGTCTGTGCAGAGACAAAATAATTTTGGCTTTTCCACTCCCAGTGCACGAAGTCTGGGGTCACACAGCTGCCCTAAGGGACTGCATGGCCTGGTGGCTGTGATTTTGCATCAGCCATAAATATTCATGGCCAAAAGTATTTCCTATTGCAGGCACAGCCCCTGCAACAGTGCTGTTGCAAGAAAAGCCATCAGGGAGCTGTTTATAATGATAAAGCAGGGGATGATTCTGGTTTTGCTGTGCAGAACACCATGTTCAGCTGGCTGCTGCAGGAAACAGGAGATCTGCAGGATGCTCTGTCTCAGTGAATCATCTCAGCAGCTCCTCCCAGCAAAACTCCCATGGAACAGAGGGCAAGAAATTAAGGATGTTCCTGTGCTAATGGAGAGCAGCGTGGAAGCCCTCCTTGCCCTCCTTTCCAGCAGTCCCCCAGAGGTACAGAAGACCTTGCTAGGGCACAAAAACATAATTTAAATCTTCCTGTATTAGCACTAATGAGGCTGGCCCATGCTCCTGTTCTTAAATAGACACTTAATTCAAGCTCTCATCAATAAAGCATTCCCAGGACACAGCACTTGGTGGCATGAAGCAGAGATTTCCACTCTTCTGCCCATTGTGGGTAGAGAAAAATATCTCTTCCATGTACACAAGCACAAAGGGTAATCTCTTTCTAGTTAAGATGGAAAAACTTATATATAAAATAGCAAAATTTCACCAAAAAAAATCAAATGCAAACTCTGAAATATGGTCAAACTAAAGCTATGTACAGGGGAGTAAAATATATCAACACACATTGAAGGATTTTAGACAGATTTTAAATACATCTGTCCTACTGTAAATTTTCTCTGGAACAATTTATATACAAAATAGCATAATTTTAAGATATCATAATAGCTATATATATATATATATATGTATCCAAAAAAATCAAATGCAAGCTCTGAAATTTTGTCAAACTAAAGCTACGTATAGGGAAGGAAAATACATAAACACACCTTGAAGTATTTTAAACAGGTTTTAAATACATCTGTCCTGCTGAAAATTTTGTCTCTCAAAGTACTACATACCCCTCTTATTTTTTAGTGCTGTTTGGCAATGGTACAACTTAAGTGTGCAAAAAAAACTCCTCATGCTGGTTAATCAAATTATTTTCTTAATCATATTATTTTCTTAATCATAATCATAATAATCATAATATTTTCTTCTATCAAGGATATATCTCTCTTTTTCACCGCAGATATTGATAAAGACAGAAAATTTTATATTTCAGAAATTATTTGCCAGATATCATCATAAATTTTTAATAAGGTTTTTTTTGAGGGGTCATTTCCTTCTTCAAATGAGCAGAAAGAAAGTTTATCTCCTATGATAGCTCATCAAAAACTTACTTTACCAATTTAAACTGGTGAATACCAGTTTAAATTAGCTGAAAAACATTCCTCAATATTTCAAAGTTTTTGCAAGACTATTTACTTTCTTCTAAGTGCTGATTTTTAAATTACACACTGGCTTTTAAAATAAGCTCCTCATAAGGACTGCAAGCTGCTGCATGTTGAATATACATTATATTTTATGAAGCAGAAATGCTGGTTTCCTCTGTATCTCAAAAACCTAAATAGAAGGAGAATGTGCTGCCTAAAAATATTTCAGCGAATTTCTGAAATACTCTGCAGGCTGCTACTTGTATTTTAGAGCTGGTAAATGCAGCCTTGCAAATCAATATTTTCTGAAAAACATTTCAATGTCACCTAATGATCTTTCTCCCTGTTTTCTTCATCAGGGAGATGGAGAATGAAGATGCACATTATTATCCTTGGGCAATATTTTGTCTGACTTTCAATATAATTTTTTTCTGTGAAAGATTGGCTCAAATTTGTTACACACTCAGCAGAAAATACAGAAGTAATTTGCCACCCTGTTGTGAATTTTAGTGCATTTTTCAGTAATGATGTCTGAAAAATGATGTCTGAAGAGAAGAGTTTGGGCAGAAATGTGCTGGGCACCACAGTAAGGGGAGGACTTGACATTTAGCAGGTATTTGTACTTATCAAGGGGAAAAATTATGGTTAAACCTTTTGAAAGACACACAGTTAATTTCTCATTCCCATCATATTATGAACTGCTTGTCAATAAATGCTAAGAGAATTTTTTTCTCTTAGATGTACAAAAATCTGAGCTCTCTCATGTGAATGAGCCAGCTGGGCTGAGGTAATTCCAAGAGGCTGCAGGTATTTTGCCTCATTTTGTGACAGCAAAAGTCTCCAAGTGAACAAGGGGATACTTTCCAGTGCTCAAAGTTCAAATAAACACAGTAATTTATACCAAGTTTATTTTTTTTCTATGCCTGATCTACCAGGTTTTCAGAATGCCAAAACACAGGTTTTAGCAATTAGAGAGATGGCAGCCAGGAAAGGTGAGAAAAAGGGATAGCAGTGGCACTTTTCCCAAACCCAGACAGTGAGGGCCTGGAAGGATAATTTGTGTTGTCCTGTCCCTGATGTCACCTCTCTGTGGCAGCTGAGCATGGTCATAACTTCCCCTCATCAAATGGCACCGTGGCTGTGCTGGAAATTGTGGAGTTAATACAAAACTTGTATTTGTCAACCTCCTGCACTGTGAGGAGAATCTGCACAACCATTTGAACACGACTTTGAACAAGGCCTCAGTCCTTTTGTGGGGCCTGGAGTCATGGAATTATAAATCACAGAATTTGGGCTGGAAGGGACCTCAAAGCTCATCCAGAGCCACCCCTGCCGTGGCAGGGACACCTCCCACTGTCCCAGGCTGCTGCAGCCCCAATGTCCAACCTGGCCTTGGGCACTGCCAGGGATCCAGGGACAGCCACAGCTGCTCTGGGAATTCCATCCCAGCCCTGCCCACCCGGCCAGGGAACAATTCCTCATTCCCAATCTCCCATCCAGCCCTGCCCTCTGGCACTGGCAGCCATTCCCTGTGTGCTGTCCCTGCATGCCCTGGCAATTGTCTCTCTCCAGCTTTCCTGGGGCTCCTCCAGGCCCTGCAAGGCCGCCCTGAGCTCAGCCCAAAGCTTCCTGTGCAGGTGAGCAATGCCAGCTGTGCCAGCCTTTCCTGCCAGCAGAGCTGCTCCATCCCTCTGCTCATCCTGGAGCCTCCTCTGGGCTCTCTGCAGCAGCTCCAGCTCCTCCCTCCACTGGGGCAGGGCTGGGGCAGCTCTGCAGGTGGGAAATCACCTGAGGGGCACAGGGACAGAATCCCCTCCCTTGACTTTCTTGCCATGTTTGATGAACTTTCTTACTCCTAATGGAGGACCCAACATTTGGATCAAAGGAAATGCCTGGAGCTACTCAGTGGCCACCAACACTTGTCCCTGCATACCAGAAACAGGACACTGATAAAAGGAGGAAAAATGCTGCTGGGGAAGGCCATGGGCACACACTGCAACCACTTGAGAGATTTTATTTTTTTTCTGCTTCAACTCTGGGGAAACCACAACCTTACAATTTCTGAAGCAGAAAAGGACAAAAGAAATACAATTAGATAAAGCCACCAACTCCATTTTCTCCTGGAGTTCAAACATATCGATCACTATAAATGTTCTGCTCCGGGGATCCTTCCATCTTTCCTGTTCAAATGTAGTACAGATTAGGTGTAAGTGATCTCCCAGGCAATAGGAGAATGCACTTCTATATCTGAGGTGCATAACCTCTAGGAACCTTCTCTTTTGATAAATCAGGATTTGAGTACTGCTGGCAAAGTTGGTTGTGCAGCCCTTTCAGGAGTGATGGATAAAAACCTGTCTGAGATGAATGCCCTGGTTGTTTCAATGCTCCCCTGAGAACGGCAGAAGATTTTGATTCCTTCATCTGGACAAGTATTTGCCTCTCAATTTACCAATTGTTTAGTAAATGTTCCAACCACAACCCAAAGAAAACATGGCAGCCCCATTATTTTTTTCTATGTTTATTTAATCTGTCTGTTTCACTAGTTTTTATTAAAAACACCTTAAAACAAAATTATTTTAAGAAGTAGAGTTCTTTACTTTGGTAGAAAATATGGTAATTTTTTAATGTTTTTTGGTTCAGCCAGAGAATAATGTGGTTTAAAAAAAGAAAAAGAAAAAATATTCTTCAGTCCAAGTATGCTTTACAGGAATTAAATGCCAACTTGAACATTCATGCCTTGTACCATCCCTTTGGTTAGAAATCAGTTTTACCTTAATTTGCCATCCTACAAGTACTTCCTCTTCCTGCAATCTTGGTGAGAATTGTGACTTGAAACATTAAGAAATAAATGCTAGAGGCAGTTAAGGAAGCTCACATTCCCTGTCATCACACCCCAGAAGCAAAGCTGGAGCCTCTTCCAGGTCTATTCCATGACCTTTAAGCAAGGCCCTTGGACCAGACCTTGAGAGCTGCTGAGCTCTTCCTGGCAATGTCACTGCTGGCAGCCCTGGAGAGCCTCAAACTGGGGGTGCTGTGACTTCTGGAAAAGCTGGCAGTGCTTTGATTTCTGGAAGAGCTGTCTGATCCTTTTTTAGGGGTCTGCCAGGTGTCTCTAGAAGCCAGGACTTCCCCTGCTTGTCATCTCTGCTTATGTACTGGGTGGCCAAAAAATGAGAAGGTGTTTCCAAAAATGAGATTTTTCCTGCTTAACAATGCTTTGTGGCTGTCAGAGGTGTAGATTCTGCACATCCTGATGCCTTTTTTTGGCTACCTGAAAACAGAGGCCAGACAAAATTAAGGGAATAAAAAGTGGTTATATTTATTGAAGGACCTTCAGGCACATTTAGGGTAGATGAATACCAAATTTTACAAAATACCAAAATTCTCACACTCTCTGAGACTGATGTTTATCTGAGCAATAAATTGTTCTTAGCCTGAAAATATTCCCATCCCTTCATTAAAAGTGATGTCAATACCCCATACCAAAATGAATGACAGATCAGGAGTTTTCACACTTTTATAAGTTTGGTCCATTTGCATATTGGAGGTTAATTTTTCAATTACATCTTCAGGTAATGAAGTAATTTACCCCAAGTTTGCTCCCCCCAACTCACTTTTTTTTACATTTCACAGGGCTTAAGACAGTGAGGTGTCCTTGATCCCTAGAATCAGACAGGAATTGTTGTGTCTGACCAAAATGGGAAAGCAGCAGCTAGGGCTGTATATGGAGTTTAGAGCTATACACTAAAGAATTGCAGGATTAATTAGAATATTTCTCAGGGCCTGAGACAGTGAGATGTCCTTGATCCCCAGGCTTAGAGAGGAAGTGTTGTGTCTGACCAAACTGGGAAAGCAGCAGCTAGGACTGTATATGGAGTTTAGAACTATACAGTAAAAATTTTCAGGATTAAACAGATATGAAATATTAGAATATTTCTCAGGGCCTGAGACAATGAGATGTCCTTGATCCCCAGGCCTGGAGAGGAATTGTGTTGTCTGACCAAACTGGGAAAGCAGCAACTAACACTGTATATGGAGTTTAGAGCTATACACTACAGAATTTCAGGATTAAAAATATATTAAATATTGGAACATTTTATATTAAAATATGTTAAATATTTAAAATTATAAATGAAAATATTAAAAATATAAAAAATATGAAAACCAGAATAGCTAAAATCCATCAATCCCACCCTGCACACATGCCCCGTTACGTTATTTCCATAACCAAGGTCATGGCTTCAACAGCTCTCTCTTTCCCTCTCTCCTTCCAGTCCCACCTTTCATCCAGCCTTTCGAGTTCCCTCGCTTCTCCATCGGGCAGAGGGTGTTCATCCCCTGCGTGGTGGTCTCGGGGGACCTGCCCATCACCATCACGTGGCAGAAGGACGGCCGGCCCATCCCCGCCAGCCTGGGCGTCACCATTGACAACATCGACTTCACCAGCTCCCTGAGGATCTCCAACCTGTCCCTGATGCACAACGGGAACTACACCTGCATAGCCAGGAACGATGCAGCAGCTGTGGAGCACCAAAGCCAATTAATCGTCAGAGGTGAGGAGGTGTAATTGCTTTGAAAGGCGCTAATTAAGCGGAATTCATCGGTATTGTGTGGTGGAATCTGTTTGATGGGTATGGGGGGTACCACTTGTGCGGTTCTCTGGGTCTGGATTGAAGGCACTTGAGATGGTGTTTCATGTTCACACTCAGGTGTTTATTATTTCTTATCAGTAAAACAGTCTCACTGTTGTGAGTTCTGCAGCTTTTCATTAGAAGGCACAAAATGGCCAACAATCCCTTGGTACAAGGTCCTTTAAGACTAAACTATCCAACGAAGAACTGACACCTGGATTATTTCCCCTTTTAATCCAATAACTGATCCAAAAGGGCTGCAATGGGGACTTTTCTGCCCAATTACAAAATGCCACCCAAGCCCATGGAGAAGGAGGAAGAAGCAGCATGAAAAAGAAACCCAGGACAACACCCTGTGCCCTCCATCTTGCTGCCATCCACAACATACTAAAAACCCCAAAACCTCAATTTCTCACCAAGTGATACACCTACACTGCTCTCTATAATCTATTTCACACTTTTGTGGATTCTGGTCTATCTTGAAGTCTGGGAAACTTTCTCCATGGATGAGGGTCAGAGTCAGTGCTGCCCTGGGGGTCAGGGTACCCCAGAGCAGACAGAGAAATATTCCTTGTGTGCCCTGGGTTTCCACAGATGGGAAGTGTGATGTGGGAATCAGAAAAATAGAAACTTCCACAGACATGGAAGGGTTTAATTTGCAGCCTTGGGAGAAGCGTGGACTGATGTAAAAAAATCAATACACAGACTTTAAGCAGAAAAATCATAAACTTAGGTTTCTATAGTTGTAAGTAAGAATATGCCTTAAGTGAGAAACTATACTGATAAGATGGTGAAGGGTTTATAATGTAGGGGTGTGGTTGTACAGAATGAGCTAAGAGTTCAGAAGTTATAATAGAATCATATGTGAAGCATTTATAATGTGGAGATGTGGTTGTGCAGAATAAACTGAGAGTTTAGAAGTTATAATAGAAGCATATGTGAATGTTTTACAATGTAGGGGTATGGTTGTATAGAATAAGCTGAGAGTTTAGGATTTATACTAGAAGCCAATGTGTGCATGTGAAACAGAAGCCAATTGGACAGAAGTATCCAAAGTGCAGTAGAAGTGAAGGTGATAGGTTAGAAAAACAAAATAAACCCTGTGGCAATTGTCTATTGGGTTAGAAAGTTCTATATTGCCTTGTAACAAAAAAATAATTGTGACTACTCTTGAGCCAACTGCTTGTTCATTCAAAATCTCACAGTCTCTGAGGCTGATGTTTATCTGAGCAATAAATCGTTCCTGGCCTGAAAATAGTCCCATCCCTTCATTAAAAGTGGTGACAATGATAGAGGGGAATATGCTAATCCCTCTCTCTTGACAGAGAGCACAGAGAGCAGTGAGGCACAGAAAATAATGTGAGTTTTCCTATCTAAAGTCTTGAAACTAATGAAAAACCCTGGAGTGTTTGGGGTGGGTAGGGGAGCTGCAGGAGTGATTTCCTGGAAATTTTATCATCGGGATAAAGCCTTTGAAACGATATAAAATGATTTTCTGCTATTGTTTTAGTCTGATTATACCCATTTTTTGTTTAGACCACTCTCTCCTATATTATGTCAGCAAAAAAAGCAAAACACTGATGTTGACTTCATGGGGAAAGAACTCTCTGCTCTTACCTTTTTCTTTTCCTGGTTTGTGTTTATTATGCAATTAGCAGGATTCATGCACTCATGATGACTTACAACATTTTGCCTTGAAATAAATGTGAATATACATTCAGTAAGCAAGTATTTCATGTGGAAAAAAACCTTTCTAGTCACATCTTAACCAAATTATCTAGAGATTATTCCTTGTGATGTATTTTCAAACTTACTGTGCATAACTTCAACAAAAGCACATTGCCTCCTCCTCTTTCTAGGAATTTTTCAAAGTATTTCAAATTTTTATTTTTAAAAACTCAGTCAGACCCTTCCCTCTCCACCATCTCCTTCTTGCTACCAAGCCACTGGGCCTTTCAGAGAAAGAATAATCCTACAAGAAACCTCAGTAATTTCTGTCTACTGCACACTGCTACATTTTATATTCCCTCCTATAAGTTTGCCAAGATAAACCTTAAAATCTTAATGGGGCTTTTGCAATTTTTCCCAGGGATTTTTCCCACCCTAAAATCTGAAGAACTCTTTTAAATCAAATGTTCCCAGTGTTTTAATGCTATCCTTAAGGAATTATTCCCTAATTTTCCAATATGCTTACTTTTTTTAATACTAGTATTCCCAAAACTCAGTGGTAAACAGATCCATTACTTTTCTACTATCTTTGATATAAATATTTCATTATTTTTTAAATTTTTGCTGATTTTAATCTTGCTTAAGATTATTCAGTACAGATGTTTATTACTTTCCTCATTTATTTAGCAATTCTTAAATGAAGTGATTTAATTAACTACATGCATTTAATTATTCCTTTCTAAGCTTTTCTGCTAGATTTTAACCCTATTCCTCACTCTAATGAGAGCTTTTCCTCACCTCCTCTTTTGCTGGAGAAGGCAAGGTTGAAAACCTCACATTTCTGCCTGTGTCTGCCCTGCTCAGAAATGCTGCACCTAAAACCAGCTGGGATTTTTCCTGCTTTTCTGTAATTCAGCTCTAGAAGTGATGGGAATGAATCTGCAGCAACCCTGTGTGGGTTCCTACAGGAATTTCTTACTCCCAGGATGGTTTTACCATCTGAGAACAGGTTGTCTGCCACCACTGTCTGTCCTTGCCAGGCTGAGACCCATAAGTGTAGGGATTTCTGCTCTGTGCAGGGATTTCTGCTCTTTCTAGGGATTTCTGCCCCGTCCCCCACTGCTGGGGACAAGCCCTGCCATGCCCTGACTTCTCCTGGCTTTGCCTGAACTGCACTTTCCCTGTCTCCTGCTGTCTGTGGGTAATTCCTGCCCTGACCTCTGTTCCCAGGACACATCTGCCTCTTGCTGCCTTTTCAGGCATTAATCAGGTTTCCCCTCTTGTCCAGCAGAAGAGTTTTGGGAAGCCTGTCCCTCACCCCAACACCTCCATTTTCACCTCTATTCCCTCCTCATATGCTTCCTGCTCTAATTACACCTCCTGATGAGGTGTAAAAACCCCATGGGCATGATAGAGAGGAGCTTTCCACTTGCTTGTACCCAAGGGCTTGGAGAGCAATCTTGGATCCTCAGTTTTTAGGAAGTTATGAAGGCTACACCATGCTCCCCCCTTGCTTATCCTTCTGCCCATGTAATGCTCTGCAGAGCCTCCTTAAATCCTCTCCTCTCTCTTGCTGTCACTTTAAATGATAATGTTTTAATCAGTTTTGGATGTGCATCTGAGATAACATCTCTCACTCAGAGGAAAAGGGGGAAATGCAATATCATGTCTGACCTGAATTCTCTGCCAAAACCCTCCCCTGACCTCTTTCCCTGGTGCTGAACTGCTGCAGCTGCCTCATCCCACAGAGGTCAGAGCTCAAAGAGCCACCAAAGAGTCCCTGTGGTCACTCCTCCTCTGCATCCAATCTGACCTGACACATTTCAAGTCAGACTTGTTTTCCTGCTGCCTGTTTCTCATCCCTCCTCATCTTTTTGTTCATAGGTGCTGTATACCTGAAACATTATATTTTTCTAAATAATCTAAATTATTTTTCTCCAAAATAGGGAGAAGTGGTGCTTTAACTCCTCTTGTTTCTGTTTGAGGGTTTCTCAGCAGTGTGCTTTAAACTTAAATGCTGCTATCCTAAATGCTGGGAGATGTGTTCTGGGAAAATCTTATTTTTGTACACACTGTGCATTTTGGTATGAGAGCACACAGTGAATGGGAAAGGAAAATTAGGTGAAATATGGCTGTTACCCACACAATTCCTTTTTCCTTATTTAGACTGTCCTTGTATTCATTTCAAAAGTTTTAAAACAGTGCAGGCCATTGTGTTTCTGAATTAAATGGGCATCCACATCATTTTACAGCGCATGGAGAAGACTAGAAGTACAATCTAAAGTCGAGACATTCCTAAGGAGAATGAACAAACACAGGCCAACTGCTCATTGCTTCATTTGAATTATTAGTGAACACAGAAATTTCTGCAGATTCCATACACAAACCTAAATTCATCATCTTTACACCTTCAGATATGTTTTCCTCAATATCTTCTGTCAAATCCCATAGATCTGCAATTTTTTATCATCACCATATATTCCTGTTTAAAGTCTGTTAAATAGATTTCTTATAATTCCTCCTACAAATATTATTTTTCATACCTGAGCTGCACTGCCATTTTGCCAGGGGTGCTAAATGGCAAAAGGAAAACAAGAACTGGTTTCTTCAATTCTGTGGGTACGTCATGGCAAATCTTCACAGTTCCAATTATTTCGTGCTTTATAAAAGCAACCAAGTGGTGATGAGGAGGATGAGGAGCCCTAAAAACCCTTGGCCAGCAAGGCTGGATCCTCCCTGTGTTAAATATCAGAGGAGGAGGATGGCCAGTTTCCACAGCATCACACAGGACATGGAAGCAGCAGCTGAGAGAAAGTGAGATAATAAAGCTTTGGAGAATCTGGGTGGGATCATCTCAGGGCAATCTCAGCTCTCTCTGCCATGAGCCCCTTGGTGAGAACCTAGAAATGAGACAGAGCCAAATGCTCTGGACATGGGGCTGTCAGTGCTTCTCTCCACAAATTATTGCTAATTTTAGGCTAACTGGAAGAGGGGAAAACACCTCCAGTGGAGCTGAGCTCTGCAAACTTCATATTAGGAGGTGATGGATAAGAAATATTAGGTGTAATACCAGAGAATCTAAACAGGCAAAACCTTCTGCCAACACAAGAATTCTTCCAACTGGAATCTCTCCTCAAGCATGAGATACAAATCCACAGAAGAGCAAGCTTGATTAGTCCCAATGTTTATGGAATATCTTTTGAAAGCTCAGTAGGAAGTGGAATTAAGTGAGTGAATGAGAACAGAACTTTCCTTCTCAAAATTGTAAGTTCTGCCAGATCCTGGTCTTCAGATCTTCTGGAAATGCATTAAAAATTCAGCAGCTAGAAGGGCTTCTCAAACCTCCTAAATTATTATTATTATTATTATTATTATTATTATTATTATTATTATTATTATTATTATTATTGTTGTTGTTGTTGTTGTTGTTGTTGTTGTTGTTGTTGTTAATGTTTTTATTATTATTGTTGTTGTTGTTACTATTATTGTTATTAATTTATTTCTTGGCACGCTCTTGGTTTGTTAGTCATGCCCATAAGAAAAAGGAAAAGAGAGGATCCTGTCATGAGAGCCATAGATAGAAATGAGGAAAATATCTTCTCCGTCAACTACTTAAATCATCACAAGGAATTAATCAAGACTTTACTCATTAAGGCTGTCGTCTAAGAGTGATTAAAAATCTATATACACTTTTTCATGTGTTATTCATTTCTGTAGAGTTTCCTAAAATGAAGTACTTATGAAGTAAAAAGCAGTGAAAAGAATTCTAATGGGTAACCAAAAAAACCTGATAAATGTATTAATGAGTTCAAAATTTTTCTGATACTACCAGAAAGGAGAATTCAAAGATAGTAGTGGATGCATAAATCATGATTTTATATGTGCTGTTAGTGAACACATCATAAGTTAAAATTGAGATAAGGTCTTTAGATAATGAATAACCCCCCATAATGCATTTAGTGCATTAAATGTGTTTTCATTTTGCACTTGCCAGGGGTGTTGAATATAATTAGATAGTTAGACGCACAATGAGGAGTCTGGATTTTTCAGATGGTAGGAGAGTTTCCACCTTTTCTGTGATGTTTGGTGGTGGTGCTGAGGTGATGCAGTTTGGGACAGAAAGGCAGGGAGGGAAGATTAAGGCCAGAGCCGGTATCTAAACTCCTTTACTTTCTTTGATGGTGTTTACATTGTGGCTCTGAAGATGACTCCTAAAAGATTCACTTATTTAATGTATTCATTAGACAAATCTGATCAACACAAATCACTAGGCACGGTGTCATTTTGCAAAAGTACATCTTTTTTCTTGAACTGCAGAGCAAATGGTTTCACTAAAGCAGCTAAATCGACCCCTTAGGTGCAATGACCACATTTAATAACTGCTCATCTTTGCTAAAGTACAGTGTTTAACGATCTCATTCATTAATACATCAAGGGTTGCTTTGGCTGATTAAACTTCCTCCATCATTCTGACAGTGGGATCCAAATGTGAAGTACAAATATTCCATGTAAAAATGAAACACTGCATTTCAGGCTGGTGCCACAGATTATTTCTTAACTGACTCCAACCAGAGGAGCTCGTGGCAGGAGCCTTCATCATTGCTCTCCAGAGGGATGCACTGATCTCTGGGAGCCAGAGGTGCTTGCAGGGATTTGAAGTCTGGGAAGCAATGTGTGAGTTTGGCACCTGGTCCCTGGCAGGTCAGGAGGGATTCTGCATGTGCACAGAGTAGATTTAAACCAGGGAGTGAATGTGGGACCATCCATGGTGCTGAACCTCACCAAGTGCTGGTGCTGCACCTGGGTCAGGGCAATCCCCAGGATCCATCCAGGCTGGGAATGAAAAGATGGAGCAGCCCTGGGAGAATGATTTGGGGTGTAGAACCCTGTTCTGATTGCTTCACCCTTTGTTTTTCCTCAGTTAGAACCTGAGACTGCTAAACATAATATGGAATTTTTATTTTTTTTGGTATTTTAACTCCTTTTAACCTTCATTTTTTAACCTTTTACCTCCTTTGAGTTCAGCCATTAAAGAGTTGGCTTCTGTCAACTTATGGCTCTTACCCTAAATAATTCAACTCATTTCTCATCACAGACCTGTGGGTTGCATTCAATGAAGGCCCGCCAGAAACTCACTGTTAAAGCAATTTTAAATGCCCTCCTTCACAGGCTCAAGAACTGTGCTTCTTGATAAGGAGGATGATAAAAGTAGAACTCTTCTGTCCCATTAATGAGTAATTTCAGAGAGTTTCACTTCTAAAGGAGTAGAGGAGTCTCACATTTTACAGCTAAAGAGAGGAGGAACTAATTGTTTACTTTTTTCTATTAGCTCAAACATAGCAGACAAATTACCTTGCTTAAATTCTTGCTAAGCATATTTTCTTTAAGGGCTAATAATCTCCCAAAAGATAATGAAAAAATGAATGTGGGTTTATCATCTAAATCTAAGTATCAAAATCTGGAACAAGTTTTTAACAGCACTGTATTCTGAATTATGGCAGTACATAGCACAGAACAAGTTATTAAATTTAAATAAAATTGAGAAGCAAGTGAGCAAGGAGATAAAAAAAATGCAAAGGTCTGCTCTGTTTGCTTTTTTATCATTTATATAAGAAGAAAAATCCTCTGGCTTTACCTAGACAGCAATACAGAAAACATTGAAAGGTCATTAAATGAGTAATTTTTATTTTGTTGTAGCATCTCTTCAGATTTCTATTGGCAGTCTTAAGACTAAGTGGCAAGAGTTTGTCTTCAAAACCAGAGCAGCAGTTGACATTTTTATAACCCGTCCTAAAGGGTGGCCAAAGCTTTACTGAGCACAGAAACTGTTTCTGTAACTGGGTGTGGGATGAAATTTTTTAAAGTTTTGTTTATGGATCCAAAGAAGGAAATTCTCTGATTTCTGATGATACACCTGGTCCTGGAGCTCCAGAGCAAAAGTTAATTTTGGCAGTTACCATTCTAGTATTGCTCTCTACTGAAATTAGTAATTAGAACTGAGAATATCAAGAATATCTGAGACAAAAACTTAGGTTTTATATAAAACTAAAAATACAGTGATATCAATGTGATGAAAAGTCTTGTTCAGAGCTTGTCAGTGTTAAAGGCTCAACATATCATTGATATCTCTCTGAATTCTTAAAAGATGTGGAAAACTGTGGCAGAATTTCCATTAAAAAGCCCAAAGAATATTTCCACTTGGCATCCATCCTTTTGTTTTCTATATTTGCAATGGGATTACACAAAAAGTGTGATTTAGCAGGTAACTTTAATGCAAATAGTATTTTAAAGATTGGTTGCATTTATTCTATACTAAGCAGTTTTGCTTAACTTTTCCCAGAACTTTCTGCATATGCCTGCTCATTTAATAAAACAATTTCCTGAAAATTTAGCATTTCTTGCCAGTCTTATTCATAGCAAATGAAGAATATGAAAAAATGTTTTTCAAAGAGAAGGAAAATAAAAAAAAATTACAGAAATTTTATATTGGAAGACATTTTAAATTACATTCTGCTCTTCTCACTCTTCAGTGGTAGAGGAGGACAGTAATTATCAGTCACTCCATTGTATCTTTTGTAATCATTTACCTGTAAGAATGGTGGGTTCATGGTTTTACCTGTAAGAATGGTGGGTTCATGTTGTGCTTTGGTTTTTTTATCCCTCTTTATGGATAAGCAGCTTGTAATTGATTTTTTCAGAAGATGCAAACACAAATTTACTCACAGCTACCGAGGTGAAACAAGCTGATGCCTCCGTGCCAAGTTGTACAAAATCAAATCTATTTGTGCAACTAACTGTGCTTTTCACCTGCCCAGGAAAATACCTCATTGTGTGTTTGAGGATGAAACAAACACAGGACAATGAAAATGGAGCTACTGAAGCAAATGTTTTCTCTGAGTAGATAATTAGAACAGGATGGGTGATCGCCCAGAGCTGTTGCTGCTGGGATTTCATGTTCAATGTTTACCTATTGTGAATTAACATAACCTACAATAAATGTTTCTCAGCGTGGCAGCCATTTGGAAAGCCAAAGCGTTTGTCAGCAGTAAATATATTTTCTAGTACAGAGAAATCTCTTGCCTATATCACTGCTGTTTCCTTCTGTTTCTTGTAGCTGTGTTCCAAAGAGCATTTCTGTAGTTAGGCAATAAACAGCTTTGCATTTTGGCCATAGTGAGGAAACGGTCCAGTTAGGGGGATGTCTTGGTTTGAACAGCCAGGTGTCTGCTAAGGAAGGCAGGAGCCTCTCCTGAAATGGAAAATGTAAAACCCCTCCCTATGAATTATTATAATTTTGAAATTAACGGGCAATTAGGTAAAGATATGGGAGTAGGAATAACAGTTCTTTATTAGGGAAAAAAAAAAATTAAAATGCAGTGATGCAAATCAACACTGCCAGAGTCAGACCATGCCCTGCCCCCTGTGTGTCAGGGCGGTGTCCCAGCCCCATCCCATGGGGGCTCAGCCCTCCTGCAGTGCCAGCTGTGGCTCTGCTGCAGCAGGGATCCTGCACAAGGGGGGAGTTTTCCTCTGCAGCTCCAGGGCTGCTGCAGATGGGCCTGGGCTCCTTCTGGCAATGCAGGGCAGCAGAAAGCTGCTCCTCTGGCAATGCAGGGGGCAAAGGCTGCTGTGCTGTGCCAGGCTCAGATTGGATCCAGGTAGGAATGCTTGGCTCCTCCCCTGGGCGGAGCATCTCCCCATGGGATGCTGGGATTGGATCAGCCCTGCAGGGACACTCAGTGGCCATGGACAGCAGAGATCTCCTGGAGGGAGGGTTGGCTGTGGGAGAGAGAAAGGAAAAACTGCCCCAGGAACAGCAGAGATCTGCCCCAGCTCTGACTGATGGGAACAGAACACACACCCCCAAACTAAAACAGGAGGTTATCTTCCCTCCAGAGGACTGCTGTCCTTTTTAAAAAGCAGCTCAATCTATGAATGTGGAATGACAAAGCTGGAGGGGAGTCTGGATTGTGAAGGCACAGGGAGGAAGGCTCCAGCTGTTGTGAGCAGGGGTCTCTGAACCTGCACTGAGAATCTCCACAGACCTTCAACTCTGAACTCACACCAACACTGGCTGCTCTTGTTTGTCCTTCAGGAAAACTTGGGACACTCTGGCACAATGAGAGCAAATATTTGCATGAATTATGAGAGTGTTTATACTGAGAAAAAAACGTGAGGGTCATGTGTTAGAGCATTGGTGCTTCTGCTGTGTTTCTGCTGCACAGATTTTCTCAATGGATAATTAGTCCCATATTCATGGGCATTAAGAAATATTTCAGGCCCCAGGAAAAATATTTACAGTGCTGAGGTCCCTCTCAGTGGTCCCTTGCATTTTCTTGGGCTAAAACCTTTTACCAGACTTTCTTTCTTAATTTGTGGCACTTCTGGAGAGACAGCTCAGGGGTGGATCAGGAAAAGGATGGAGGGTTGGGTCCTTTGTTCTGTCTTCCTCAACTTTCAGACAAATTCAGCACTGCCTGGATCTGGGCAATCTGTGAGGCTTCAAATTTTCCAGTGGGATGAGTAGAGCAAGGAACTATAAGGATTTCTGCTGTGCTGCCTTAGAACTCAGAGTGTTGCTGAAAAAAAGGGGGGGAAAAAAGGCAAAAAAAAGCAAAAAGAAATCATTTGAGAAGAAAAAAGTCTGTCACATGCCCAGTCACTCTCTGTGGCCCTGTGAGAAATAACAGAATGAAAAACACGTAGAATAAAACTACAATTAAGTGACTTCTTTTTCTTTTAGATGTTTACACTTCCATGTTCTGAACTAAAGAGCAGAGGGTCAACAAAATACTGTGACTTTAACTGACCATAATACAACCATTAAACACTTTCAATATTCAAAATTTTAATAGGATTTTCCACAGTCTTCACAACTTTCAGCCCCTTTTTCATTATTTTGTCAAATATTTAGGTTTTACTGAGACTTGGACATTTGGAATCAGGCTTTCATGTCAAAATTTTGGACCTAACATTGTCACAAGCTGTTTCTTCATTGTCTACCTCTATTGGGAACATGTAGAGCTTTACCTTGATATAAGCAGCTCTTATTTTATTTATGCATAATTAGGTACATGTGGAAGACTCATTGCAGTAGTTTTATGCTACCTCGGGATAAGTTTAATAATATGTGTACATTGATGCACTGAAATAAGATTTCTTATCAGCTTAATGCAAGCAAATTGTGTTGACCCTCTCTCTGGCTGGTTGGAAGGCAAAGTCCCATCAGAAGTTATGGTTAAAAGACCCTCATTTTAATACTAACTGATTTGATTGCTAATAAAAGCATTATTTGCTAAGGTTATTTATATAAAATAATTTTTTTTTCCTAAAGCTTGCTAGTTCACTGTTATAAAAAAGCAAAAAGAGAAATTCCATTGTTCTTAGACATCTGACAAACCTACCTTTGGTAGAAAGCATTTATTTTCTGTCCACAATAATATGATTTATCTATTACTCCATTTTTAACCTCTCCCATGGAGAGGTCTTATAAACTTATTTTGGT